>NW_020271469.1:225741-815248 GCF_002803265.2 Melanaphis sacchari
AAAAAAAAAAAAAAAAAATCCCATCTACTTTCTGAATCTTACCAAATTTGTCAATCTTAGATATTTATCAAAGATAATATATCGAATTTGGTTACCTACCAAATATTTTGTTTTAAAAAATATGTTTTACCAAACAAGTATAACGTAGGTGCTCGAAATCAAGTATTAAAACGAGTCTAAAATATATTATCATTGTTTTAAAGTAAACACTTAAGAAACTATTGAAAAAATTGAACTGAAAAATAGTCCATGATTTTAAAACAAATGCTGTAAGATAATAATATTATTACTTTTTATATATTAAAAGCTAAAAATAATTAATATTTCACTAAGTATTAAGCAATATAATAATGAAATATCACACTTTCAAATCTAAAAATTTGAAATAAAATAAAATAAAAGATAAAAAAATTGTTATTTTAAAAAAGAGAATCTATACTGTAACATTTATAATAAAAAAAAAAAATAAAATTAATTAAATTTTTACTGATAAATTTATTTCATATTTTATGTAAAAACGTTAAATAACAGGGTTCAACTTAATTTTTTATTCAAGATAATTTTTTAACGTCAGTAATATAATACGAAACATTACCTATTATAGCGATATTATAATATACACACACACACACACATATATATATATATTACTTTGTACTTATGTAGTTGAAATATTATGATGATCAATTACATTTTTGTACGTGGTTTAAAATAAAACGTATCAAGTCATAAAATTACTGACTAATTATATGCAAGTAAGGTAATTTTATTGTATCCCAATAAATTTTACAGATACATTATTATTTTCATAACTTTTAAAAATTAATTTCAACAAATCATTTTTTGTAAACATTTGATAATAATCTGTAGCGGCTTTATATTTTTTCCTAAAACCGACTGAAAATAAAACGTTTACCATTATACTTATAGGTTTTAAAGCCATTATATCTCGAAGTCGAATAATTCAACATTTTTAGAGTCTATATCACAGACCGTTACAAATGACCAGTTTTTTACTGGCTTTTAAAAGCTCAAATTGAGTTGACAAATCTTTTGGGTGTAAATCCCCTAAGAATATAAATATATTCAGACTCATCAACACAATATATATATATATATTTACCATTATTATCGGTCTGTGTACGCAGTCAGTTAGATGGGTTTTTTTTTGAGGGGAGTATAAAGAAGAAATAAGTAACCTAATTTCTGATCCCACCGTGACGAGAATACGTATATTATATATATGTACATATAATATATAGGGGGATGGTAGAAAACACAACCCAAACCGCGTTTGCATTCGGTTTTCGAAACAAAAGGCCTACAGCAGTTGTGGCGGCTTTTTCTCGCCGGTATTTCACCACTACCGCCCGCGGCCATCAGCCCTCGGCAAACTCAATTACTTCCTGCAAGCATTCGTTGCCGCATGTCGCTCTAGTTGCGCGTCGTATATGCAGGTCAACCCCTCTAACGATAATTTTCTTTCTTTCGTTTCGTTTTGTTTTATTTTATTTTTTAGATTTTGAGGAAATCGCAATAAGAACCCTCGGGAATCGCGCGCCGCCATACTTTACACACCGGTTCTTTGTTTCGAGAGTTCGGAGTTCGGTGCTCATCTTGTCCATCGTAACAATTAAATACCGTCGTTTTTGCTTAGATATTTACTATAAAATATTATAATATCTACAATAATTGTGATATGCGTAAGTATCCGCCAGAACTAGGCTCACGACACACTATGTGGTTTGGCCAATCCCGATAACTGTAGCCTTAAACAGCTTGACACTAAACGTTTTTGTACTTGTATAAACAAACGTATAACCTCAACTTAGTGCACTGGTTCGTTTCCACGTTTTTAGAAGGCTTAGAATTCAAATCACAGGTGAATAAAAACCCAATTGAATGATCGAATATCGATTCTACATTGTTCTACGCTGTAACCGCGGTGGCACCGATTCTATCGGTCGCAAACACTTCACTCTACCCATCAATCACTATTCACTATTGAACTTATCTCATTTCATCCTTCTCCTTAAACCTGTTAGACTCACGACGATTTTTAGGAGCTCACAATACTCTAATATAAACCGTGTATGTAAAATTTTTTCCAACGATGCGCGCGTTTCCGTCTAGCCTTTGATACATAGCCTTTTATAGATGACATCTATAACCGCCCAATAATAACTGGACGATTATGATCGTTCAGCTTATTAATTTACACACAGTCCGAGTTTACTAAGATATTTTGCACCGCCCTGATGTTCTACCATAGTTTTCTTCGCGAGGCGACAATGGGTCGTAAAACGTCGTTTACGCACACACACACACACACACACATAATAAAATATGATGGGAAGGGGATAACGAGGGGAAAGATTGAGGAAAAGTTTAAGTGCGCACGGTCACGACATAATTTGAGAAATTGGACATGCGACGGCGATATAATATATTTTATGTACAAGGGTTGTAATATAACGAATAGGCGACCCTCTCGTGCTGGCGTATTTCAGATATTATAATAATGACGGACCATGGTGGGGTTGACTAGGTGTACCTACAGCAATCTTAGTGGCCACTCCAATTTGGTTGCTGAGCAAACAAATGACAATCCCGTCGGTGCAGGAATTCAGTCGTAAAAATATATAGTCGCAAGTATAGCGCCGATCATCGATTATGATAATGAATAATGACGATTCGAAGATATTTGTTAGCACGAGCTAAATAATGTTTATTATACGCCTACAGACGAGCATAGGTCGTTCATCAATAAATAACGTATTTACGAATGAGTATATCGTATGCACTGTGTATGGTACGAAATATAAGATTGTGGACAAGTTTTAGTTATAGGTACATGTTATTATACAATCTTAGTATAATAATTTTAAACAGAATCTGTTATTGTGGAGGAAACGTTGTATAATATTCTCGATAATAATGTTGAGTTAATTTCTTTTTCATCTTATAAAAATACTGTACCTACCGACTTAGCAGATAAATTAAAATATATCCTATGCGTATAGCACAGTCCAAATATTTTACTTGGTCTTACTTTTACTTGACTACAGGTATTATAGTTATTAAGTTTAACATATAGTAAATGAATTATTTGAGGGAAAATGCTATTAAAATTCAAAGAGATAATTAAAAAAAATAGTATTAATTAAACGTTAACTGTTCAGGTAATCTTATATAATATTTTAAAGATTATTTGTCGAATAGTTTAATTGAAACAAGATATTAACTATAATGCAAATTAAAAAATAAACATTTAGTATTCATACTATTTGATGAACGTTGGTTATATTTAACCTTTATCATTAAATAATAATAAAATAAATGATTTTCAAAACTTATGCTAATGCTATAAATATATAAGTAGTTATAATTTATATTATGTAGTTGATAAAGAAACTAAATATTAGATATTTTTAAATAAATTACGCACGGTTATATTTTTTAGATTTTTTGTTTAGACCATTTATATTATTTCTATTAAACTAAAACAATACAAATTCAGAAATACAAGAAACAATTAAGAACCTTCTAAACATATTATTAATACTTAATATGATTTAAATTGTTATTGTATTTATTTTATTTCTTAAAGATATTTTACACACAGATATTTTATTCACAAATTCCTTTAATATTATTTAATAAAATACTCGTAAAATAATTATCAACTAAAATTAAAAGTAAATAAATACTTTTATTCCGATAGTTACGTGATAATATAATTAAAATAAATAACTTTACCTATATCATAGGTATTTAAAAATAATACGTTTAAAAAAATCATTTCGTTTAAATTTTTCAAAAAAAAAAATTTATTATCAATTACATATTTACATATTAATTATTAGATCAATAAAAGTTGTCACACATATTTTATAAAAATGGTTTCAATAATTATATTAACATTTTAAATGAGAAATAAATTTAAATAGACTAATTTAAAAAAAAAATCACCATTCCTATTACAAAAAAAAAGATTGTTTTTTTTTTTTTTATTAAAAGCGAAGTTGTTGATTTAATTTCAGTAGAACACTGGATTTTTAAAACGAGATAAAATTGACTTAAGAGTGCTCGGTTAAAAATGTATTTTCCACCGCGTTAGGAATAAGCTATCCCTTTTCAGAGTTTACATAAGCAAATTTTCCAACCCAATACATTTCAATAGGATAATTTATTAAAATTGTCATTATTTTATTTTTAACTATGCAAGCATAACAACTTTTTATTTATTTCATAGGTGGGAAAAGTTAATTATTTTTATTTTTTTATTTCAATTTATACACTTATAGATACGTGTTTTAGTTATTTAGTTAAACTATGCATATTTTTTAAGTGATAAAAATAAAAATATTGTTCCTTAAATTATTTTTATTGTGAACAAATATTTTTACAATATATTTAAATAATAATCGTAGAATAAATTATCATACCTAATCAGTAATTAGAGTAACCGTGAAGTAAATAAAGTTTATTTTATAATAATTACTACAGATTTAGTAACTTATAAAAATATTTGTAATTTCAAGTTTAGATATGCTTTTGATACATAATTTAGTGAAAAAATGTCGTTTTACAATAACAAATTATATAAATCAATATGTTGATTGAAATATAAAATTATGATTTAATAATATAAGAAAATCTACTAAATTAATATAAATTATTTAAATAAGCTCTAATAAAATTTACAAAATATATTAAATAAATAATCAATTTTAAAATGTGAACATTTAGATTAATTATTATAGTGAGTGATTTTTTTCTTTAAATTATTGAATTAAAATATAATATAATTAAATTTGTAAATAAAAAAATTATTGAAAAGTTAAATATGGTTATTTATTGTAATGTAAATATAATATAGATGTTCAGTAATAATTTAAATTTTTCATGATTGAAAATTTGTTTTCATATTTTGTATTTTAAAATGTAAAAGAAATCCCATTAATTGAATTCTGTTACTTTTTCTGTAAACACTTTTATTTAATAAAAATAGATTCATTTTCATAAAATTTCATTTATTTTTCGTTAATAATTGAATTGTATTTTGTTTGAATTTTAAAATAATCATTATTTTTAATAAATATTAAAACCATTGTATTATTATTATTATTATTATTTTTAAATTTGAGTTTGTTCATGATGTACATTTTTTTTATATCAAATAAGTACTTTATAGATCAATAAAATACATATATATATATATTATATTACTGGTTATTAGAATAAAAATAGATGCTAATTCTTATTAATCAGTTATGATAATATTATAGAAAAAATATTTCTTGATTTATAAATATATCCTATTTTAAAAAATATAATGAAATACCGAATAAATCCAAGATTTTTTCTTCTTTACGACCTAACAATCTTACATGTACAAATTCATTGAGGTTTTTTTTTATGTCAAACGAATCTGCATCTAGTAAAGAAACACGTACATTATCGACACCCAAACCCTATAAAATGTACGAGACATACTATAGGAGGGTCGCTCCCTTCCAATGTATACAGTGACCGGTTAATTAGCAAATTGCATCATTAAAAATAATGAGACAGGGTAGCGACTATAGTGGATGTCTTTATAAACTTTGCTAAAATGTTTGGGAGGGATCAAAACAAACACGAAAATCATAGTTAAGGGAAATGACGACTAAACGTAAATATACCTACTATTTATATATACTTTATTTAAAATATTTTTTTGAATTATTTTACGATACTGTATGATTGTATGTATGGCAAAAGCTAAGTTTTATTTTAAACCAATATATTTTTTTTTATTAAAATTATTTAGTATAGATTTTAAATAAGTGAATTAAATATTATTTTTTTTGTTTTCGTTTTTTATAATATATGTCTCATATGCGTTGCTTAAAAAAATAAATAAAAAATAAAAATAGTATTAAACATAGCCAAATAATAATTATATTTTACACAACATAACTCAATTATAAAGGGTAGGTAGTTGAGTCAGTTCATTATGATAGCAACCATGTAATTTATTTTCAAAATGTAAAAGAGAATCGCTTGTGCCGCGAGGTTATGCGTGCAATTGACAGTCCCTTTCATTGACAGCTTTGTTACTTTAAATACACCTAAGCCCCCAGGAGTATGTGGCATCTGTAATTATCACGTCTTTTACACTATTCAGAATTAATAACAATATCATCAGATTATATTGCGTTGTATAAACTAAAAATATACATTTATGTGATTTAATATAGAAATAAGTGAATTAATAAACAGAAGTATTATTAAGTGGAACATTTAATAATTTTAAATGCTATTAATAAAAAAAAATTTACGTTTACATAATAATTGGTCTTATATCATTTTTTCTTAAAGTTTTTCTCACAGCAAAGGTGCAGATTCCATAATTATTTTATACATGATTGTTGTTTATATTGTTGAAGAACTTTCCATGATGGATTTCATACCTTTGCAATGAGATACACTCATTATTTTTCATCTGATGTTTTACGTTAATTTTCTAACACAATTATTTTGTATCTTTTTGTTAAAGGTTGAGATCAATCATGGTGAGTTCCATCATCGTTTCTTCGGGGGAAGTCGTGTAATGTGATATCAGGACCTTCATCATGGAACCATCAGGGAATCCACTATTTCGGTGTTGGAATGCTGTAGGCACGTTCCAAGTACCACTTATTAATTTAGAAGTCAACGAGCTTAAGGAAATACTATGGGAGAAGATTCAAGAGCCAGTTATTCAAAGAAGACTGATTCTAGTTATCGTGTCTATAGCATTGTTGTTAGACAACATGTTATACATGGTAATTGTGCCAATCATACCAGATTATTTGAGGTACGTAGATTCTTGGGGTGAAATCCCCACGGCAGTAAATTTTACGGATGATCCGATCACTCCGCCATCCCATCATGGACAAGATTCAGCAACTGGAGTATTATTTGCATCCAAAGCAATTGTACAACTGATGGTGAATCCATTTTCTGGTGCTCTAATTGATCGTATTGGATATGATATACCAATGATGATTGGCTTATCCATTATGTTCCTATCCACCTCGATATTTGCATGCGGAAGAAGTTATTCCGTCCTTTTTATTGCTAGAAGTCTTCAAGGAGTTGGTTCAGCGTTCGCTGATACGTCTGGATTAGCAATGATAGCTGATCGGTTTACCGAAGAGAATGAAAGAGCTCAAGCATTAGGGATCGCATTAGCATTCATCAGCTTCGGTTGTCTAGTAGCACCACCTTTTGGAGGCGCTTTATATCAATTCGCGGGTAAAGAAATTCCATTTCTTATACTGGCATTCGTTTGCCTCGTTGATGGTTTAATGTTACTTCTAGTAATGAAACCCATAAAACAACAACTTAAAGAACAAAAACATTTAAAAAAAGTTCCAACTATACCCATATGGAAACTTTTTATGGACCCTTATATTGCTGTATGCTCTGGAGCCTTGATGATGTCAAATGTCGCACTCGCATTTCTAGAACCTACTATATCCCTTTGGATGGAAGATCACATTACTCATGATAACTGGAAAATGGGGATGATATGGCTACCCGCATTTTTTCCTCACGTATTTGGTGTAATGCTAACGGTAAAGCTATCAAAATTGTTCCCAAACTATCAATGGCTTATGGTTGCTATTGGATTATCTCTTGAAGGCCTTAGTTGCTTAATAATTCCTTTCTCAACCTCATATAAAGTTCTGATGATCCCTATCTGCATTATATGTTTTGGAATCGCGTTAGTGGATACAGCTATATTGCCCACCCTTGGGTACATTGTAGATGTTCGATACGTTTCAGTTTATGGTAGCATTTACGCGATTGCCGATATTTCATATTCATTAGCTTATGCCATTGGTCCTATAGTAGCTGGTGAAGTAGTAGAAATGATCGGTTTTACTTGGCTGAATATCATCATAGCAGTTTCCAATTTAGCATATGCTCCAGCATTGATGAGGCTCAGAAATATATATGACTTTAAGCCGTTCCAGAACGAAGCAAATATACTCATGGCTGACCCTCCAGATAAAGAATATCAAACATATGCCATGCAAGAACAACCCATTCCAGTTAATAATGAGTATAGTAGAATGGAAGGACACTCGGAAACTAATATGGATGGCCATGTAGCGATTGAAAATGAAAATGCCACATTCCATCAACCTCAAGATACCAATCCTTTTAGAAGACCATCTCAACCGGCACAAGATAGGAACCCATTTAGACAATAGCATTAGAAAAAACTATTGATTTTTTTTATTAAAATAGATAACAAGGTGCTTAGTATCAGACATTACCGTTTTTTGAAAAAAAAAAAGACTTAATACAAATTATAAGTGTAGACTAAGCAATATTATATCATGTAGTAATCATATTTAAAATAAATGGTGAGTAAACCTTCTAATGCTATATGGTCTATATCGTTCCTTATTTGTTTTTCGGTAATGAAATATTAATTGAGTGTTAATGAAAAATATGAATATTTAGGATGCTTTTAAAATTATTACCTTACTACGGAAATTGTAACTAATATTCAATATATTTGAATAGTTCATACTTTTAACAATTTGAAATCGTATAATTGTGCTTCTATTATAAGTTTATTCATAAATAACAATTTTAATATACAAAACATGTGACTTATATAAAACAAAATAATTATAATTTAAAATTGTAAAAATATGTGTATTTTCTTCGTTGCATTCGCATATTAAATAACTTAATTTAACTTTCGGATCAAATATTTTAATAAATATAAATTGAGCTAGACAGTTAAAATAATTTTAAATTATCTAATTCTTTCTATTGAAACACCAAATTATTATTAATTGGATAATATTTTTAATGTACCTAGCATAGAATTCTACTAAAGTCTCGTGAAATATCTGCTGATGAAATTTGTATTGCATTAACTACAGTTACTTAAAATAAACATTGTATTATCTAAATTATGCAATAATACATCAAATAAATTATACTGACCAGATAAATAAAATATTATTATTAAGTAAATTACTATAAAACTAATTTTTTAATGATTTATTCCTCACCATAAAAGAAATAAATGTATTCAACATATTTTACTGAATTACTGACCATTATTATAAAATTACACTATACAAATTAAATGTTAAAATGTAATCTACGTATATTAGTATATTAATTTTAGATAACTTTTTGTAGTATTTAAATGCAAAACATTCTTTTTTATTTTATGTAATTTAAAAATTGAACTAACTAAATTAAAATGATAAATTTTGAAAAAGAAACATCAAAATTTAACAACTAGGTATTGCATAAATTTATGTTAAGTTAAATTATTTTGTTTATAATGTTCTCCCGTTGTCCATCAAATACAAATTTTCTTTTCATTAATATTTTTTTTATTTTCATAGTTTTGATGATATTGTTACATACATTAAGCACTAGACTATACAATTTAATAAAAAATTAAGTATTACTTTTCAGCATTAAACAGTAATTACACTAAAATATAAAAACAAATTATAAATCTTTCGTACTTTTAAATGCTCAATAATTACCAGAACATATCAACCGAAATTAAATTTTAAAGTTAAAAACTCTTTAAATTTAATATTATGTTAGAACAATTATTAACACTAACTACATATCCATATGAAAATTCGAGCTTGTAATATTAGCTTCACATATTATACAATATAAAAACTATTAAATTCATGGTATAGACTACCTACAACTTATTTGCCTTAAACATTTTCAATTATTAATTATTATTTATTATACTATTATAATAAATTAGTTCATTAGTATATAAGTAAAATAATTAGATATTATAAATTTATCTTAAGGGGTAACCAATCATATCAACACATATCATTAAATTCTAAGTTGTATATAAATTAGCAATACTAATTACTATTAATAAACATGTATAAAAATGTTTATTTTTATCATTATTTTTTATATATAATATATATATATATATATATATATTATATTAAATAAATTATACCTATAATAATATTTACACTTAATCGTGTAAACAACCAAGTTCATACATATCATAAAACCAAATTCGATACATATCATTGGTCGAAATTATTGTTAGTTAAGAATTATATGTTAAGGATTTTAGGTTAAGAACAATTATTATACATAGATTGACATTTACTTAGAATATATTAATATTTACAGTGAACTATGATTTCACATTTCATTTCATTTTAATTTTTGTCTTTATCTTGCAAATAATTTAAAAAATAATATAGATTCTTATAATCGAAGACTTTAGCTATTCATCTATGTCCGTCTCATATTTATAAATATATTTAATTGCGTAGAAATGTAGAATACTGCAGTAATTATTGTTAAACAAATAACGATATTAATGTGTTTATGAAATTAAATTCCTAAAATTATTTTTTCGTAAATTGTTTGAAACAATGTTTGATTCAATGAACGTCAAACTTATTATGTTGTTACCAATTTTATCAGTTTTTATTATTTTGATTAAATTTGAAAAAATATTATTAATAATTTCTTCTTGTTCTTTTTTTATTTGTATTGTTTCATTATGTTTAATGTTAAAATATATTAATGAAAACAATTATGTAATATTTATTTAAGCAAACACAAAGCAATTGTATTTATTTATTCTATAGGACTACTCTGTTTTCCATTAGTCTAAACATGTTAGATAAAATAAATTATAATTTTAAATGAAAATAACTAATTTGTTTTCATTAAAAAAATATTGTAAATATTATGATAAAGTACTAATGGTTATATTATTTATTAGGTTACTAATACACTTCTTTGTATGAATATTATTATTACTATTATTATTATTATTATTATTATTATTATTATCTAGTTGTTATTTAATCTTGTTAAAATTTATAACCATGTCATTATTGTAACTAAATAAAAATAACAGTTAATACAATTATTACACTTGTTTACTGTTATTAAATATAATCCTAGAAACTAGAATGTTAAAATAAGTAGTAAGTAGACTACAACAAGCTTGTTTCGTGAACAATTAGTCATAAAAATGTTTTTTGATCGTGATTTTATATTGTTATCTGACCTGAATAAAACATTATATTACATAAAAAAATTGGCTTTTAATTTTTTAGTCTTAAATTCTTTGAAGTATTTATTTTGATAAAAAATATTTAAACACCGAATACGTTTTCTATCAAATAGTTAACTATCAAATAAAATTAATAAAAATATATTATTGAAAACAGTAGGTAAGACACACAATATCGTAAAGAAAATTTCATCTTCGATTATAATCAAAAGAGGTAAAGACAGCATAAAAAAAAATAAAAAAAAACCTTTAAATCAGACTTTTTCCAGTTTATGATACTAAATAATATTTATCAAGTTTTAAGTTTTTTGGTAATATCTTACAATTTCTTAAAAAAAAAATAATTAAGAATTAGAATAATGAGCACTTATGGCGATTTTAATAATACAATACCAATAAATAAATAATTATACAAAACTACTAAATTTACTCTGAAAAATTGTAACATTATTCCGGTGATTCATAGCAAAATATTATGTTTTATATATCTATACAATAGTTAAAACATAAAATAATCGTAAAAAATGATGAACAGATTAAAATGTTTCATCTAGGTAAAATCAAATTTATCATAAGAATTAAAATAATATAAATAAATCTTTAAAAAATAACTAATAATTTTCTTTGATATAATAATACTTGGGTACAATATAATATTGTAATGTATAATATGGTAGCTGTGCCATATGTTTAAATAATAATTCTAAAAATTAAATGTTTTAAATATTCTATATTTAACAATTGATTAATTAAACATTAATTAATTTTGAATATAGAATATTAAATAATAAATACATCTGCAAATATTAAAAAAAAAAAAATTTTTGTTAAGATGATGGAATTTTTGTAGGCTTTTTTTTCTGAGCATACTGTATACACTTTATAAACCCCTGACCGGTGTATTAAATATGTATGTCCCCTTCACAACAAACATCCCTAAAGAAAAGCTTAACAGCGTTTCCATCAGTCCTTTTGAATATTTTAACAGATTCGATCGTTTTTCGAATGCCACTCGACTGGTAACTATACGTAGGTTTATTATTTTGTGTTTTTTATTACAACTCGTCTACAAACGTTTTTGAAAACTTATGAATTGTAATTCTATATAAAAAAAAAATATATATTTTTACAAAGGACTACAACATAATATTTCTAAAACAACGTCTGTATTCTAATTGATTATATCGTATGTTTATTATACAAGCAATATGTGTTATAAATGTATAATGGCCATTAGTTTCACATACTATTATAATTTTAAAAGTATGATAGGTATGTAATATTTATTAATAATTTCAAGTAAACGTAATTAATTGTTAATTTACAATTGTTGAAAGTCAAAAGGTATAGCGTTTCACTAATTTGTGTATTTATTATTAATACAAATAAAGTATATGACTTTAAATAAATTAAAACGGAATTCAAAATTTTTTTAATTTAATGTTAGTGTTTTAAAATATTTAAATTATGTAAAACATTTAATATATTAAAGAAAATAACAATTTTTGAATAAAATTTATGCGTATACTTTTTTGTTGTTTTTTTTTTAACTCTTTGTAATTATCAGTTAGTAAGTATTAGATTTGAACTAACTTAGTTCAAAATAGATATAGTACGAAACAAAATAATTATTATTACATATATAAAAAGATGATATAACTAATAATGGAAACTTTCAGATTTCAAAGGTTAATATTATTTGAACAAAAGATGATATCAACATATGAAAATATTTGAAAGAAAGGTATTAAGAAATATTTTTGGCCCAATGTATAATACAGGATTGAGAAGTTACCTAGATATTGAAGACTGAAGCAAAACACGCAAATAGATATAATAAATAAATAAATGTACATAAAAACACATATCATCGGTTCGTGGTATAACTAACATATTATGCTTTGTTCCACTTGGAAACAAAATTTAAGAATCTTTTTATTAAGAATGTCTTTTTAATGAGTAATATTTTTAACACGCTTAAAAACTAATATTTTATTGTTAAATTCAAATCGAAAATTTATAATAAAAATTACTTATTAAAATGTTAAACGATAAATTTCGATATTAAGTATAAAATATTTTATATAAATAATTTTAATATACTTTATTTTACTAAATAATATTTTCTATCTTTGACTACTCATTCTACCTTCCATATCATTCGGTCTTCTTAATTTTCACATTTTTACCAAATGTTTTTATTTGTAAACAGCATACCTCCAAAATGTAATATGATTTAATGTTCACCCGTTAAGTACCTACTCAACAATATTCGGTCGCGCGAAAGGGTTAGTTTGTTTGTGGAATTTGACTCGGCTGGAGCAACCTTGGAAAGTCAAAACTGAAGAGGTTTCATTTTACTATGAACTCGGCAAAGGGGGAAAATCGGACTATTTTGAATAAGTTTAGTAAAAAAAAAAAAAAAACTAAAATCCACCCTAAATTCATTCGGTGCAAGTTCAAAAGTCTGTACAATTTAATCATCTGATGGGACCATCAAAGGCGCATTTCCGACGACACTGTCGAGTGCTTTTCGTTTGGCGTATGGCCCACGTTCAATAAAAATATGGATTTTTCAATTCAATAACCCTCAATGCAAACCGTGCATTGCTATTGATAAATTGTTATTATTATTGTTGAAGTGGGCATCGTGGCGATTACATTAATTGGAATTCGACCGGTGAAGTGGCTGCCATGACTAGAGAGGATAATATAAAGAAAAGTACATAGAAAACACAGTTTTATAATCTTGTAGTTCACGAAAGTTTTTATAAGTATTATGAACAGTATTTTTTTTAAACTTATAATTTAAAAAACATAAGTAACCAATATATTTTTCCAATTATCTAGTAGCACCTTATATACTTACATAAATAAATCGCAAATAATTCGTACGACTTGAATAGTGGATACGCACTATTTTTAATGTTTAAGTAAAAAAAATTAATATTGTTAAAAAAAAGTAGCAAGAAAAATTCATTTATTGTTGATAAATTACATTTTGTGTCTAAAAATGTATCTGTATGATATTACATAAATATAAATTGCTGATTTTCAATATATTAAAAACAAACTAAGAGTACTAAGATTAAGTTATTGGATTTTGTTTAGGTAGTAAATATAATAATTAACAATTAATTCAATATTCAATTTACAAATAAATGTTAATAGGGATCCATATTTTATAATGAGTTTTCAACTTTGAACGTAACTCAATGTCAGTGGAGGACACGGGGAGATCACTTTTATAAAAACGTGAACATTTTTTTTATAAAACATTATTTATAAATATACATTATATGTATATTGTATATTGTATATTGATTTAATAAACACTCTTCCTCATCCTCTGGAAATTTTCGTATACGCCACTGCCCAATATGTTGTATTGTTTTATAAAAATATAATGAATTTAAATTACAATGCACGTCAATGCCTATATTATATAATGTTTATTTTCATACTTTAACTCTTAATGGTTTTTATTAGATATTTAGTTAAAATTTGTTTACATTTTAAATTATGCAGCAATATTGTAATTAATATTATTTTAAAGAAATTTGAAATTTCTAACTGATTACAGTGAAAATACATCTGCAATTAGTTAATCATAAGTCAACGAAAACGTTATGTATTTTTTATTATAAAAAAACCAAATGTTATCATAAATATGGTTTATTTCAAATTAAAATAATAATAAAATCAGATATGGTAACTAAAAACTACATTTTAAACGTAAAAACGAAGGCTTAATATTTTAAATCTTTGAATTATTAATTAGACTTTTAAATAAAAAGTATATGCGTGATACAAAAACTAAACATTTTTAATGATATTCGTTAAAATCTCTTAATTATTTAGTAATAATAATTTCGCATAACTTATAAAAAACTTAAAACGTGATTTTTTTTATGGAAACGGAAATGAAACACGTTTTTAATTTTTATTTTTACTGCACAGACAGATAGACAGATCTACTATAAGATTGAATTATAAAATATCCCATTCAAAGTTTTAAGTGCTCAAATTTATTATGGTGAACGTATATAATACATATAAAGTTTATTTCTCACTATTGCTCTTTTAAGTCATTGTTAATACGGCAAATTCTAAGTCGAAAATGTGTTTTTTTTTTTTTTTCATCATCGCGTCAATATACCTATTAAATATTTTTTATGACTGTCTCGCGTCGTGTCTGTCAGACGAGAAATTATCGCCAAACCCGACCCACCTCATGTGTAATTTTTACGCCCTAAACGAATCACAACCACGCGCGCGCGCATGTGTGTGTATCATACTATCATATACGTGCGCTAGCTATATCATAGTGGACCTAAATCAATGCCAAAATTTAGATTAATAAAAACCCCGCGCCGTCGAAAGTATCCCGCGTTGATCCAGGCGGTGACACGACCCCGTGGTGGCAGCGACGGTGGTGCAATAGACGCGTCGGCGGGGTTGATGAATAGCGGCGCAGCGTTACCCTTCTCTCTCGGGTCGTAATCCAAGCACGATGTTGTGTGCGTGTTTGCGTGTTCGCGTGTGTACGAGAATGAGTGTGTGGACACTGTATAACAGTATACATACGTATGGGGGTTGATAGCCGTGGTTAGCTTTGCAGCACGCGCTTTGGATTAACGACCGTGGTGGGGGAAGCTAAGGGATGGCGGGTGGGAGTAGTGGATTACCGTCCGGAGCCCGGAACTCTCCGAACGAGACGGAACGAGGCTTTACACATACTTGCGATGCGCGAGACGACGGGCTGAAATCGCCCACCTCGGAGAACCAGCAAGTCTTTGTAATAATTATTAAAGAAACCCTTCAACGGCTTCGACATTTTAACCCTGCGCCAGCGTTTTATTTAATGTACGCGCATTCAAATAACCCTGTATCGCAATAGGTATATTATATAGTGACGTTAACGGCTGTTGATGAATTTTGAATGTAAATATATACTCAAAATCATACGAAATATTTTCACTCCCCACACGAGAAATAACAAATATTTTGAAACGTAAATATTTCAATTGAATTATGTATGAATTTGTGTTCACAACACACGAATATCTTAAAAATCATTCGGAAATATATTTTTATAATAGTGTGAGGATACAAGCTTTTGTTTTTTTTTTTTTTTTTTAAACGAAAACCCCTTTTTTTTAGTGTGAATAATCTAGTAGATAACTTTTTGAAAGTTTTGAAGTAGGTATACCAATTCAAAATTTCGAAAGAGTAGTTTCTAAGTTATTTAAATCATTTTTACTAAGAATAATATTCCTAAACTCTATTCTTAAAATTATGTAAAATATATATATATATATATATATATATATAATATTGGAACTTTTTGAATTCATTAATTGAATATGGAACAAGGAAAATAATCTGATGTTTATTTAGTTCTTAAATATTTTCTAATATCGATAGTTATTGGACTGCATTAGCTTAACGTTAATATTATGACTAGAACATATTAAATTTAATGACGATTTTTACAGTTTTTGGCTGAAATTTACATTTTATAAATAATATACAGACTATAAAAATGATTACTATTTATTTTGTATTTATTATTATACTCAAAACTTTTAGTAAATTTTTAAATGCAATAACTATATTAGTATATTTATATGGACTATTTTCATAATGTACTACATCTTATAAATACTCTCCGTAAAATTTGGCATTCGTACACATTTTAATTTTAACCCAAGGATTTATTATTGTCTAATTCAAAAGAGTGATAATTACTGGCATTTGTTTTTATTTTGTAGATGGGTAAACTATACAACAAACTACTAAATCTAACAAAAACTGTAATACCTGTTTTGTCCATTTTCGTAACACTAAAAGGTTACCTCACTCAGCGATACTCACTCGAGTTGAAATAATGTAGTATAATAGCTTAATGCCCATTTTGGTGGTTTTTTTTTTACCGTTTTCCCCGTTAAAAGTCCTAATCCCCAACGATTCGTTGTCGCGAAAACCCGTTATTATGGTATATATAATTTTACGAAAGTTCTGTATCCCCCACTGATCCCCTAGGGGTAGTGGGGCAAAAGTGTTTTTACTACCGAAGCGAAATACCTTGTCCCCCCTCTCTGGGTGTACGCAAATCCCAAGAGAGCCGCAGGGATAACTTATCGTATATATAATGTCACATCTCCCCTTCATCCACGTGTTTGTTTGCTTCCATCTTAAAACATTCGAACAACAAACATTAAAGTTTCCTGAAAAAGACAGAGCCAGACATCTCTTATATTTCTATTTAACTCTCCTACCTCCAAACACAGTTGTCTTTTTTATTCTATTGATTGTCTTTTTCAGTCACTCCTGTCAATATATAGTATATACTAACATATATTAGCATGTATTCGACACATAAAATAAACAACAGACAAAATAAATTTATTTTAAGTCACTATATTATATTAGTATCATACATATTTTAAATAAATTATAATAAATTCGATATATGATTGCTTTTATTTAATTTTATCTTATTCTTCATACAGTATTAGATAATTGCAGTTATTTATTAATTTATATAATAAATTATATTATCTTCAAATTATCTAAATATAATACTATGTGTCTATGTATCTACTTAATTAAAGTTTAGAACAAAATTGATTACTACTTATTATATTATATATCCTTATTATTATTATTGTGTGGTGGTAGTTTTTCATCTAAATCTTCGTGAACTTTGTATTATATGTATAAGTCTTCTTTCGTCCTTTTTGTAGTTTGGAATAGCGCCGAATTGCGTTTAGAAAAAGTATCCAAGCCCACAAAAGAAGGTGAATGGAAAGGAAAGAGAAAAGAAAAAAAACGTGTCGAAAGTAATTTCGAAAGGCAGAGGGCGAACTCCTGGCGCGTGGGGAAAATGGCACGGCAAATGGGTTACACGGCGCCCTATACGTGATGAGAGGGACGGTCTGAGTCAGAGCGAACTAATCAGCCGGTTACTTTTTCGCCGGAGGGGACAAATCGCCACCACCACTTCCGGGGGGCACCTCGTCTATACATCGTGTACACGTATACATATATATATATATATATATTATATTATATTCCTGACCAGCGCCGAGTGATTGATGTGCGTAAACTAAAGCGCAAGACATTTTTATTTCCAAAAATGTCCCACCTGACAGCCAGAGTGTAGGCGAACAATAATAATATACTATGTAATGTGGCTCGCGTGTTACCAGTAAGCAAATGGTCCATTAACCGGAAATAAAAATCGTAACGCACCTTCCGGTTTTTATCACTACAAGCGGTTTTTGTAGCGCACGAATACCGTCGTCAATGAGGGTGCCGATGAAATAATCCTCTTTCTAAATGCGTTTTACGACAGACCATATAGTCTGTGTATGTTATATAAGGCATTTAATTGGGCCCATGAGAGTGACTAGAAATAGACTTAGTATAAAGGTTTGCTGAGATTCAAAAGATAAATACAAATACGGAAAAATATAATAAATAACATTATGTAACATGTACCCCACTGCACACATTAATCATAATATTGTTTTTATCTCATCCGATCACCGTGTTTTTACATTATTCTAGATTTAAATTTCCTAAAATTATTCGAAAACGAGGAATTTTTCAAATAGTAAAAAAAAAAATAAATACCTCAATATGACAAAAAGCATCAAGAATATCAACATACGTCTCACTTGCTCGGCTTTAGATAATTAATTAAATAATAAATGTTTTGATGATATACATAACTCATTAATAAGGCATGCCTATAAAAAAAATTATAAATTCAGTTATTAAATTTTTACGATCCAATAATTGGATAACAACAAGCTAGCACGTATAGCAATTTTAATTTTAAATAATTTGTTGATAATTTTCCCTAGCATTTAAAAAAAATTACAGCGAAAATAATAAAAAATAAATAGCTATTTAAAGTTTCACCAGAATAAAATATTTATTCTAAATTTTATGAATTGCTCTCGCTTCACATTAAATGTAACACAAAAATAATTTCACAAAATTAAAAATAGAATTTAAATGTATACCTATATTACGTTAGTTTAAGTCTAAACTACTAATATTATTTCACTATGTTATTACTTTAATAAAATATTTATCATCGAAATCCTTTGATTTGAGAAGACAAGCAGAATTATTTAAATGACACTTTAATAGGATAAAGTGTCAAATAAAAGTAATTAGCTTCATGGCGGGAGAAGGGAATGAACATCTTCGTCAAACATATTACATGCGTTATATAATAAATAATGAAATCATCAAGCTACCAAAACTGTTCAATCTGTCCATCTATCTTTTTCGTACGACTGTACGAGATATAAGTATAATAGCAAAAAAAAATTATTTTGCAGGATGGCGGGGAAATATCAAGGAAACGATCGCAAAAGGGTGGTGGAATCTAAATACGGAACGGACGGACAAGGAAGTGGTTGCAGACTCGGGCGAACAACGACCAAGAACACCGGACGAAGAGGTAAATCGATGGCCTAAACAGGCAGGCTAACTTATACAATAAACGTATTTTTCCCTAAAGACTTCTTGGCAAGCTTTTGCCATGAAACTCAACACTACGCATCGACCATATTAATTTTTGCCTTATTAAATAAGTTCGTTCGTAAAATACCCAATTTTTCAATTATTTTGGTAGGAAGTAAGAGAGGACCTGTAACTGTTACATAAGATTTAATTTATTCACTTCGCAAAAGTCAGTCAAATTGTAAATCTAATACTAAAATAACTCGTAGAATATCATTAAATAAAATAATATAATGTGTTGGATATTAATAAGAAACAATATTTTGATAGAAAAAAATAAATTGAAGAAAATAATATCATAAAAATACTTTTAAATATCTAGTAAATATTTTTATACAAATGAACTATTGCAATATATTAAATTTACAAAATTCAGTTATTTGTTTGATTATGATGTTAGATCTTACTTAAGTACTCATGAAACAAAAAAAATTATTAAATAATAAATATTTTGCTGTATAGTATAATATTTTAGACAAAATAATAACCAGGAAGTTAACCGTACATAAAATAATTCTAGATTCTTATCTAATTTTTAACAAAAGCCCTATTTTTAATAAATTTTAACATAAATATTATACAATACAATAATTATATGTAATACAGTATATTGTTAATATAATATATATATGACATAAGTATATTTTTTATGGTAGTTTAAGTATTTTGAAAATTATGTTAAATACGAGTACACTGTATATTTTATGTGGTCGAAAGATTAGCATAAATTCAATAATTAAACCATTTAAATTTGTTAGTCATCATAATATTATATATTATAGGAAAATTTTTCTTTAAAATTATTTTGTAATCATAGTATAAATATTAAAAGAGTAATGACTTCCAATCTTAAATATTATAACATCGTACATTTTATGAAAAAATAATCAAATAAGCCCAACTTGTAAATTATTTTGAACATTTATAATTATTTATTGTAGCTTATTAGTTAGGAACTTCGGTCGTTTTAAGTAATCTACTGAAAAAAAAAAATTAAATAAAACTAACCGTTTTTTTTAATGATTAAAATCCATAGACTTTTCTTATAATTAGTTAACGTTTGTGTAAGATAAAATTGAAATAGATTATTTGCTAAGAAACATAAAAGAAATACTTATTAATTAAAAATTATCTAGTTTTACTTAATTTTGTTTTTCTCTCGGTACCTATGTAAAATAAAAAAAAGGTCTTAATACTTAACTAAATTCTAAAAATAAAATTATTAAATACCTGTAAAAATAACAACTGTTCCCATTCCCGTGACTAAAATCACCTTTTTAGTTTTTAAGTATTACACGATTTTAAACATTATAATATTAACTTTAATAGCGTATAATTACAAGTGAAAACTAACCATTGTCATGCAGGAACGACTTAAAAAAAGCGCAATGTCCATGTATTTCTTTCGTTTTAAATTCTGTATGATAACAATATGAGCACAATACTAATGATCAGATTTCTTGAAAATCAAACTAAAATTCAATGATAACATTTACTATGCCTAAAACATAGATGCATAAACCAATACGTAAATTATTAAAAAACAGTACGAATGTGGTCCTTATAAGGCTACGCAAATTTAATAAAATGAGTAGGTAGGTATAGTAATACTTAAGAAAACGAAATATGAGTTATGTGGTTTTTACTGTAAAGAATTATGGCTCCCGATGAAGTGTATACAAACTATATTTTGGCCATTGGCCATAATAACAAAAGTCTAACAGCAAATATTACATAAAAACAAGTTAAACAAAATATGTATAATACATTTTTCATGTAGATAAAAAAATAAAAAAATAAATATTTTGTTTATTTGTTTTATTTGATGCTTATATGTAAATAGGTTTTTGTTGCAATATTTATTTTGAAATAAATGTATTTTAATTGTGCTTACTAGTTTCTATGTGTTAAAGTAAATATAAAATAAATATATAACATAATATAATATAATATAATTTTATTCTGTGATATTATAATATACTTAAAACATGTAACATATATGTATATAAAGTGTTTTCTTTTCCATTATTTTACTAAAGCTAAAATAAATATTCATTGGTATAATAAGTAACTTTAGTTTAGCAATTATATGTTTTCAATAGGTAATTAAGGACATTATATAATTAGAAACATTATTCTATTTGTATGTAAATGTATTTTAAATAGCATTATATTATAACACCCATATTTTAACACATATTTAATGAGTAGGTACTTATAAACTTACCATTTTAAATTTTAAATAAATATTAAATAAAAAAAAAATTTAAGAAAAATAATTAAAATTATAAAAGAGCTTAATTTGCACTTTCAAAAATGCAAATAATATACAATAAAAATGATTCGACAGAAAAGTTTTATATTTAATAAATTTTAGTTAAACATAATATGTTAAAGTCAATATAAAAACTGCTGTATTACAAACTATTTAATAGTCAAAACATTGTCTCGTAATCTCGTATATCTAATGTTTTAGTTACAATTTAAATCTAAGGCCAATAAAAAATGGGTAATTTAAAAAAAAAAAAAAATGAAATAGCGTGTTAGTAATTGTGAACTTTTTTTTTATTACATGCGTATAATATTATAAGCCCACTCATGAACGAAAACTACATAACATTTTCGCCCTCTTAAAAATCTATCGCGATAATAATATATACATAACGTAATAGAAGGTATAGCCGTATAGGGTACCTTAATAGCGCGTATATAACGGGTTCGCGTGTTTTTTGATAGTTTCGTGGTGGCGGCACGAGAGGGTGAAAAACTTCCATTCGTGGAGGGAGCTATGAAGAGGGGGGGGGGGGGGGTAGATAAATGAAGAAAATGAGTTTTTCTGGCGATGCAGAAGTGTTACACGTTGACATAATCGAATTCCAGGCTGAGAATCAGAGGCACTAAACGTATCGGAAAATGAGATCGAAGTATAATATATATATATGTATATTATATATACACAATATGCGGGTCAAAACGTAATCAAATCGGTCGGATTTGAATTTTCCGCTTTTCATCAAATCGTAAATCGTAGCTGACGCGTCGAAATAATATCCTCTAGATCCGAAACGGATGGTTATTTTTTCTTTCCAACGGAATAGATTAATACCTCTGCAAAGTCGTACGGAATTCCCACGTGTGTGATATAATATAACAAATAGTAAATACATATATATTTATACATACATGACTATTCTTGCGTATGTAGGTTGGTCTACATACATACACACACACACACACACACACACAATATACATACGTGTACATGGGTATACCGTACGCGTACAATTAACCATCGTGTTGAACGGGAAAATAACGTTTGTAGGCAAAACCGAGCAAACCTCCCGCCGCCGTCCTGTATATATATATATATATATATATGTAAACACTGCACAACACAGGGCACTGGATCAATACGAGGCCCAAAAGTTCACGGAGTGACCCCCAACTAGCGCTCTCTAAACCTATATAATATAATATACATATATACATGTGTACGGTTTTGTGTTACAAACCAGTAAGAATTTCTCGAGAATTTTTTTTTTTCTGTTTTTGCGAAAATATCATGTTGAACGAGTATTTATATTATGATACTTTTAGTTGAACTATTTCGTTTGGATATTTTTCAGTTATGTACACTATGTATTTTTGTGAGGCGTTCGTTGGTCGTTTAATAATGCAATGATCGAAACAATATTCCAAAATTATACCATAGATGCATTGGAGACGAAAATTCACTGATCCCCTATTATACATTACCTGCATATATTTTCTAACGCAATATTCCCAAAAAATGAAACACGTAGATAACTTATTTTAAGTTGGACGTTTAAACAAAAAACCGTTAGCAACTACAAATTCAAATTATTTATAACCTAACATTGACATATTGACTACAGTTATCTGTCATAAAATACAAAAGAAACTTTCTCTACAAATTTTAAATATTTAAATATACATATTTAGTAAATTAATAACTTACAACTAATGCTAAATGTAGAAAATATTTATCATGTTACGTTTTTAACAATATTTTTTTCGTTATTTATCAATTCAAGTAATGTTGTCATTACATTTAAGATATATTTTTTTAAATAATTATGAAACCAATATAACTATAAGCGTTTTTTACATGAAATAAATGTATAAAATATTTTTTGAATATTATTCTATTTTCATTATCATTCTAATTTTGTGCTATTAAATTTCGATTCTAACGTAAATTAAAATAAAATTATATATAGAATATCAAATATTATGTTATTTTAATTAAAATAAATTTCGATGGTATAATATATTTATAATTTACAATTAAGAACTACAACAATGCCATTACGTAAAAACGTAATGTTATTAAAATAAAATTGTCAAATAGATATTTAAATTACAATAGCTCTGAACTTCTAAGGAGTTCATACCGTTTTTAATAGTAAAAATACGTTTTCATCAAACAGTTAAAATACGCAAAGCAACTAACAGTTGGTATAGAACATTGAAGGTTATAATTGTATTAATAAAATTAATTTTTAATTTAAAGTCTTCAATTGTATGGTTTTTGATTTAGTGTAATTTTTTTAATTTAAGTTGACATTCTTTAAATAAAAAAAAATTCTTATTATAGTTTAAAATAATTTGCATTGCCTATTTTAATTGCACGCATTTTTTTAACAAGTTATGACAAATACATATACTTTTTGAAAGAAAAATATCTTAGGTGTAGCATTTCAATAAGAAATTTATTTTTGAAAGTAGACTATATCTATATATGTTATTTATTAAATATTATCAAATATCTTAGTTGTCATTAAAGAAATTGTGAAATAAAAAACTAAGTTATAACACCAAGTACGAGTTATATCGTAATTATAACGAATGTATTGCCTAGCCTTTTGAATATAATTATCTTAGCACTAACAATAATTAATAACACAACCCTAGACATATGTCAAAATAAACCTATATAAATGAAGTTAGAGAATTTTAAATATATTTTTCTTTTAAGTAGAATTTTTTGGAAAAATAAAAAACACCAAAATGGATATTTATTCTCTTTCTGTTAAACCTCAAAAAAAACAGTTTATTTAAGTTTCTGAACAATTCCATGATAATATAATTATTTCGGTTTTACAAAATTTTTATTTTAGATTTTAAATGAAAAAAATAATTGGTTTTATAATGATGTATTTTTTTAACATCATATTATTATAATTATCATATTTTTTTGTTAACATAAAGTTTACGTATTTAGTAAATACGTGAAAAGGTAATTTTTCAGTTTTTTCACAATAGTTTCTTGAATAGTAAAGATATCTGTCAATAGCTATTTACTAATTTTAAAGAATATTTTTATAATATTATTACAGTATTACTTTCAGATATTAACACACAACTATATTATGTAAAGCGAAATGAAATTAAGGCTTATACTTAATGCTCAAGTATGACTACTTATAAAGTTATATCTTGTTAAATATATTTTTATTTGCTTACTAAAAAAAAAACCTATGCCTATTAAATATTATATTTTTATTAATTTATAATTTATTATTCAAAATTATTATTATCTTAGTGCTATTGATACATTTTTCAAAAGTAAAATAAAATCCATTGAAAAAATATTATGTTAAAAAGTTACTTCAAATGTGAACATAATGTTAAAAATGAAAAGACTTATTTTTTTAATGTTTTAAATTACCTTATTTAATTTTAAAAATTATAAACTTTAGATTTAAATTTTAGCATAGCGATGAATATACTAATTGTACAATAATATTTATTTTTTATTTTTTATATACACATAAATACATGATAGGTATTTAGAAAAATATTTGGACTTCAACTTTATGGATGGTCATTTTTTAGTAAATTTGATCTAGTTTGTACTTTAAAGGTGACAAAATTCTTAGTATTTATCAAAATAATTTGAAAAAACAAATAAAAGTTCAAGGAAAATGGGACTCTTTATGTAAAATCAGTTTTAGATAAAATTTATTTTATTATTTTAGCATAACTCAAAAACAGTAGATACTTAACATTTTCATCAATATTATCTATATTATATTTTTATATATATGTTATAATTTTAAAAAGATGTTAACTTTTTTTGAACTATTATTATTCAACTATTTATTAATCCTTCAATATTTTAAGGTTTTTCTTTTTTTAATAAATGCCGATAAAATATAATACAAATTAATTTTATAGTCATTTTAAATTCTAAATTTGACAACATTTGTTAAAATCACGAAAATTGGTAAATTTTTGTAATTATTGAAAATGTCTAAAATTATAAGTTTTTATAGTTACGGGTTGAAAACTTTATACAAGGTTTCTCATAAGTATTGAATGCTAAAAATATTTATTTATTGTTAAGTCAATTATTTTGTTACAATTCATTTATACTTTGTGCAATACATTTTTCAATATATTATTCTACATTAATTTATAGATAAATAATAATACTTATTTATATCAAAAATCTAATATTTACATTGTCTTACTCTAAAAAAATATTTAATCAAAATTAAATAACATTATCATAATATGGATAAATATAATTATTACAATAAACAACTTTAATAGCAATATCAAAAACATATATGAAATATATATTTAATGGTATAAGCCAACAAACCGTTTTCGTTCAGACCTCAGGATCGTTTTTCGTATACGATGTTATATCGTAGAAATTAAATTAAATACATGCATTAACAATGGTCAATGATCAATTGACACCTTTTTAATTCATTTGTTTTTCAATTTTGATATCATGTATTTTATTATATTTTATTATAAAGTTACTACATTATGTTTTACTTTCGAAAACTTAATTTAACTATTTTTTCTTGTAATTATGAAATAAAACAACAATAATTCTCCTGTAGAAATAAAAATGTGTATATATGAGTTTTACTCAGTACAGTTTATTTAATTATTCTTGTAACAGATTTGCGTATTATTTCATTATAAAATGTATTAACTTAATTTCTTTAATTAAGACAGAAAGAAAATTAACAAAAAAAAAAAATTGATTATTTTCTTTTTTTGAATTCGAGCTTTTATGCGTCTTATTCTTTGCTTTTTTTGCATTAATAATATAAAAATTAGAATTCTCAAAGCATTTTTACTTTTTATAAAAAAAAATTATTACTGATGCTTTTTTTTTGTAATAAATTATAACATTTTGTTATATAATTTTCAATATGTTTCATAATATATTCATTTATTTAAAAAATTTATAAGAAAAGAAAGTAGGTACACCATGACACACTAATAAGGACATCTATTTAATAACCATTGACTCTAAAAATCATTTTAGGTTGAATCAGTTCTTTTATAGCTTTTTTTTTATTTTTAAATAAAACCATTTTTGGTACAAACATTTAAATTTTAAAATCATTATTTTAACTGTTTTACAATTCTTTAAAGTTAATGAGTATAAAATAAAATTATATGCAAGAGATATCAATATAGATTTAAGCCATTTTTTAAATCCAGTATTTTTCGTTTAGAGACTTTAAATATAACTTAAAATTTTAACATAATATTATGCTAAGGACCATTGTAATATGTAAATTATTAACACTATACACATTTTCATGGTTTAGGTATGGATATTTAAAAAAAAATTTAACTTTTAATTATGTTAACATGAGTACAATTTAATTTATAATACTAAAATAATCTTTTTTTCATTCAGAATAATTTTTAAAATCTAATGAATAATTGTTTTTGATAACAAATCTATGATATAAGTATGATACACAGTGTTATAACTGGTCCCAAAACCTACAACGAAACTATTGACAGCATAAAATTTCCATTTTTTATATTCTGTTCAGTTATTTGTAATTATTTTAAGAATAAAAATTATAAATTAGGTTAATTTAAAGTGATACCGGCACATATTAAATTATTTATAATTTTTTTTTTCATTTTTAAAAAAAGAAAATTTAACATAATATGTTATATTTTTATTGTCTTTGAGAATCAACGTTGACTTTTGTTCTCACCATGGCATTTAAAGTGGATCAAGTCAAACTTCCTACTCGTAACACCAGCAGTTCCCCTAGCCTACTCGAAATGTTTTGTAGGGACACAGACAAAAAAAAAATAAAAGAGAAAAGAAAAAAAATAAAATAGGAAAAAAATGAGTCACTCGCCCTTCACGCGTGTTTGCCATTGTATCCCTCGAGGCTACACTTGCCCTTTTTTTCAACTGCCACCGTTGTTATAGGTCGGGTCGACCTATTCTATGTATTATATTATATTCTCCGTGGAGATGACGACGCGGCGATCCAACTGCGACACGATACTACATCTTCAATCGTATTACACGACTCAGTAAGTCATTTTGGTATACATGAATTTTGAAAGTTTCAAAAACTATTGAGATAAGGTGGTTAAACACGCGTATGTGTAAAAAAATGAGTTTCCACTTGAAAACTATTCTGGTATCGTGAACTGGAATAAAATAGCACGTGATGGAATTTAGAAATATAACAATATTATGTATATGGTTTAATTCCGATTTTTGATTCTTCAGTTCTACATCGGTATTCTATTATAAATGTATATATTTTAATATTTTAATATAGTATATAACTTACCTATATTATATATGTTACTTATAATTTTTAACCTATTTTTCTAACTTTTAAATAAGTTCCATTTAGTATTCTATAATTTAAAATGTAAGTATGACATATTAAATGTGTATAGTTGTATTTTTGCTGGTAGAAATAAAAATTTGCGATGAAAACCGAAGTATAGTAAGACTAAGTACTATAGATATTGACAATTTTTCAGACACCATCTTTACTTTAAATAATTTATTTAATTTGCATGGGAAAATTACTGAACCATTATAAAACGAAAGTAACTAACTATACTAGCAAATAAAATATCAAGTTTTTAATTAATTTAATATTTATGATTGTGATTACCAAAAAATTGATTTTTTTTTTTTTATATAATTTTTTCGATTTTATCTTTTCTTTAGGTAAGTAGGTACTTTATCATTAAATTAATACCCGGGCATGGCCCGCATGGGGTGCTAAAAGTTTCCACGCTCACGCTGACCAGTTTATGAGTGAATTTATAAAATTCATAAAGATTGATGAATCGTTTAGCATGAAAAATCTGCAGAAAATCTGCAGGGTTTATATGTGAACGTATAGTGTGTACACTTTTGTTGTCTCCCTCGGAAAACCATCATACCTCGCTGCCGTTCTTGTGAAAACCTTAGTACTGTTATTTTGCACTGTCGCGGGTACGCTGTATAACTTATAAAATATACATATTATGTGGAAGTCGTTTGCCAATGCCGTCGCCGACGTGACGTGTTTCCATTTACATAGCTAATGACCCTTGGGGCCGGACCTAGTCCCGCGGCGGTGCAGCTATATAGATGATGCCGTTGCAGTACGGGTGAGCACCTCCTCCCCCGCGCACGATGAACTACACTGTACACAAAGCATACAATAATAATAGTTTGTACATTTTATACTGTACTCAGTGAATGTAGGCGAACAAAATAATATTTTTGTTCTAAATTTTTTTCTTTAAATAAAATCCCTAGCATTTATTGTCACGCTCAAAATATGAATATTCCGCATATAATACTACTGTAGCAAACGATGTATTTAATGCACTAATGCAATTTTTATATCACTAAATAGTTATTTCATCTAGACGTGTGTATTATTGAAAATACTTTTCTTAAATGTAAATTTAAGTATTAATTATTTACAACATATTTTTTTTTAAAGTTGTGAAGTCTAAAGTATATTATATGTCCTTCAATTTTTGTATTCTTAAATAAATATTTGCAATTGAAATTGCATTCTCTAGATACCAGCATATTTTTCAAAGAATTTTGATCAAATTTAAAACTAGTAGTTAATTAGTTAAAATTATACATTTTTTAAATTTAGATGATGGAAGCAATGAGCAACATAATTATTTTACTGCAGGATTATCCACTCTGTACTCGACCCGTTAAAATGTAAATGCCCTAATATATAGAATACACCAAATACGCCAGATATAAAATATGAAATATGTATATATAAAGTTATATATTATGTGAGATGTTCTTCTTTCGTTATAAATTAATTATATTATTAAATAATATCTAAATAAGCTGTAAAATATATTTGTTGCACATTACAATGAATTATTTGGATGTTATATGATATTTAATAATATTTTTAAAGAACAATAATAAATTATTTTTATATATCAATAAAATTGAATTTAGTCTAATAAAATATGGATCCTTCTACAGATTTTCCAAAAAAAAAAATTATTTTTTATATGGTTGAGTATTTACTGTCGTGTTGTCAAGGCATTATTTTCAATGACACTTTTTTAGAAAAAAAAACAATATATTCTTTTGCTGATTTATTTGACACTTGCGATATAAAATGTAATATATTTGCTATTTTTTAGCTTCAAAGAAATACCTTAACAGTTTTATTTTCATATTTAAATTAAATTTTAGGTACTATTTTCAACTTAAGTCTAAAAGGTAATTTTTTAATGCGATATGGTTTTAAAATTGTACTTTTATTCTTAGACTAATATTAAAATGCCAAAGTAATTTATTTAAGTACTAAAAATAAAAAATAAAAAATACTTTTTAAACATTAGAAAATGCATCAGACATTTATTTTAGTATTTTAAATTTGAATCATATAACATAAGCTCAAGATAAACTATAATGAAATAAAATATTTGAGCAACATTGAATAACAATCGTATTTTTTATGATTGAAAATAGAATAAATTATAGTATAAAATAAAATGAGGTATAAATGAATGTAGAGAAAAAAATGTCAATAACAATATTCTGATTGAAAATATATTGAAGAAATATGAACCAAAAAATACGGTATACAAGAATAGAATTACAAAAAGCTTTTTAATAAATACATTAGGTACCTGTAATATGCGACTCTCAGTCTCTTAACTGTCTTTCTGACATGTTTTCAATTTTACAATAAATATCTGCTTGAAATAAGTTTTTTATGAACTAAAGTACCTATTTTATTTTGAACTATTTTATACGAATTCAATTTACAAAATATGAATACTATTAAAACATGATTCACGTATTCAGTAACGTATTTTTACATTTTTTCTAAGGGATCTACAGCTTATACGTAATTATTAATACAAACTATGGTAGTTTATAAAATGTTTTCTGTGCAATAAAGTCTTTATCACAAAGGTACCTAATACTTATTCCTGTTTTCGCACTATATATTTAGCCGTAACTTGGAAACCATCGTTAAAATAACATTACTATAATGTATAATTTCTATACTTATTACTTAACTATGTTGCAGGAACATGCATCTGTTTTTCTTTGCTCTAGGGGGCCTAGTATTCATGTACCCTTTCCCAACCATACATATACCACTGCACGTATTTGAAATAATAAATTAAGAAACCTACAAAACTTATAATTTTAATTCTAGTTATTGGATATTTTTATTATTTTATTGACATAATATTGTATTCAAACATAAATTAAGGTTACCACTAAATTATTTTGATAATAATCAATTAGATTTTAACCAACTAAATCAATTCCATATTCACAAAATTGTATTATTTTAGATTTTATCAATGTGCCAATCAAATCGTTTGACTATGCTTTGTCATTTTTTTTTTTTAATTTCCAAATAATATTTATAATAATTAAAGGAACTGCGTTAAAATAAGCAACAGCTTGTTTATCTCTTTAAAACTATTACTAATTTAATTTTAAACATATTTATTTTTTTAAGTATTTATGTAAGTATAGATATGAGTACCTGCTACACAATAACAAATTATAGTAAAATTGTATTATCAATAATTTTCTGGTAATCATTAAAAATAACCATGTTCATTTTTCACATAATGTTTATATATATATATCATTATTGACATTTATATTTTGCATAAACATAAAATAAACAAAATAATACAAAAAAATCACGTGAATTTTATTATTACAAGTTTGATTGTTTTTACTCCACTGCTTTTGAATTATACCATTTGAACTATACACTAGGACTATAATTTACTGACATTTTAATTAATATTATATTGAAATAAAATATATATTTTAAATTTCAAAAATTAAAAAAATACAGTATTTATTTTTCTAGTATTTCAACTATAGAAGCTCAAAAACAATTTAATTTATTTACTTGTGCGTATAATAATCATATTAGCTTCAATAACACAGAACAATGTTACATGAAAACAAAAATAACAACTTCATCACAGCATTATACAAATAAAACAAATAATACCTATTTATTTTATCACAAAACATATTAATATATATTATGTGGTAGGTATATTGATTTATTTCAAGCATACATCATGTTACTTTGTTTTTTATATATAAGCGCAATGTTGTTTATGTTTTATTAATATACTATACACATATCATATAATAAATATATATATATATATATTTTTTTTAATGTAATATTTTTCAATTTCTGACTTTTTAGCAATTGTATTATGTGTAATTTAACATACATACAACCTAACCTAGCATAATATACCTTAACTTTTCGAAGTACCAACAACCATATTTTCATTTATCTTAGTCATAACGCACCGCAATATAACAGGAGTAAATAAATTCTTTTTATTTTTTTTTTTAATGAACATTTTAAAAGCCACCCAGCAGGACGTCTACCCCCGCAGTAATATTTGCACGTCGGTTCTTTTATCTTTTTTTTTACCTCCCGCTCGTTATTACATCCGGTTGTTTTATGCATCCGCGTGTATATATTATTATTTATGCTGCACAAAAAAAAAACGATATTTGCCACATCCTTTTCACCCTTGTTATATATTTATAGTTTATATTATTTTGCTTACGCTTTGGTGCGTTCACGCGACGAAAAACAAGCACAGCTTGATGCGTGCAAATCCTGTTTGCGATTTCAATCGCTTAATTAATTCTCTTAAATTGAAAATTATGAACGATAGTTCAAATGCATAACGGTATAACCGTACGTTCACACTATACTTGCTGCAAAACATAAATGATATCATATTATTATATATTAATATACTAAATCAATGATAATAAAATATTGTATGTTTACATCTCTCGTAGAAAACACGATATGTATGAACGACGTACGTATAAATGTTTAATATATGTGACAACATTCAACACATTAATAAATCATAGACACGATTTTGGGGGAGATGGTCCTCAAAAGTAAATCCTGTTCCTTCGAAATCCTTTATTTTATATTGCTCTGTGTCACTAATAACATTTTTGTATAGCCTCAGCCCACACGAATACGTTCATTTCCGCTAACTCGTTGTTTATTTATAAATATATATATATATATATACTATATGATGATACAATAATACCTAAACCTATAAGTCCTTTTGAAATTTCAAAATGCTTTTAGTGTGACGCCTATTTTTCAGTTTCAATCTCTTGTTAACGTAAAGTTCTTTTGATCGTATCTACTATCTCCTACACAACATTTATTATTATACACGATGTTCCCGGTGACTTTTCATACTACGTATTTTTTACCTAAAAAAAAATGTACTACTCCTTTTGATCGAAAAAGTTTTATTTATTTAAACTTTGTATAACAATATTAGTCTTGGCAAGACATTTAAATATAGAACATTTCAATCTTAATAATTTAAATTGAGGCATTAAGCAAGTTGTTGATACACTCGATTGTATTATAAATTATTGTAGTATACGTACAGAATGCATTTATTGGTTCTTAGGTTTCGTAAACGAATTTACAAATGTATATTGGCCAGCATGACGTGTTACTACTATACCTATAGTATGTATAATATATTATTGCATGAGCGTAGCTAGGATTTTAATCAGAAGGTAAAGCAGGAACGGATCCAATAGGGGAAGGCAGGATTAGGTTAAATTTTTTATCAAATGATCTTTTTTTTTTTTACTTTTTTGATATTACAGTAAAACGTACACGTTTAGTATAGGAAATAGAATTTAGTTTTAAGCGCAAGAGGGGGGCACTTGTTCCCCCATGCCATACCCTTACAACGCCCATGTATTACTGTATAGATAACATATTGATTACAACTAAGCACGTTTTTAATATCCAATAAAAATATAATTGAAATGGGATAAATACTTGCAATCATTTTATCGATATTAATTTTGCCTAAAATGAACATTTAGTTAAACTATACAAGAATATTGCAGAGTTAGGCGGTGATTTCAACCATCTAGACACCTTAGTATATTTAAAAAACAACTATTAGCTATTATGTTCAAAAACTAACGACTGCCAAAAATTATCAATATTATTATTTTTATTTATTTTAACAGCTGACTGGTGATATTTATTTATTAATACACATTGAAATAACATAAATAATAACATTGATTATAAAATTCTATGTGATATTTATAGTCAATGATTATAATAATAGCAGGAACAAAGCATAATCGTTCAAAAATTAGTCAAATATGCTTATTTCCACTCAAAAATACTCCGAGTTACACCACTGAATACTACCTATCACACAAAATCCCTAAATTAGTTATAATTTTATAAGACCCATAAAATGACATATAATACAGAAACTGTGCTATAATTTTATAATATATGATTACTGCACTATCTGTTATACTCGTGTAGCAAGGGAAAGTATTATACATAGACATACATTTATGTTATATAGGTATACAATATATATATAATATAATAATAAATAATTATTTTCGGTTTTTTATTTTTTTGCGATCATTAAGTATCTGTGAATTGTAATTCTAATATTTTATGTATAAACTATAAAGTATGTATAAAAATAGTACCTACCTATACCCTGGTACCTACTCGTTATATTAGACAACGCTCACTGCGCACACTACACACGCACCCCATGAAAACAAAAACTTTGTCCTCGCACGACCGTAACGCGTACATACATAGTGATAAATATCACTATATATATATATATATATATATTTGTGTGTGTGATAATATGTGTATATAATAAGCGCGGGTTGGCCGTATTTGCCAGAGCGATGGGAAACGGTGACACGTGCACCGCAACGTCGGACTTACACACACATATATAAATATATATATAAATGTACAGTGGTATAGTTGTAGTGTCGCGGTGTACACAAAGGGAGCGGAGGGCGAAACAATAATCATTATTGTTGCTGTATAGTGTATATAACCTCACCCCCGTGTAAAACGACCCCTTTGCCAGCGGATCATCTTCCTTCGTCCCGTTATTTTGACACCGCCGTTCCCACCGCGTGATGAATAATTTTTTTTTTAAGCATATCTCTCACCCACCTCCACTCTATGGACCCCGACGGTGCTGTATTATTATATTATAATATTTCTCCAACGGCATTTACTCCTACACCTGATGATATACGGCATGTATAATGTATAATGTATATAATATATATATATAGGTACTCTTCTCGCCCAAAGACGATATACGACAAACACTCAGCAACAATGACGACGACGACGACGACATAATATTTGAACGATCCACCACGCCTTGGTGCAATATTAAACCAACTATTATACGTAGCTGATACATACATGCAATACACAGTTGTTACTGTTGTTCTGAGCTTTCGAAAACGACGTCTTTTGTTTTCCTTCGTATTCACCCTACCAGTTATGTTACTGCATTATGACAATACAACAATAACGTAAAAGGCTATTTTAAGACATTATTTCTTTATTTTGATTTTTTTCGTGTGCGTAAGTATATTGTATGCGTAGGTATTTTCGTTAATTTTTCCAACACAAAGTTAATTATTTCAATAATTAATGTAAATTAACTTTGCTAAAACAGTTATGAAAAGAATTACGATACAGTACAATATTATCAAAAAGACTGTGTATTTAATGTATTAAAACACACACGAATTGTAAATGTACTTGGGCCATCAAAAATGGTGAAATATGTACTTGAAATTTCACAATATTATGCAAAATTATGCAAGATAAACTAAAATAAATAATTGCCCAGTTATGTATATTATAGCTTGAAAGGTAATAAATATAAAATAAAAGTATTAATTATGCATAAAATATTTAAATTATATACGCAAAAAAATATAATATGTGAACTTATTATGAAAAAAATTATATATTTTTAAGACATTACGCAAAGTAAAATTTTAATATAAAATTAAAAATAGTGTATAAACCAATTTTATAAAATCTATTACATTTTGCTCAAGTATGCAATAAAAACTAAAAAAATCCGTTATATGAGTTTATATTCACACGTATAAAATATACAAAGTAGAATGTTGTTATTAGAATGGTAATATCTTGAATAAAGTTTGTATTTCGGGTATTTTAAAATCAGAATGGGATTAATGGGATTCATCGATATGCAAAATTATTAAATTTACAAATCTAATTACTATATTTTTAAATGATCATTAAAATGTAAATGCGTCTTTAATAAAGACTTTGACTACAACCTATATTCTAAATAATAATAATAATAATAATGTATTAACTTCAACCACTTCATTTACTATTCATATTTTATACAATCAATTATTAATTAACAATTTATCTATAATTCATTGATTTACTAAAAATGTCTACAAATTAATAACTATTTAAAATTGCATGTTTGAACGCCCACAGTCTTATACTATAAATCTGACATTTTAAATTAATAGACCAATTTTGTCGTTTAATCTTATTATGTATAATAAATCGTCTACAGTTTGATTAACAGACCAGTGAGTCGTCAGTCACGTTTGTTAAGTATACTCACGTTTTATTATTGATGTTTACACAAAATACCTTAAAAATGAGCCTAGATTGTGATTAATAACGAGTTTTTATCTATGCTACGCGCAGTTAATCATTTATTTTCTGCCACAACTCAAAACACTGTATAATAATATACCAGAACTTAATTGGGCGTAATGCAATAACCTGCAAAATTATATTGTCCACGCACGGCGTTATCATTCATCATCATTTGCTATTTACCATAACAAAAGGCATATAATTCTCTGGCATGACACGTGTCTAATTGGAAATACATATACACCGCACCCCATAAACATCCGCCGCAAAGGGGTCCAGATGGCCGATTGTTGAATTTGCTTTTTGGCGTAATTCGCAAATATAGTCAATTGTACGTCGAATTAAATAAAAATTATAATAATAAATTAATAACACGTGCCTAGAATATATCACAAAGATTTGACATATTTAAACACAATTATTGCGTAAAACTGTCAAACCTTCGCGAATCACCCTGTATAAATATAGTCGATGACAATATTATCAAACGCTATAAACATTTTGTTGGTCGACTATGCATTCAATAAATCGTTATGTTATTTTTATAGGAAATAAAACTACGTAATTATTGATAATCACACGTGGGTAAAAATAACGAAATTATATATCGCAATATAATAAATTAATAAGTATACGTAAAGGTACCAATTTTTTGAGTATATATTATATAAATAATAAATATTATACCACATAAGGGGATCATTTTCCACTCCAGATAACTATGTTACGCAGCAATGCACGTTTTCAGACGATCCGAACACGAGAAAATAATACATACATCGTATTTCAATGTTAACTTCTGTTGGGAGTATTCTTTGAGATCCCTATTACGCGCTGTGTATACCCATATTCACTAATTGACGAGTCCGACTGCACGTTTCTGTACGTTTAATTGGATCAGGAGGGTGGATATGAAGAGTAGAAAAACAAATTGGACAAACAATAACGCTCCAGTAAGTAAACAAAATTGTCGAACCAAAACAAATAAAAGCATAGGGTCCACAGTTTTTAACGAGCTGAAAACTATTCATCGTTTTTCACGTCTGTTAACGTATGAATAGTACTCATTCAATAATATAATGTAACATAATACTTTTAAATAAATCTATGTATCTATCCATTTAATTTGTGAACGAATTAAATATGATAAAAATATAACAAAAATAAACTTATTTAGAAAATAAATGCTTGATTATAAAAAATTAAATACAATTTTATTGCTATAAATCTATATGAATTTTAAAGTTAAAAATAATCATTAAGTACTTGCTACTTACTAGTTAAACATAAAATCCTATAAAAACTAAAGTCAACTAAAAACATTGCTGAAAATTGAATGATATGCAATACATATTTTAATTAAACATAATGTAATATAAATATTATACTTGAAAAAATGATAAAAAATGTGTACCTATACATAATAATAATAATTAATATTCTTAAATAACTATAATAGATTGTTTTAATTAAACTGGGTGTTTCATCAAGCATCACCTAACAGTATAATATATATTAACTATTAAGACTTGTATTTTTTTTAACTATGATTTAAATTTTAAACACCAAAAATATGCACAAAACTCAAAAATAATATGCAAATTTATATTTTTTAAATAAGCGAATCGCTATTTTAAGAATATTAGTTTATAATTATATTGAGGAAGTAGGTAATTGTCTTGCTGTACTGTAAAAGTCGAGTGTATCTTATCACTGTAATAAATTTGTTAAATTTGAATTCAATAATAAATCATTTCATACGAAAAACAATTCCAAACAAAATTTTCTGGTGAGCCTATTATTGTATAAATATATTCTTATTAATTAGTATACAAGTATTACTTACTAAGATATTAATTATTATTGAAATTAACTTAACTATTTATAAAATTTATCTAAATGTTAAATATTTTGAAAATGTCATTGTGTATACAACATATACGTAAAAATATACTTAAAGTTTTAAGTCCCCAAGAAAAATATTTTTGAATTATAACTTAACAACTTAAATCATTATTCTTATTTCGAATTTCTTCAAACATTAAAAAAAAAAAATCAAAATTAATATTTATTAGGTTTTTTAGTTATAGTATGAACTACTTATGAGAAACCAAGAATATTATATTTAGCTATAAAATTTGAACAATCAAAAATTTTTAACTATAAGATAATTTGCAGTTTTTAAAATTTTGACTAATATTATCAAAACTTAAACTTTGAATGCTTGTAAAAAAACTCCTGCTTTTTTATTTACTTAGAATTTCTCGTAAAAATATAAGATATAATATATCTTTAATATAATATAAGATATAATATATCTTTAATATTTTATAATTTCTATGGCACTAATTTATGAAAAACCTTATATTAAATTGCAAATCTTAGCTATAAATACTAAAAATTCTAGGTATTTTTCACAGTAAAATAATATGCAAATCTTTATGATTTTGTCGAATTTTATCAAAATAATAAGTTTAAGCATGTCAAAAACTGGTTTTACATAAAAATGTCTCTTTTTTTCTTAGTTATTTTTATTGTTTTTCTTGGTTATTTTAAAAATTACTATTGATTTTAAATTTTAACACTCAAAAGTACTAACTAAATCAAATTTTCTAATAGAAATCTTCTTCAAATTTGAAAATCGAATAGCATATTTCCTATTGTATATCGTAAATATATATATATTTAATATATATATATATATATATATATATATATATATATATATTAAAAAAAAACACATTGTAAAATCAATACATTTATCGTCATTGCTCAGAATCTAAAAATACCCTAGACGTAACTACACAAAAAATTGTAAGCACGTTTTAATATAAAAAAACAAAGTTTTAGCTAAAATTAATTTCGAATACTTTTACATATGTAATAATCTCAATACAATGTTTGTTTTAAATGACTTTCTATATTCAAATTTAATTTTTTTTTTAAAGTTTTAGTCTTAAAATTAAACTTAATTTTAAGCTTTAAATCTTTATTTTATATAACTTTATGTTTGTATACTAATTTCTAAGAACAGACACTTTATATAATATAATATAATTTACTAGTATAGTGTTATTTAACTATGTTTAATGTTTCTGAATTTAGTTTACCAATATATAATAATTTATAATATAATAAACACATTGTACGAAGAATTTCCTCGGTTACTAATGTTTAGGATTTTTTATAAATTATGATTTATATTGGTTTCTAAATTGCAAATACAATATAGGAATACCGATGACCTCGTTTCAAATGGAACCCAGGGTAAAATTATTGTAACATATAATTCAACCACAGCGGTTGCGTGCCGGCCTATGTGCCGAGGGCAACTTATTGATTTTCACCTGGCTGCCGGGGACCTAACTGACTGCGCCACTCCGCGTACAAAAATTACATCGTTCTGCGCCGTATTTGCTTTTTTGAACCACACATTTTTACGCTTTAAAATGTAACCACCAATTTTATTCTCCGTGAAATAACTGCATGTTAGATTAACCACAAATCTATTTGATTACATAAAATGTATTTGATAGAATATATAACTATGTTACACCACTTATCTAACTGCCAAGTATTTTTAATATTTGATGAAAAAATCCGATTTAGTTATATTCTAAGAATATATTTTTCATTCCTATTCATTGGAAGATTAACTTTATGGAATTAACTACCCATACACTTGAAAAACATGATTAAATATGTCATGATGACAGAATACATCTAATCACATTTAATGTAATTAATTAGATATTTATACATTATTTGAACATTTATTAAATAATTCAAATTAATTATTAGATTTAAGTAAAAATGTAAATAACAATTACTAACAATATATCACTATTACATATGTTTTTCAAGATACCTATATTATATTTTTTTTTCAATTACCAATAGAATATGTTAAATATGAAGAAAATGCTTTGATTTGTTTCATAGCATGTAAGCGTATCTAAAAATGAATCAATATAAACAATTTGAAGTTTATTCCTATAATATTATATAGTAGAAATAAAAAATTGCAATTTTTTTTTTATACATTTCAATGTTCTTTTACTGCATTTTCCCAATTGATACTACATTAGCTATAGTAATATATGATACTATTGTATTAAATTATTCATAGAATTTACAAAATTCTTTAACTATTTTTTATATTCATATGTGCTTACAAAGTTCTAAGTTTTACGTTAAAAATGTACATACCTAGTATTTTAATAGTTGATAGTTTGAATAAATTATTATAAATCATTGTGTTGTATATGTGACAGAAACTCGTGATTAGTGCGAGTTTTACAAACGAAATACAAAAAAAAAGATACTATAAAGAATCGATTTCAAATTTTTCATTTCAGCATAACTTTTTGATATAGTAAAAACCAATTTTACATTTTAAAAGAATATACAAAATTACATCACATTAGAAAAACGTTTCTAAAAGAAAATCGGTAAATATAGTATTATATTTATTCTATATACAGCCAATCCAAAAAAGTAATTTTATTGACGATAATAAACACAGTGACTGAATACATGCAATTTTATGATACCTATTCAGTCTTCATACACTGATCGTATTACATATTTTTAAATTTTCCGTCCGTACGTTTTCACATTCAAATGCCTCGAAAGACGTAGGTAATTTTTTATTTAAAATCCTTAAGAATAACATTATTATGTTGAATATTGGGAACTAAATTATTATTTCTATATAGTAATTTATTACAATATTGATATTTAATATATAAAAATATTTATATTGTTTATTAAATAATTGTATAAAAATTAGGTACAGAAGAAAAAACAATTATGTATAATACATTAAATGAATGATTCATTTTTAATTTAATTAATAATATTATTAGAGTAATACAATTTATTCCAGACTATCATTTGGGAATATATGATTTATGACATGGCGTCTACCTGAACTTGCACACTGTACTGCGTTTGTAATCAAAATTAATGGAATTTATTTCGGGGAGCGGACTCTTTGTTTGACGAAACCGCTTTTTGTTTGCTACCGTGGGATGCGCCACCACGTGTTTTCTATTAGACTGCTGCAGCGGAAAAACCAACCCTGGGGAGTTTTATGATTAAACGAAAACATTCAGAAGAAAAAAACAACAGTGACTAGAAAATTAAACTTACTTTATTCTTCAACCATATCAAAAAACAATTGAATTATGGAAAGAAACCCAGATCATACGCTCAATATAATAGTTACTCACGTAACAAACATAATAATAATAAAAAAATTTTCTTTTATGATTCTATAAATATATATGTATTAAATATCAAATTATGATAAAACCACCCATGTTATCCTTACTAACCTACTTATCACAGTATTAGGTATCTACTAAAATATCCATAAAAATATAATATTGTATTATTAGTATTACTTTTATCGTTTTAAGTAAATTTCATATATTAATAAAACCAACACAAAATTGTAATTAATAATTATCATTATGTTTTAAAATTCAAATCAACAATGGTTAGAAAATGGTAGAAAATTTAATTTTAATATCATAGAAATTGGATTTAAAAAAATAAAATGGTTATAGTTTTTATTTATATATTATATATAGATACGAGAAATAATAAATGCAAACATTGAATTATATATTTGACTCACTGTAGCTGCTATTATTATTGACCTAACCTACATCATTTTTTAATCATTTTCAGACAAAACTACCAAAACTACCAGTGCCTTTGTTGGAACGTACTACGAAATTATATCTGGAAACGCTAAAACCAATATTAAATGAAAAACAATACGAACATGCTAAAAAGCTAGTGGCAGATTTCACGAGTGGGCCTGGTCCAATACTGCAAGAAATATTAATTGAACGCAGAGAAGAACATGACAATTGGGTATGTGAAATCAAGAATACCGATTTATATAGCATTACTACATTAGTATCTAATTAGATTAAGTTCTTCTAAGTTATTATTATTATTACTGTTTTTGTCTATATCATTATATTAAATGCATAATAATAATGATAATAGTAAAATAAAAAATTTTAAACGATTTTTATCAATAATTCGGATTTGGAACGGTTGGTTGTCAAAAAAGGTATAAATCATTTTACAACATATCAAAGTAAAAATAAATATAATTCAGATCACGTGAACAATAATGGAGTAACGAATGCCCTGGAGTTTTCATACATGAATTGGGGAGAACGCCAGAGAGGGATACACTTTTTGGTTCCGGAAACAAATCCAATTAGTAGAAAACGTGACGAGTCTGTTTCTATGATGAGTTTTCCCGGCGGGCCGAGAACCCTTCCAAAACGAGATAAGCGGGAATTTTATTCTCACTGCGACGCTGATTGGTTAAACATCAATTTCGGGTTTGATTCCTTCATTCACATAATCAAATGATGCTTTCGTAATCATAGGTATAATAATATTATAATACAGTGACATGTGCATTATCTGGTTACGCTTATAAGTATAGGTACCTGCCCGTTGTAGGTTATAATACGTGTACAATAATAAGATAACGATTATACTAGTGAACCCTAAGAAGACGAAAAATTGTATAAAAATACAATACAATACCCTTTAAGGATATAATATATTGCGTCTCTCGGGCCAACCCATCGTCTTTACTGTTCATACATAATACAATAAAATATTTACCTACCTGTATATCCTATCATAATATTATTATGGTACATATTATAACAATAATATGTGTTCTGCAGGCCCTCCACATCACTGTCACCATGACAAATGGTTTACAAACCAGCGATGGCATATCAAAAACATTACACATCCCTCTCCCCCGTCTAACGAGGTTCACTATTTTTAATGTACATGAAATGTACCTACCTATTATTATTATAACCCTTGTGTGGCTAGGTGGTCACGTTCGCAAATAAAAAAATGTACACTACACATTAATATGACAGTATATAAAATATTATAATTACATGCAGAAGAACTATTATTTATGCTCGATAAGCAAAAAAACAAATACAAAAACAAATAGTATTACATTTTATTTATATGTATATTATGTACTGTGTACTTTTTTTAAGAATACTATGATATAAATTCAAAAATTAAACAACACATTAAATGTATTGGATTTAGATGAATTATTTTTTTATAAAATTATCTATATACTAACCAGCCTAAATAAAAAAACAATATAACAAATAAAAAAATTATATAGAAAATGGATTTACCATGTTATTACAGTATTATACTTGATTATAGGTCATAATATAATAATAAAAATATTTTTTATTAAAATATCAAATAATTTTTAAATATTAGGTATGAAGTTATTAATTAACCTATCATTATATTAAATTATAAATAATAATTAATAACTATTATCACTTATACAATTTTAGCTTTACACGTGAGTAAATTGATAAGCTTATTATTTTTTAATTTTTGTATCATAAATAAAATTATCTGATAGTACAATATGTTCAATTCGTACAAATTCTTTATAAATTAATATTGAAATTTGATGTACAGTTTAATTTTTAATTTGTAAGTCTATCAAAACCATAATCATATCTATCGTAGTATTTTAATACGATAAAATAATTTTTAAATTAAAAATGTCTATCTAAAACCTAAAGGTTAAAATATTATATAGCTTATATACTATCTGTTTCCAATAAATCTTAAAAACCGTTAACAAGATACTTTTTATAAGTTTTTGAAGTATTTAATATAGTTAATTTATATAGTTTATATTTATAGTTTCTTTGAACATTTCTCGTATTAAAGTTATTAATTATAAGTTATAACCTTCAGAGAAAATAAAAAATAATATTTAGACCCATCACACGTTGAGTTTTAATTAATATTGTATTTTATTATACTATTTTTTTTCTGTTTAAATACAACATATTTCAAACTTAACCATCTAAACAAACTACCGCACCTTTCTTCAATAGTTTATGTTAATACTATACATAAGTAATCCAAAGAGAACTGTGATTTCAAATAAAATGACGATTAATCCTAATTCTTAACTATAAATAGTACACATAATATTGAACTATAATAACATAAAAATATAGTTTTAAAACTATAAAATATTAATAGTAAATTTCTTAAACACCATTATGTTTTATGTTTTTATCATGCTAAAATCACAGGCATAAATTTATAATTATATTGTAATTAATAAATTAAATAATTAATTTAAATACATTTAGGATCTTTTATAAACCTTAATAATGAATAACGTATTCTGACACTCAAAATAAGCATTGGAATAATACTCCCTTGCACCTCAAAAAATACAACCGTATTGCGTTTACTCGTATCGTGATAAGTCACGATTCGAACTGCACCCCCTTGTTCTTTCTATAAGTGGAGCATAGAAGATCAAGCACATCGATAAAATGTTACGAGCTCTTATTACACTATTCGGTATAAGTGTCGCGTAGGCATACAATAAGTTTAACGGAAGTTTTTTCGTAAACACCCACCCATATTGCGGCGTCGAGATAACTTGATTTAAGATTAGTCGATCCGACGACGTTTCCAATAAATTATATACGTATACATTTCCACTTGAGTAATCCCTGGATCTGCGTATTTAGATAGATGAGCTTCAACTATAGTGCGTGTATCTATACAATTTTTTTTGTCTCTTTTTCTCTTTCTCTCTCTATCGCCAATAGAACGTGCAAAATTTATCTTTATTTTCCGATTACGATTTTATTTTGACCCGAACAAATGAACAACCTCGCAAAATTGTACGGCGGCATCGTCGGGGTTTGGTTTTGAATAATTCACGCGGCGTTTGTACGACGACTGGTCGTGAATAAAGATTACCGAGGTTTATCACACAATTTATTATACAAGTATTACCGGAACGATCATAACTGCGTTGTTTTCTTTAAATTATTACTATTATTATTATTTATATTTTAAAGTTAGATAATATTATGTGTATGAAGAACGGATGTGCTGTACCGCCCATGCTAAAGGCACGCAGTCTCGATGCGACTGCCAATGACCGAATAGCGTCAGCCCCGCCGCCGGGTGGGTACCGTACGAATTACACCCCCTTTGCTCATGTCTATATAGCTCCTATGTATTATAACAGCCCCCAGGGCTTCCAAAGAATTATAGCTGCTAAATTACCTTTCTTCTTTTTATCTCGTTAAAATAAATTGTCCTTTTATTAATTTCTATATAACATACGTACTAAGTATACATAACAATATAACGATTACCTACATGAAAACTATTATTATATAATATATAAATATAAATAATTAAGCATACATTATAACTTAATCAAACTTCAGAATTGACGAGATTAATGCAAATTAAAAAATATATTCTCAATATGATGATGATGATGATGATTAAAGTAAACATTAAAAGAAAAACAAAATTTAATTCACTTTGATATGGTTTAATTAGTTTTAACTTTTAAATATTTTTTTTAAACGGTTCAAATACAAAAATTTCAATTATCTACAGATTTTCCACAAAATATCTTAATAGTCTAAAACATTAAGTTGGTAATTTATTTGGCTCTGTTTACTTAGATCCATAACAATTAGTTTACTAATGTAAGCTATATGCTCAACAAGATTCACACATTACATATATTTTAGTTACTTACAACTATTAATATACAATTATTGATTACATTAACCTCAATAAACATATTGAAAAATTGAAAAACATTTTTAAAAATATAGATATTAATAATTAATATCAAAATTTAATAAATGGTTCATAATATACATTATACGTCAAATATTATAAAAATATTTTAATTTCGATGATATATTATACGACAAAAAACGTCGAAGAAAGAGTAAAAATAGTTTAGGATTGTGTTATTTTGTAATATTTTTTGTATACTAGTGTATTAATTATATGAATATCAGATATCCTTTGTGTGTATAGTGTGTGGACAATTATCACCGTGGAAATGTATAATTTATAGTAATATGTTGTCCCATTATTTTTCATATAAATCTCAATAATTATTACCATAACTATTATGATAAATATTCATTTAGCTGTATTTTAAATACCAACTAAAGAATATAATATAATAGTACAATTACTATTGATTTAGTAATATTGAAACATTTTGATATAACTGTTTTATTACTAAATAAATAATAATTATTTATTTATAAACTGTAAATTAATTTAGGTATTGTTATGCGATTAAAAACAAAAATGTTTTGATGATAATTCCATTCCCTGTTATTTGAAACTGTATTCAATCATAATCGACATTGTATTAATTAAATGTTCAATACTTATAATAATATTCACTTAAGTACCAGTTTTAATAAACCATTATAAACTAATATAATTTTGAAAGATGGATTGCACAACAATGATGTACTTAAAAAGCATATCCAAAACGCCGTGTGGTCATAATAATTGTATATTGAAATACATTTTTACTTTATTATTATAGTCCAACTTATTATAAACATAAATAAAACATTTTGTTTTTTTTTTTTGAGTTCATATAGCTTGATTAAATAAGAAATTTGGATGAATTTCCCAACTTTAATGCACATTAAAAAACTCTTTAAAATATATTATCTATATAATAATATATCCAATGGTAAAAACTGACGAGTTTACATGCAACCAACAAGATCTATTTTCATCTTATCAAATAGTTTTACATTTTATTGATTTACTAATTTTATTTTAATAAAATAATTTGTATTCATTTTATTTTAGACTGATAAAAAAATTTGAGATCATTTTTCTATAGTAATTAAAAATTAACCAAGTAAAAGTTACTTTAAGGTTTATGATTGGTGGCTACACGACATGTATCTTTGCAACCAATTATCATTGCCAGTAAATTCTAATCCGGGAATGGTATTTCCACCTCTGCCAAATCTTTCTGCAGAAACACGGATGGCCAAATTTTCAGCTAGATTTGTAGTTGAAATGATGAATTTCAAACGTATATTGGACAAGTAAATTTTTTTTTTCATAATACCTAATATAATTTTGAATAGAGTAATTAAATACTTAATTTATTATACATTTATTAATAAAACATTATGCGTTTTTTATGTAGGCGAGAACTTCCCGTAGAAAAAGCTGCATCTAGAGAAAAGGGGCAACCGTTATGCATGGCACAATATTATAGACTAATGAAATCATATAGAGAACCAGGATTAGTTAAGGATCGACTAGTAGACTTTGAATCAGATTTGACATTATCAAGACCTCACATTATAGTTGCATGCAAATCACAAGTATGTTACCTAAAATAAAACATAGTATTTATTTACTAAGCTAATACTTTTTATTGTCTTAAGTTTTATGTATTACGATTGACTTCGGGCGAAGATGCTACTCCCATAACTGAAGAAGAAATTGTCACAAAACTACTAAACATTATAATGGACGCTAAAAAAACCACTGGCGCTACAAGTACATATCCTGTGGGCATTTTAACATCTCAAAAGAGAGATGACTGGGCACATAGCAGGGAGTTATTGATGAAAAGTGCTTCTAATCGCAATAATTTAGCATTAATCGAGCGTTGCCTATTTCTCATCAATTTTGATTTGGAACCACTAGGCCTGGAATTTAATTCCACCTGCAAAGTAGGTTCAAAAGGTTATAGACTATCAAATGACAGAGATGAAACAAACATGATGCATCAAATGATCCACGGTGGAGGTAGTGAGTACTGTTCTGGTAACCGCTGGTTTGACAAAACTATACAAGTAAGCAATGCATAATAATTTATCAAATTAAAAAATATCTATTTTTGTTAAAATCTTTATGTATACAGTTGATAATTGGGAGAGATGGTGCAAATGGTTTATGTTACGAACATTCGCCATCTGAAGGAATTGCAGTTATTGAATTAATGGAAAAATTGATTAAAAGTACCAAAGATTTGAACGAACAAACAATAGATATAATGACATCAGCAGAAAAACCAGAAAAACTTATATGGAGTGTTAATAATGAACTCATAAAACACATAGCTGATGCTTCTACTGTCTTGGATAAGTAAGATACTATTTTATTAATACATGTATACTTCAACAATAATACTAAATCGTAGAACTAAAAATAGTACTGTATACATTCAGTGTATAGTATATACTACATATACTCATTTTTTATAAATATATAGGAGTAAAAAATTATATAAAAATGTTCAAGGACTAAACAAAAAAGTATTTTGTAAAAAAAATGTATTGTAAAATTAATTTTAGATATGTTTCTGGTTTCTCACATCGATTACTCAAAGTTGCAAATGTACCAGTGCAGTTATAAGCCCGTGACAAGTATTTTTTTTGTTTTCTGGGAATAAATCATTAATTATTAAACAAATCAGTATTTTCAGTAGGATTCAGAAACGATTATATCAAAATATCTTTGAACTATGAGAATTAAATTATTATATTAAATAAAGAAAATGGTACATATTTAAAAAATATACTCAAAATGTTAAATTTATTGTAAAACATTATTTCAAACAACATTCTAACAAAGCTTATATTAAGTGTTTATTTTATGAATTTACTATATTAATAATAATAATATCTACCTTTAATAATAATAATATAATATTTTATAATAAACTTTGTTGTACATATTATAAATAATATTAAAAAAATAACTAAATTATTAAATTAATACTAAAACTGTAATAAAATTTTTAATATTTGTATACTAAATATTTAGGTTAGTCAAAGATTTGAACTTTCATGTATTCCGGTTCACTCAATACGGAAAAGAATTCATAAAATCTTGTAAGATCAGTCCAGATGTTTACATACAACTTGCAATGCAATTAGCTTATCATAAGTAAGCATTTAACGGATTTTCAACCAATTACATAAAAGAATATTGTATATTATGTGCACAGTATAATTAATCACCATTGTCTTAAGTAATATTACCAACTATTTTTTTATAAATGATAAAATTGCTAAACTATTTTTTTCTCAAAATTATAATGAACATGCCATATATTTATTACATAAATTACAAAACTGTAAAACAAATTACTGTAAGCTTTATAAATCATCCTCCTTGCGATCGATTCTATTTTTACAGGCTCCACGGCAAACTGGTGGCTACATATGAGAGCGCCTCCACTAGACGATTCCGATTGGGTAGAGTGGATTGTATACGGGCGGCGACTGTGGAAGCACTGGAATGGGCCAAAGCAATGAATCAGTCTGCCGTCACTGAAACTGGCATATTAGGCACAAAGAAGATATACTATACAGTGACTGATGTAATAATAATCTACTGAAACGCTGCAGTGTCGGATGTCATCTATATAAGTATGTGTGACGATGAGAAGTAGTCTATGAGGAAGAGGTGGGGAGATAGAGAAGAACTTTCATCTGGTGACATCGGCAAACATTAAACTTCACAATATAAGTACAACCGTAATGATAAAACTTATAACATATTAATGAAAGTTTATACGAATTGAGTACCCTATACGTATAACCCACTATCGTGTGCAATAAATTTAAAACTCAAACTTTCTTTGTACTGCAAGCAAACAAATGTAGATATTTATTATTTTAAGACGCGTAAATATAAATTTATATAAGTCAAGGGCAATCGAACTTTTTTTTGGCCATAATCTGCTAAAAATATACTTTACTTTTGAGGATCGACTTCTATAAAAAAGTTTTTTTTTTTATTGAGTATCTATAATTATTAAGAAACATACTTACATACAGTCTATACTAACATACATAAATTATATAAACTAATTACTTAAATCTAATTAACATATTATTTTGTTGATTTGGGCATTTTTGAAGTATGACATGGCATTTCGTTGACCAATTGATCGTAATCTGACGAATAGTTGTGAATAGTTGCTAATCTAACCTATGACCTAACCTATAATATACTGCATAGTATATAAAAACTAAATTAAGTATAATATGTATGCGATAAAAAATAAAATTTTATCGAATATAACTAAAATATTAGATCTTTTGAACAATAATGTACTCAATACTAATCTATAAAAAAATAGCTCCAAGAAATTTTTTTTGCCTATGATAATAGGTACACTTATATAACTTATGTCAAGTCTACAAGCAAAATATCAAGAACTAGAGAGGTTTAACTTTCTATGGGTTTATAAAACCTAGATTTCAAGTTTAGCTTTTCTTCTTTTTTCTCGTCAATCCTTGCCTTTTTTAATACTATTTCAATAATAGGCATATATTGACCAACTTTCTACAGACACTTTTCAGCCATCAATCAACAATTGTACCCAGATAAAAAATTACCATATAGCATACGCATTATCACATTTTTGATTAATCTAAAGCTAAATTGAATACAATAGTATTCTACCAAGTTGTATTTATTGATGAATTGTATTCATACAGATTTAACATAAATAATAATTTAAAATATTATAAATTTTATTCCCAACATTCGATTAAAATAGTTTATGAGTAAAAATATCAAAAAAACTTTTAGTTTAATTTTATGAGAAAGAGTAAATGATTTAAGTAATAATTTTTAGGATTACCGTCATACATATCATGTACTGAGTTATATAACCGACACTGCAGATATTTTAAAAAATACACTTATTTTAAAACTAAATTCTGAATCCCATACAATTAAAAAAAAAAGGGATTTAGAATAATAAATTATTATAAAATTAATAATTGTTTTATTTTACGTGACATATTATAGAACGAAAAACTTCAACTTTTTGAAACTGCTGTAAAAAAACAAACTGACATCATGATAGACAATATTCTCGGTATGGGTATAGACGCTCACTTATTGGGATTAAGACAAGCAGCAAGAGAAAATGGTATTTCATGTGCAGTATTTGAAGACGATACATTTAGAATGGCCAATCATTTTGCGTTATCAACAAGTCAAGTAAATTACATTCCTTTTTTTTAGACCTATTTATTGATTATTATAGTACTTATAACTTTTTACGATTAATTATTGTACATATTATACTTAACGTATAAGCGTGTCGTACAAACGAAAGTTAGGTATAATAATTTATAATTATTAATTAAACACTCATTAAACCGAAAACATTTGTGATATAAATTGGAACTATGGTATAGACACATAATGAACTTATAACTTTTTTTTGTCACCAAAACTAATTCCTTCCATACACTTCTGTCATAGGATGAGTTCCAACCACTTTAGTTTGAGTGGTTAGGACAGTATTAAGTTCTTGAAAAGTTTTTACAATTATAATTGTATAATTGAAATAACATTAGAATGAACTTGAAATCAATTTTCAAACCTATTATATAGGATTAAAATCTTAAATTTTATAAATATTATCAATATAAGTGATTTATAATATATTCAGCTAGAAAATTTTTTAAACTTTTTAAAATAATTTCTCGTCTTTTGAAATAAATAATAGTTCATAAAAAAAAATATTTTATAAATAATTATTACAAAAAACATAATCCAAACTGATTTCATTAAAATTGGATATGATGTACATTTCAATATATTTTAGTATTTCATTAATAGTTTAACATTGCACTTAGAGAACTAAACAAATATAAAATTGAAATACATACCTAATATACTATCTAAATTACCAAATTACATAAAACAGTACAATTATTATTGCATGAGTATAAATCCCAAATTAATTTATCGTTTTACTTCAAAATCCATTTTTGTTTTTTGTATATATAACCATATCCAATCAACATCATAGAATATTTAGTTTTTATCATCTACTTTACTTGTTAATTATCTACTTAGATTAGGTGCGCTTCGCGCCTACGCTACTATAACAAATATCAAATATTTTTCAATAGGTTATTTAACACAATAGTTATTAAATACTTCATAAAAAAATATTTTAAATTTATAAGTTATTTATTGTCTTTTTTTTATGTAGGCGCATATCTTATTTATTTGTTTGAATTTTACGTAGATATCTGCTATAATCTAATGCATTGTTGTGTATTTTTATTTATTATAGCTATTAACTTCCACGGACAGTTTCATGGGCTATGGGCCAGTTGTACCCGACGGCTATGGCGTTTCCTATAATCCCCAAAGCAATGCTTTAGTATTTTGTGTATCTTCGTTCAAATCATCTAAAACCACAAACAACAATGCTTTTACGGTTGCCCTCGAACAAAGTTTGATGACAATGCAGAAAATGATATACATGAAAAGAACTTAAGACAACATTATTCATAATGTTTGTGTACCTTTTTGCGATTAATATCACATCATATCATTCATATCTATAGTACCATAAACATATCTTTTGAGTGATAAAATAAGTTTAATATTATATTTGTACAATCGTACATAACACTTTGAAATTTTTAGTTACCAAACACTTAACTGTTTGTCGAATGCATTACATTGCATTTTTGTTATTATAAAATATTTATTAATAACCTACCACGTCAAAATCTAATTTAAAGTTTAAGCATTTGTTTTCGTTTTATTTATTTAGATATTTATAATGTTATCGTTTTTTTTTTTTTTTTATTTTTTTTAACTTATTAGTAATTACTCTAAGAGTTATAATTATTTGTTACACTACTTATACTGAATTGTTGTTTCAAATAATTTCAAGCGTGATTAAATTATTAAAATATAAAATTCAAGAAATGAATTCGTATATTTAAAGAAAAAAACAAGTTAATAAATTATTTTTTAAATAAATGTATAGTAGTCTGACATTATTTTGTTTTGATATTAAATTCAAAATTATATTATTGTTAACAACTAGGTGTTAAATATTATTATTTACGTTAAATATTTTAAATTATATTCATTAAAATATAGTTAAGACACTAACCAGTCATATCATTGCTATTTATCTTATTTAATTTGTTAATTTTTATATAAAAATATATATTATATAATTACTATTTAGTACCATTAGCTAAAATAGTTAAGCCTTAAGCAAATCTATTCCTAAAAATAGCAAAATGTAATATTTTTAAGAATATTCACACTATATTGATCAACCGTTGCACTTAAAATATTTATTTTGAGTAAGTACTCATAGTTACCTACACTTAAAATTAATCTTAATATACATATCAATTAATTTTTATGTTACGATTGAGACTAATGGTTTTAACCAAACCTACAAAAATAAAAATATCAATTCAATTTAAGCATGATTATCATTATAATATCATTCTTATTTTATACAGTTATTTCATAATTATGTTAACTTAATACATATCAATTGTTTGAAATTTACATATCATGAACTACATTTTATCACAATGAGTTAAATCCTTAAATTAATTTAGGGATAATCCTTAATTAATTTAAGTTGGCATATTTATAAATTGTTTAAAATTTGCATTTCATCTACTATTAATTATATCAGAATAAATTCATTCCTAAATGTAACTTAAAATAATGTTAACTCGATACATATCAATTTTTTGAAATTTACATATCATTAGAATATTATATCATAATTTATACTATTTTAAATAGTTATTGTAAAACGTTATTATTGTTATTATGTAGATCAGTATATTTATTATTCACTATTATGTTAAAATGTTATTAAATTTTTATCAAATTACAGTTTTAAGAATGTTTTATTATAATATAATAATAAGTTTAATATTATTTTGTACATTTACGCTTAAAAAGGTAAATTGTACTAAACAATAAATTATTTATAGAACATTTTTTCACTCTCTTCGTTGTTATATTACCTAGGTATATATTGTTTTTTTTTTTTTTAATATTTACAATATATCTACGTTAGGCACTCTTTACTAGTTAAGTAGGTAGCTATAAATCTGTAGTATAATAATATTATTATATTAAAATAGTGTTATACAGTTTATATATTATTGTGTATCAGTCAGTGGCGTATTTACGGAAGGATAAGGAGATACATTTCCCCCTTAACTCTCTTTTTTAGTTTATATTTATTTAAATAAAGTTATATTTTTTTCAATATCACTTAATTAGTAGGTATTAAAATACTGGAACATTGAGCACCGACAATTTTAGTATTTTAGTCATATCGCAACCCTTAAAGAAGTCCTAAATACGCCACTAGTATCTGCAGTCTGCACTCTATAGTTAAATATTAATTTGTTGAATGTATTCAAATTTTTAAACTACCATTTTAAACTTTACTTATGTAATATTTCTTATAGATATCAATGTTATCATTCGAATATTTCTTTGTTATTTAAACTCTTTGTACACAAAAAAATACGATGTTTATTGTGTATGTTCCTTTCAACAGGACCGGACTGGATTTAAATGACATAATTATACTAGTGCTCCGAGCAGATCGGTCGACAGTTGATATATTAACTATCGGTTTATAATATACATATCAAGAATTATAAGGTTTTCACTCGTTTAACGATTATACTACAAAAATCCCCCAAAATGTCATATCTATGAATAAGTAGCGATTTAAAAGCATAGTGTCTGCCTATATAGTTCTATACATAATAAAATAGACTTAATAAAAAGATGTTTTTTCAACATAGTCATGTATATAGTATATACCTCATACCTATAATCGATAATAATATTATTCAACATAACATATAGTGTACGCGAACATTATATAGGAAGGGTATGTAGACAAATTGGACTCTCTTCGTAATAAAAAAATCACAGTTTTTTGTTATTCATTAAAGTACACAATTTGTTTATAACTTAAAAAAAAAATATTTTTCAGCTAAAGATTTGAAGTTTTTCCGATATTGAGTTTGTTTAATATCTTTCTCCTAGTCCATTTTTTTATAACCATCTATTTATAACTTAAAAATTTCCATTCTCTACGACGTATACACTTAGTACTTAGTACTACATTTATTTAACCAGTAAGTATAAATAATAAGTGTAGTTACCCTATACAGATAGAAAAAAAACTAAAATTAATATAAAACAATAAAATGTAAAACAAATCCGTAGAAAATTTGAATTTATTAACATAAATTCTTTTAAATATTCTTCAAAAAAATAAATTTGAGCTATAGGTATCTAAATCAATGGCATACCCCCACTTTTAAACACAAACTATGTTCACCAGATATTGTTGTTATTCTGTTGTAACTTAAACGCAATCTCTTCAGGCTATTTAATAAATTATACACAATACTATTAATACTTAATTAACACAATATACACAATTAGATATGGCAATATTGAATATACTTGGATGTTTTGATACATTTTTCAATTATATAATACCTCGAACTATATACCTAATTGATGTCCAGTCCGATCCCGTGTATGCTTAGATAAAAATGTATTAATACGCTTTAGAATAATATTGTAACCATACAAAAATAAATTATTATAACTAATTAGATAACAATAAAATAATCAGTCATAAATATTTGGAGTTTTTTTTTATTACTTTACAGGTATTCTACATATCTGAATCAAAACAAACACATACTCGTAAGTCGTAGTATTGTAGTAGTACTATAAATTAGGCAAATTAAGCTTATCCAAATATTCTATTTTTATTCTGGAAGCATCCCTAGTAGTAATTTTTATTGAAATCGGATAAACTGTACACAACTTATTGTTATAATAATACTATACATAACAACTATGGAATATAATTTAATTTTAATTAAAAAAAATACAAATTCATGAATCTTTAATTAACTAAAATCATCTTGATATAAATCAATGAGTAATTAAACATTGTTCAAAACCGCATTTAACGGTTAATTATTGCAATTATTTGTTTGCGAAATAATGACCGGAATATGGTAGGAGCTGATTTTATTCCTATCAAATAGGCTGAGTTCAATAATTTCAAGGGACACTATTTTTTTTTTCATCGTTGAGGTACATCTTTTTTATATTTTCCTGATTTGAGTCCAGAATTTGTACAAAACATAAATATTGAAACAATATTACATGCTTGAAAAATAATCATTGTCTTATTGGTGATAAATACTTACAATGCACATAAGCACCCTAAAATTTAGTATTGTTACTGGTGACCATTGATTACAAGGAAAAATAAAACTTGAGTCAAAAATTTAAAAGTAAATAAATACATAAACATATATAATGTAATGCAATCTAGACTTAAACATATAGGTGAAGACTTAATATAATTAAAGGAAAGTTGTTACTATTTAATTTTTATTGGATTAAGTGAGCCGTAGACATTAAAAGAACAAACAAGCTTAATAGTTTATGTTTAATTTAGTGAATATTAAAACACACACTAACTATTTTAATTAAATTATACAGTTAAAATTGTTACAAAATTGGATATTTAACCTAAAAATAATAATTTTAGTTATTTGGTTGTAATTTCAAAATATATTATTAGTATGGATTTAAAATTATTCACAGCTATAATTTAACATATTATTATTATGTATCCATACGTAGTATTCTATATTTACTATACACTGTGAAATTTTCAAAATATTTAGATTAATCTAAAGCTATTACTAAACTATCCAGATTAGTAAAATATAAAAATAATATGTTTATACTCAGAATAGTGGAAAGATTTCAATAACTTTTAAGACATAATTCAGAATCTCCATTACAGTTCACTCGTGATCTCAAATTTGGTCTATCTTATCTAAAATCAATAAAACTAAAATTACATAGAAAAATATTGATGAATAATACTTAAACGCTGTACGGTATATGAAAAAAAAAATAATGATTCTAAGAAATCTTCAATTCCTGCATAAGTATTTTAAGAATGCAAAACAATTTAATAATTGATAAAAAAATTTCAACATACCGCTTTGATCCTTTTATCGAATATAAAACTTTTGAAAACAAGTATGACCTCATCATTAATTTTACTTTAGATCAATTTTTTTGTTATTGTTTTATTTATTTATTTTAAATTTACACAACTTGTGTCTCAAATTTCTGATATTTTTAATTCTTAAAACCAAATTAGGGGGAAAAAATGAAGTTAATTTTAATAAATAAACTTTATTGGAAGTTCATTATGAAATAAAATTGAAAGAAAACACTAATTAGGTGATATAATTCTAACATAGCTTGTCATTTAAATTAAATGTAAATGCTGAACAAAGAATTAAAATAACGTTTAAATGTATTATAAAATGTAAATGGTGGCTTGGTATGGCGCGTTGGCTGCTGCATTCCGCGACTGGAAGTAAGTAACGGCCACAGCTACTAGTTCCCGGATGGGTGACCACCCGAGCTCATAGTGGTTAAAAATCTTGCCACACATACACGTGTTTGCTATCAACCGTAACAACCATAAAAATCGTAAAAACCAACCTACTTGTACCAACCTTACCTCTACCCACAGTTCATAACCCCTACAACAGCTAATAGCCCTTGTCGCCGGGCTTAAGTTCAATAAAAAAAAAAAAAAAAAAAATGTACCTAAATGTAAAATATTTAAAATATTTTTCACGTTAATTCTTATAGTTAAACGAAACTTGTTTATCTAAGCCCTCATTAGTCGTTTGTATTGCTAAAGCACAAAAATACAATACAAAATAAAATAAAATAATTTATTACTTGATATAAAAATTAAATAATAAATATATTAAGTACAAAATTAAAATAAATTATTAAATAATAGGTATTAAAAATACTTTTACATTGATGTTGTTACAATATTTTTTGAATTTAGTTATACTTGCTTATTGTCAAATAAATAACTAATCTAAATTACAGTTTTTATCTAATATTAATAGTTTTATTTTTTTTTTTCGAATGATAAACACTCATTAGCTTGAAATTGGTGAACAAAAGTGTAATTCAATTTAATTCCATAATATATTTAAAACTGTAAACAACAAATCAACTAAAAATATATATACCTTATTCCATTAGTAACATATTTAGTTAGTCAAAAATGATCTATACGACTATATGAAATATAGAAGGTTACATTGAAAAGCAAACATCTAGCGATTTATTACAAGTATAAATATTTTAAATTGAATCAATAAAACGTAGACATATTTATATGGATAAGTTTGAACCTCTTGGGACAATATTATTATATTTTGCTACTACCTGAATCAATTTCTATTATTCAGAGACGTTAAGATTTGTGATTATAATACAATATATGTTATAATATAGCGCTTTCAGGAGTCAGGACACGTCTCTTGATGGAAAATTTCAATCGCACTGCTGCTGTTGTTATTAAATGTTAGTTTGACGTCTCGACGGTGCAAAGCTGCTGACTTGCTGTGTTTGTGGTTGTACCGCCGGTTGTACCGCCGGTTGCGGTTGGTATCTGATACTATTCAGCATTGCGGCATTCACATACCAAAACGGTTGCTTGTCTCTAGGATACTCATTTGTTATTCTGTCAACCAGTTCTTTTTCCACGTTATATATCGGCTGCTTTTCCGAACCCAGGAATGGGTCAGGAGTAGAATTTTCGCCGATCCTGTTGCCCAAGTCCCCATTGTTTGGTAGATTTTGGGGTAAGACGCTTGGGTACTGATTACTGCTAGATGCATAAAATGGCTTTTGAGCACATATGCAAGTTAATAGCACTGCAAAAACAATTGAAGACCGTAGTAAACTCTGAAAAAATATAAAAAAATAACGTATAAGGTCTTACTAATAGCACTGGTTGAGATCAGGAGTATTTAAATCAAGATAACATTCATTTAAATAAACTATTTTATTGACTTCTGCGACGATCTTTGCCCAAAGTTGCGCAATATTTTTTTTTAATTTAAATAATTAATAAATATGTCCTGAACTAAACATAGTTTTATTTCTATCTCAAATGTATTAATTTAATATAGTACTATAAGATTTTTACTATTTGTTTTCAAAACAAATAAATTAAGTACTTACTAACATATGTCTATTCAATTATAAATATTATTTATAATTGAATAAACATATATGTATTAAAATATATTAAGCACATTTTAATATTGCGTATTTTAATCTTTCAAACAGATTTTTATCTGTTGATACTTTAGACCTGCAACATGGTGATAAATACTTATAATACAGACTACGGAAAATACTATCATAATAGTGTAATTATTCCAATATTCGCGTGGCACCTATAATTATGATATATTAATTTATTATAATATACACAAATAATAACCGGTTCGGTGACAACTAACATAACCGCCAATTGTTTTTGCGGATGGCAGACTTTTATCGTACATTGCACGTGCAGATCCTATAACCACTATACCTACCAATACAAGTACGTCCCAATATTCGTACCACATTATCCCAGGCTCATCAAAAGGAAATAAACTAAATTAAATCCAAATTTCCATTGTTTTATTTTAATCCCTTATTTCTTTTTACTTTATTATAATTTCTACTTCATATATTTTATTTAAGATAGTAAAAAATGATCATTGAGAATCCATCATCGTGTTTACAATTTCACAATATTTTGTTATAATGAATTACAACTTAAAAATATCAAATTAACAATCTCAACATTTAAAAAAAAAATTTAATTTTTATTCATACAAAACTAAACTAAAAGTTAAGATACAATGTATATTATGTTATGTTTATATAATTATATAGTGCATAATGTTATTATCCCATGCAACTACAACCGACAGTTTTTGATAAATGCGATACAAATCAGAAGATTTTTTTTTTCTTCTGAGATTCAAAAACAGTCGCAAAGGTAGACGTAGACACGTAAAAAATAAATTAAAAGAACTGCTCGAATATCCATTGTATAATTCGCAAGCAATGTGCTGCAAATGTGTTATTATGAGATTATGTAGTATTAATTTTTTTGGATAATATTTTCATTAAATTAAATTTCCTAACCCAATATCAATCCGTCATATTGCGTTTTAGACTTTTAGCACAATATAATAAAGCATAATATGCGTCTGCCCTTCATTGATCTACAGGCGCACAACTGACATCTGCAACCTTTTAGTATCATTTAATTATAACTAGAGCGTAGATTTATATACACATTAAAAACCAACCAAATATGCACTAAAAAATCTTGAATATGCATAAATATAGATACTAAAATGTTAAAATATGCACAAAAAATAACAAATATGCAAAAAAAAATTATTTTTTGAACAGTAGTGAAATAATGTCAATATTCAACTATGACCGTATTCGATATTTTCTTATCTTGATATACGTATTCTATTTCCCCGATTATTGATCTAAGGTCATATTTGGAAAAACCATTTTTACTTATTAATTTATTCTGATATTAATCGAAACTATAAAAATTTAATATTTTTTTCTTATATTATAATAGACTGCAATAGTATATATTATTTAAAAAATGTTAAAAAAACATCAAAATATGCACTAAAGTCTAAAAGATGAAAATATATGCTATTAAAATTGTAAAATAAGTCCTTAAAATAGAAAAATGTCGAAATATGCATAAATATGCACTAAAAAAGTTTTTTAAATCATTATGTTATAAAACAAATTTTGTGCTCACTTAGCATATTATACGATCAATCAGAATAAATATGCAAATGCATACAAATTCGTGCTTTAATTATAACTATCAAAGATCCATTCTGACTTCACTTCTACTATAAACACTATTTGCTTTTTATTTAACTCATCGTCACAATCCTAAACAAAATGAACATAATTTATTGTCACGAATCATGAGACAATTTTATTTTAACTTCCTAGATAAAATACATGTATAATATAGGTATCTAAAATGTATATTAAACATTATAGAACCATAATTATTAGTAGTTTGTACCAATGGATTTGTATTTAAAAATAAACACTAACCACAGTCCATAACTGTATTTATTATTGTTCTATAATAGTTATTAAGTACCTACTTATTTGATGAAAAATCATAAATAACAATTTTAAAACAACATTTAATTATAATAACCTTTGAATCTCTTAGATAAATTATAATAATCTTTAAACTTATCAAAATATTTCCACCTAAGAGTACATGACTATATTATTTACTTATTATACTTATTATTTATGCTATTCGTTTAAAATAGCATAAATATTTATTTTATGTAACATATATACCTATATAGTTATATAGATTCTAACAGATATTATGCCTCTATAGACTGCCTACCAAAGTTGATTTTAATACTAAAAGTTAATAGATTCGTTTATCAAAAATTAAATGAAAAATATATTTCTTTCTTAATTCATTTAAATCCAATATGATAATATTGAACGTAATAAAGGTATATTTTACAATCTATATGTTAGTATAAAAATAATATTTACCATTTTTCAGTAGATTGACTCGGCAAATCCTCTAAATAAGTAATAAATAATTGAGTATTATAAATTCAAAATTGTGATTTTTAAAAATATTGAGCACTTATTTTACACTTTCTAAGTACAACCGTTTACTACGACGTAACGCTAAGCAGTTAACACTAAACGTTGACCACTGTCAGGTTAAGATTTATAAACCGATGTTTAGCAGAGAGAATTTATACGTTATTATTTTCTAGAATGGTAGGTGAGTAGGTTATAGGTAGGAAAATACGTCTCAAATCCCCTCCCACGTTTACAGAGTTACAAATCCAGTACCTATAAATCTACTATATAACATAACAGTTTATAGTGATCTACAGTCAACACAAATACGTGGTTCATATAATTTATAGGTGTTATTATTATTTTTATGGACATGGTAAACGTCATCGGAAAAACACGAATAATAATTCCTCTCCTAAACAATTGTTTAAGAATAATAAAAAAAATACTTACAAGATAACTATATTTTATTTACTTTGATATAAGTTTATTTATTACGTCATGTTTAAATTGGTGTATTTACTATTTTGCTAATATAAATTAATCATCTGAAAATTAGGCGATTATCCACTATAAGAACATGTCAAAGCCAAATTGATTTTTACAAAATTGCTGTTATTGATACTCAAACATTAGAATGTATTGCTAATTGCTATCAATCATTATTTTCTGGAAAAATATTACCATTCATATCAAATATAATTTCATAATTAAATTATTATAAAAGTATCATTACAATAAATGTATTATTAATAATACTTGTGTAACAGTTTTACGGACTACCAACTGAGATCCAGGATAAAATAACTATTTGGCTGTTATTACTTTAATTGAATAATCTATGTCAATAATATAATATATTCACTTAACTAGTAAATACCTATACAAAAAGTTTGAAGTTTAAAAACTTCAAAATACAAAATACAAAATCCTTTTAGACAATAACAAACAGTTATTAAAATGTTTGTTTTTATTAATTGAATTTCTAACTGCATTTTAAACTTTGAAATTTCCTCACAAAAAACTCTTAACGGGCAACAAAAAAGTTCTTATTATAGATAAAATTTTTAAATAGAATTACATAAATTGAATTTTAATTGAATATTGTAGTTCCCAAAAATATTTTGTTTAATAAAACAAATTTCAGTGTATCTCCTAATTTGAAAATTAAGCTCAATATAGTATCAAGTTTAAATTGTCTAGAGCTTTTCACATTTTAACTTTCTTTTTTTGTAATAGTGTTAAGTTTTAAATAAATACGAATATAGTAGCGAGAAAGGTATGTGAGGAGAAAGCCCATTTACAAGTGTTTAAACAGATTACGATTCTATACATAATTTGTACACAATTTCTAACTTCGGTTATGTTAAGGTTGTTAATAGTTGAATTAAAAACATTTGTTTTACAAATTTATTCAAGTTTAATAAACGTATTCAGAGTATATTATTAAATATATATTATGTATGTAGGTATATAATTATTATTTATTAAAATCTTTATATGAATAATGAATGTATGATATTATGAATACATATTAATATAATTTTAGAAATATAGAACTTCATAGTTTGGTTAATTTTATTATGTATACATCTGCAATAAGTTTATTCAATACCTATAGAAATTTGAACACGTAACGTATAACGAAAACTAATCACTGACTTACATGAATTATGAAATATATGTTGTGTAGCGATATTATTATGTAAATCAAGTGGAACAATAAATAATCTATAAGTATAAAATCCAAATACCTCACTTACTGATTACTGTATCTCGAAAACTACTCAACCAATTAACTCAAAATTTAGAATAGAGATTCCTCTAATTATTTCACAGAGCAATAAGAAAGGATAATGTTTTATAAATTAAATGTATAATAATAATAATACCTAATTGTAATAATAGGCGGTAAATGGACCTAAATGGCCCGTAAAAGCCTTGACGAGAAAAATATTGCAATAATGATTAATGACTAAATATAATAATAATGTACCATAAATAAAATGTAAATATAAAGTTTATAAAAAAAATCTTCATTTATTTTCTTAATTAATTTCCCCTCTCCCGTAGAAAAATGTCAGGAGACAACCGTGCAATGATCATGTATCTTGATAAAGGTTCAGTTACCATAATATTATTTAAAATGTAAATATTTATTCGTGACAAGCACCCATGCCTATCTGTAATACAACAATACATAGAACTATATGCAATATGCATACAATGAATAATTCATAATTATACATCTCAGCAGTTATAGTATTTAGTTGAGCGTTGGTTGTTTTTCAAAAAACATATACAGAACAGATATAATATATGAGTACTGTATGCCAAAACAATATAATATATAATATCACAACAACTCGCTAACACCAGGACACTGGTAAAACCTAAACTTAGCCTACTACTAATCTTATATAATATGGGAATTCCGCACTTTTACCAAATGTCCTAGAATTTTTAATTGAAGCTCTAAATTATCATATTATAATTAATAATGAGTTTCTTTCAAAAAACAGATTGGCCGATTAATAAAGCTTATAATATACTATACAAAAATGACGGTTATAATAATAAACATCCAAATGTTACGTATATTAAAAAACTCAATGCTGGGAAGTATTAACTGATTTTCATTGGATCAACTTGATAAAAGATAGAGTTGAATAATATTATATTGTAGGTTTATCTTATTTTTTATTGATAAAAAATGATAATCTTAGTATAAGGAAAGCTATTAACTTCGATTTTATTTATTGTACCTAACTGTTAAGGTATTTAAATACTTTAGTGTAAAATAGTTTATAGTGAGTTATTTTGTATACATCTTTTCAATTACTTTTGTATAAGCAAATGTGTACGACGTAAGTAAGTTATGAAAAGTTTTAAGCTGAAAACATCTGAACATAAATACACGGATACGTAATATAGAATTTCAAAGGATATTGATACATTTACCTTTCCATGTAATTAAAATATTTTAATAGACATATTTTGTATACAATTGTTAATATAAAAATTGATGATAAACGATTTAAATTAGAACTTATTTATTAATATTATGTTTTAAACTGCGCACACTTATACATTTTTGTAGCTACTAATGCTACTATACACACTTATAGTTATAGTAATTTAATACTTACATACAAATTACAATCTTTAATATAATGTTTACTGATTTGAGTATATATCAAGGTCAATTGCTAAATGTCTGTAGTACGTACATTCTCTTAGATCGGATGCAAAACATAAAACCTGGGTAATTCACTGAAAGCCAAAATTATAGTATTGGTTTTACCAATATGCTCATACTTTTACCTTATAAATTATAATTTATAATGTACCAAATACTTATACATAGCAATTCATTTTTATGAAGTAGGTATCTACCTACTTGCCCAGTAAACCATTAAAATATATCTTGAATATATTTTTACGAATCCTGTTGTGTACCTACCGTTTAATAATATAATAATAATTATCTACTTATTTAAATATCATATAGTCTTAATTAAACACGTATATAGCGCTTAATTTAATATTACTACCTAACTATAAAACAAAATAGAAACCGCGGTCATTTACCCGTATTATAATTTATAATATAGGATGTAAATTTATACTCAGACTTAGGTTTAGGTTATAACTATTTATTGATTTAATCAAACTCGAATATTAAAATCAAACCATTAATCTAATATATTATTTAAATTTATAAATAATGAAATCAAAAATAAACTATAAAGATTCTGAATATAATTTGCGGTTGTTAGATAAATAGATAAATAGCATTTTTCAAAACTATTTTCAAATCTATTGAAAATCGTTAAGTGGTACCTACTAATTTCGTCATTAAACTTTTAACTTTAATAATAATCAATAAATATAGTATGTTATTTAAACATAATAATGTATTATAGAAATATAGACACAATATAACTGTTGTTTAATAGATAAAGCCGATAAGAGTAACGCATTCGATACATTTTAATCAACGGGTTTTATTTATCTTTGACTGGCGTATCGCGAATAAGTGATTTTGATTTTTATTATACCTAAGTACCTACAAACAAAGCACTGCCTACAATTTTAAATCATACTTCATAGGATCATTTCTTTAGTATACTTTGTCAGATCTCTCCTCTCTGTGCAGATCGACATCAGCAACAATGATGAAACTAGTCCGTCCATATCAAATGTGAGATCACTGATTAACTGATTATCGCTCCCCGAAAAACTGGAAAAGTCGCTATGATGTATAGGTAAATATTGGCCTGTTGGCGAGTGAACCTCGTCGTCGAGTGAGTAAATCTAGGTTAGATCCATTGATTTTAAACATCATGTAGATACGGCATTCCTAACTTTGCTAAACATACGATTTTTGGCCAACATACAAAGAGAGAAATGGGTCACTGTATGGATTTGTTAAATTTGAATTAAATTATAAATCATTGTACCTACACGAAAACGATTCTAAGCGAAAACTGCTAGTCTATATTTTTAAGAACAATATGTATTATGTATAATTTTTCTGCTATTGAACAAATTGGTTTCCAAACACAAATCATATATTATATTATACTATGTAATAATTATTATATTCACTACTGTTTACAATTATAATCTACGATTTCGTTTACAATTATTATTATACTAGCTGTTACTAACAGAGATATAATTTAAAACCAATACTACCGTAGAGCACATGTAAATAGCATCATTAGCATCATAAGTTTAATATAAATGTTTTAAAATTGAAATTGTGTGTACTGTGTAGTAAGTAATAATATGTAAATACCTACGTAGAATAACAAAAATATTTAAGTTCATTTCAATAATAGGTACGTATTACATAAATAACAATAAAATGACTAAAAACATATTATTTTTCAAAAATCCAAAAAATTGAAATATTTAAGTAAATAAAACAAAAATAAATCGAAATATTTTGAAATTTATACCATATCCATAAATAATAATATAAAATGAATATTTGATGAAAATATCTCGGTAGGTATATCTAAAATATGATTAGGTTATTCGTTTTTGAGTTATAAAAAAAAAAAAGTTGCTGTTGTAAATTTTTTCTCGTGATTACAGATCATCAAGAAAAGTACTTCTACTAGGAAATTTACTCCGAATACTAATAGATTCAATTTTCTACCAGAAACAAACCATAAATTCAAAGATTGTAACATTTTTTCTACTACACAAAAAGTGTTTAGGTACAAACACACACAGACGTCATTATTAGTGAAAAAAATCATTCTGCTCAGAATTTAAAATAAACTTTATGAACTATTTTGTTATGTCATGACGAAAAATAGCTAGTTAAACTTACATACATTTTACAATGCTGTAAAAATTATCACGGTTTAGTCGTTAGATATGTAGATTAGTTGATAGATATGTCATAAAAATTTATAGTCATGAAAAAAATAGCTATTAAAACTTTATAACTCATTAATGGCTCATCCTCGTGATTTTTCCCACACGTGAAAAAATAAGTAAATACGTAATTTTGTTGATTTTTATGTTAATGCAAATACTACAATACAGTACATACGTTTTTTTTTTAGTATTAATGCAATATTAATAATTATATGGGTAAAGGGTAGGAATATAAAGAATATTAATATATGTTAATGAACTAAAATAATAAGAAATATTTACTCATAATATTTTCGTGGTAAGCCTTGATGAAAGAACATTCGCCACTTCGCCAGTCATCCATTCTTTGATTAGCTCTTATTTTTTTTTTTAACAGTAGTAAATCTAATCTGATAACTAGTAAATGGAGGTGGAGATTCAAAAAGGTCACGACGCTATTTTCCTTTGAGATATATAAGCAGGTTTGGAAGATACTTCAAGATTGTGTATTATAACTGCTTTTTGAACAAATTTTTAATTTAGATCGGGATCTAAAGTGTATAGTTTGCGGAAATATCATACGTCCAAACTAATTTAATTAGTGATTTATAAATAAGCAATTTAGTAAAACACATGATTAGCATTTTTAGTGTACCAAACTTAAGCTATTTACTTATATGGGCTATATGTGTTACCTAGTTACTTATTAAAAAACCATGTTGATATAGATATTTACTTGTTTCAAAAAATTAAATTTACGTGTTAACCTCATATTTTACATTGGGTACCGAACAAGCTACAATATTTTGATAATCTCAATGTCAATTGCTAGCATAATAGATATTTGCAATATTATTCGTAGAGAAACATCAATTCTGTTTCTATCACTTCAATATTTAACTATCTTAATTTTAAAAAATCAATAGTGAAATTAGATTAAATAACAAAAATAAATAAGTGTTTATTTCTGTTTTGTTGGTCTAAAAACAGCTATTTAACAATGTCAGAAATATTATATCAATTTTTGAATAAAAAAAAGTTAAAAATAATATTTAAAAACATCAAAATATTCATAAATATTAAATTTTAACTTTAAATTGTTTTTGTAATTAGATAAAAACTATAAAACAAAAATATTTTACACAAATCTATAGAAAAAAAAGATTTTATGACACATGAGAGGGCCAAAAAGGTTAAAAATATAAAATTTGAATTTTTGTTCTATCCCCAAAAACCCAATTTTAATACAAGAACAATAAACTAAAATATTTAGAAGTGTTAGTGTACTAACTCCAGAACCGTAACAAGGTCCATCATTGCTACTAGCCATTAATGAACAAACAAAAAAAAATTCTGTTGAATGAAGAATGTCAGTATGATGACTGTTAATAATTCAAATTAGCTGCATTACATATAAAATATTAATGAAATAGAATGTATCTATCATTTAAATAATTTAATACACAACATTAGAAATTTTACTCAAATGACGACTGCAAATTAGTTTTTTAGATTTTATAATTTTTATTAGAAAACTAAAATCCAGTACTAAAGTTAGAACATTTTTAAGTGAATTTAGTTAAAAATAAATTTTAATGTACTTTGGTGGTAGAAAAAATATTATTTAGCAACTATGATAGACTTTAATCGATTATGAAACAAACACATAATTTTAAAATAAATATTATACTATGTACAATAATAAGTAATAACCACATTTATTTATTAACAAATAGATACAACTATTTATTGCTCTAATATACATTTTAATTTCAAATATCATTCGAATGTTTTTAAGGTAAATAAATATTTAACATTTTTATTTTTCAACAAAAATATATTTTTTTCCCTTTGACTAAAAGTGAAATTGTAAAATTTAATAATAAAGCACTTTAGAGCATCTAATCCATACACAAATGTAACTAACAAATAATTATTAATATAATAAATGAAGTTAATGTTTTAGTAAATATGCAGTTTGAACTTTAAGAATTATACATAAATATGTTTTTTGAGTTTTAATTTAAATTTACAGCTGGTCCAATTCTGATGTGTTCCAAATTCTGGAATGGACTTACTCCTCTAACTGTGGTCTCAAGTGGTTTTGAATAGATATCACCCGCCAGTTCAGATAATGGAATTTCTGCGTCTGTTTTTGATTTCTTCACAGCATCATCTATTTGAGCTTTAATTTCTTTGTCAATTTGCTAAACAATAATAAATACATATAAATAAATAGATACTAGTATAACTAAACATAATAAACAACACTATTAGAAAATCTGGTGTAGAGTAATAATTCAATCAAAAATTACTTCTCAACAAACAATTAACCTTATAAAATATTAAATCCAAAATAAATTGCTTAAGCTTTGAGATTAAAAATATTTTTCTTATATACATTTATAGGTTACTTTATGTGTTGGACTAAAGAAGTCAAAACCCCCACATTGAGTGTCACTGTTAGAGACATTCTTTATAATGTTAAAAGTGTAAACGGTTATCATTTATTATCAAAAAAGATCATAGATTAAAACTCTAGAGTATTACTCTAACAGCGTTTCCAAATCTTTTTTTCATTCCGTACTCCTAAGCTTAATATTTTGCTAAATTGTACCCCACATAATTTTTAAACTCTTTCACATAATTACTTTTAAACTATTTAAATAAAAAATAACAAAACATTCAAGTTACATTTTATACTCCATATCTATTAAATAAATTGACGGTTAAGTTTTAATTTGTGACAGAAATTTTCATTTTTAATGACATATATTGAATATTTTCAAAACGAATCGTTTTAAATAAATAAGTTTAACATTTTCTGCCATTAGTCAATTTTTTTTCACGTACTCCAAGTTGGGAACTTCTGCTCTATGATATAGAAAATATTTTATACTACCCGTGATTATTTTTATAAAAATTACTAAAACATACTTTTAAAAATAATTTTAAATTTTAGATTTTTAAATCAATATTCTAAATCAGGGGTCGGCAACCCGCGGCCCGCAAAGCAATTTTTGATGGTCAGCACGCACAAAAGTGGTTAATTTTTGTTCAATAAATAAAATCTAATCTAATCGTTTTATAATAGCAATACAATTATAAGTATTATATCATAATATGTAATTTTTTTTTTAATATGGCCCTTGATGAACAATTACAAAAAAAAAAAAATGGCTCGTGTGGTTAAAAAGGTTGCCGACCCCTGTCTAAATACATTTAGTTATTAGTTAGGCTTTATCAATAAATCATTGTATTAAACTATTAAAGCAATATAATTATCAAGACATAAAAAAATCAATATTACAAAAACAAACTTATAAAAGTTTACAAAATTGCTTTATAGAATAATTTATTATAAGTTTGTTACTATTTAATATAGCTTGTTAAGTTTACATTAATATATTTACCTTTAATTCATCATTACTGACTAAATTAGCTCCTATGATTTTTTCTTTGAAAGATGTTATTGGATCTCTTGTTTGTCGCACTTCTTGAATTTCATCACGAGTTCTATAAGATGTTCCTGGGTCAGACATAGAATGTCCAGAGTATCGGTAAGTTGCTGTTTCCAAAACAAGTGGCCCTTTACCACTAGAACAATAATCTATGGCAAAACGAGCAGCTTCTCTGACAGCCAAAACATCCATACCGTCCACCCAAATACCAGGAATATAATCTCCTCGTGTATAATATTCAGTACTAGCAGATGCACGTTCAGAGCTAGTTCCCATGCCATAGCCATTATTTTCACAAACATACACACAAGGTATATCCCACAATTTTGACATATTGTAAGCTTCAAATACTTGTCCTTGATTAGCAGCTCCATCACCATACAAGGTAAAACATACACCACCAGTCCCTAAATATTTAGCAGCAAATGCTATGCCAGCACCAAGTGGTACCTAAAAATTAAATAATTTGTTAAATTGACAATATAAGATTACAAAGTTCAATTATTTATTTTTTTTATATATATATATTAATATCAATATTGCTTAAATTCTAACGAAATAAAAAACAAAATAATATATTTACTTGTGCTCCAACAATACCGTTGCCGCCATAAAAGTTTTTAGCATACATATGCATAGAACCACCTTTACCACGAGCATTACCACTTTTACGTCCAGTTAATTCTGCTAACACACCAAAAGGTTCAACGCCCATAAGATATGTCCAACCATGAGCACGATATGCAGTAATTATTGAATCTGTATCACGAAACATGGCTTTCATTCCCACAGCACATGCTTCCTGGAAAATAACATTATGTAAATACATACTAATTATTTAAACAATAAATTTTAAAGTATAGTTTCAAACCAGCATATAATCTAAATTAAGTAAATAGCAATATAGCACAAAAACTATAAGTAACATATTGATGCAATTGGATATTTTTAAGTAATTATAATTACCTGTCCAGAATAGAGATGACAAAAACCTCGAACTATTTTTTCCTTGTACAAATTACCTGCAGCTGTTTCAATTCGTCGAATAGTTTGCATTTGCTTATAGTATTTAATAGCATCTTCTGAAGACAAGGTGGCAGTTGTACTTGGACCATTTTCAAGTTTATGCAACTTAAATGGCTATAAAATTATAAAACATCAATAATATTTTTGTAGAAAGTATTAACTTATTTCAATCTAAATATAAATTGTCTTAATACCTTGGTTTCAAAAGTTGCTTCTGATGCATTTGAAAAAAAACGACTTTCTAACATAGATAACACATTCTGTAAACAATAAATTAATGTGAAAATCTTGTAAAAAAAAACCTAATAAATATCTAGGTTAGTTACAACACTCAAACACATTTACTGCTCAAATATTATGATTGAAAAATTCTAAAATAATAACAAATAATGTAACAACAAAATTAAAAGAAAAATAACTGATGCAATAGATTAGCACATAGACAATAGCTATAAAAAAAATTATTATTGTATTATTCTATATTATGTGACTATACAAGTATTGCTTAAAAAATTAAAAATTATATTATATTCTTTGAAATTTAATTTAGATTTAATTTCTAATTACCGTGTTTAAAATTATTCAAATCATTAAAATTACTAGTCAAGATATTTCAAAATGTTATTCATTAGAGGTTATTTATAACAATTTGAAATAACTTAATTTATTAGGTAAAGTATTGAACAATTCCCTAAATTTTTTCCAATAATGATTGGTTCATAAATAAGGTCATACATAGTATCCTAACACTCAAAATAAAATACTCTCTTTAGTTGCATCATTGACCTCTCTACCAAAATATTTTCTTACAATTTACCCTAATCAATGTTATTTAGAACCATTAATGGTTAATAACTATTTTTGGCATGATAGTTAACCAATGTTTTTAAGGATGTTTTTTTTAAATGCAATTTCTAGAATTAATTTAACATTTAATTTTAAACAACTTATCAAAAACTATTCTAAAAAATGTATTTATTTACACAGGATATTATAAATCCAAAACAAGTAATGTTTTAAACTAATAGGTCAATATGAAAATCATTAGTAAAAAAATAATTAACATAATTAATAAAAATAAAAACACAATACATACTTTTTAAGCAATCATAAATTAATGTTATATATCATATTTATTTTATAATAAGTTATACATTTTAAGGGTGGTTTGTGATTTTCCAGGTAACAAATTAATACTAAAATAGACAATTAATGCATCCAAAAAAGAATAATATAGTTTTAGGACAAGGTATACAATACATATTATATAGATTTTAAAATACTTTTTAGTTGATCATAATACACGGACGTTGAATATTTCTAACTTAATAGTTGAACCCAAAAATAGATATCACTATGTTATACTCATTGTCCATTGGAAATTTATACCACTGATAAATGTACACATTTAACAAAGATCTGGATTGATTTTTTCTGCAAGGTAATTTAAATATTGTACTTAGAATTTGTATGCAAAATTATTCATAACAGAATTTTACAAAGTACTTAAATACCACTAATTAATAAAAAGTACTTTATTGAAAAATTAATAATGTTTAATACAATAAATAAAAATTCTTCTCAAAGAATAATTCATAACATTATGTAGATAGATTTTATTAATTATTTAAGTGTAATAGAACACAACTTAATAGTTATTATCTAACCACTATTTCTAATGACTTATTATACGAGTACTAAAAAAGTTGTAGGTAGAAAAGATATTTATTTTATAAATATACTATTATTAAGCTGCTAATAGTTATAACTTAATAAATACTAAAAAAAATACATAAAAAGGACTTATTTGTTTACAAAAAATAAATGCTGGAAATTAAAATACAATAGCTATACTAAACCACCAATAATTATACAACACATTTGGGTAGAGAGAAATATATCATTATTTAAAATTGGAAAATGTATCATAGGAATGTAATAAAAAAATGCTGCTATAATAATATATATATATATCTGTAGTTATCTACATATCAAATCTATTTTTTTTAGAAATAAGAAATCGAAATACATTTGATATTATTTTACCAATTATTATAAATTTATACTTCTATAAACTATTAACTACATAATAAAAATTAAGAAGAAATTATTAATGCCTTTTAAATGCTAATTTATTTATTTCAAAAATTTTTAGATGTGTAATATATAGGTACTTCATTACTACAATACTATTGTTTATTATTTAATACCAGTATATTAACCAACATAATAATTATACCTAATTTCATAATTAGTATCATAATTTTATTTAAATGAATAGAACAAATTATAAAATATTACATTTTAATAATTAAAAGATATAGGTACTAAACAAATATTTATTATTTAGTGAAAATAATAAGTTATTATTAAATCAAAATAATAAATAAATTAAAAGAAAAAATATGACAGTAATATTTATTTTACAATATTGAACGATAACTGTAATTGGTATTGATTTAACATTAATTAAACATTTAAACCTAAGGCTAAGATTAAATACTTTGTCATATTACTAATAAAAAGTATATTTTAAAATTATAATCCAATATAAATTTCAATATTTTATTTTATTTTATTTGGTATATTAGATTTGACCTTCTGTAGGTTAAATAAACCAGTACAATGTGTGTTAGCAATTTTGTTTGCTGTACAAATTATTTATTAACATAAAATGTGTTACCTACCTTGAGACTGTGTTTTCTTAAAACCAATGAACCGTTCATTTTTTCTGATGTTTTAAATTATTTCGATGAAATACTTAGCAACTTACTTATAAAAATTTTAAAACGAAATGTACAAATAACAATTTAACAGTAAATACCAATATTGAAAAAAGGAATGTACCACTACCTAATAAAATGAATATTAAATTATAACAAGTAAATATTAAATGAACGGTATGAACAGAACGATAAGAATTTAAGAGTTCAAGCCCAAGGGCAACAGTCTGATAGGATGGGACGAGTTTTGCTCTAGCTTTTTTATAGGGTTATAAGTCTTATATCATCATAATAATTCATAATATAGTAAATTAAGTGAATTTTTTCAGAATGTAACTCACTAACTTGTAGCTATGTATCACTACAATGAGATCGAATCTAACTTCACTTATGTCGACTTATTGATAATATGATTAACAGTGTATTGATAACAAATAATTTCAATTTTTTCATGATTCCAAAATAATAGGTAAAATAATAAAATAATATTTTAATATTATGAACTCTTGTATCTTGCCATTTAACAGTATTTCGTATTATACGGTGTTTGACTGTTTTTTTTTTATTGGCACAGGTGTGCGTGCTAGTGAACCTGTAATGTAAATGTAAATAATAAAATGCCTCTTTTCCGAGGTGTACTGCTCGATAAAATATGTCGATTCGTGAGATGTTCACTGTGAGGTTTTCCATATTTTTCACTAAAGTCTCAAAATTATGGCCGAAGACGAGGATTTTCCTGGTCGACTTTTACACCAGGTATACTGACATCAACAATTTGCAAGCCCATCTGTCAGTGTCTACCCCCATTTTGATTTTTTAATCATTATCTGAATTATGTAGGTTGCATTATGGGACAATGTAGACTTCTTGACTGACCTCCTCAAAGATGATGAACATAAAAAGTTTATCAACAGCCGTGATTCTTGGGGCCGCACTGCTCTTCATGCAGCGTGTTCTAATGAAGGTTCTGGTTGTCTGGAAATATTACTCAATGCTGGTGGTAATAATTCATAATTTGATCACTGCTGGTTTCTTATTAAAAAATAATTTTATACTTTTTTAATTTTAGCTCTTGTAGATACACCATGTGGTCCTCGTGGTGAATCCAGGGTATGTAATAAATATTTTATTATGTATAATACTTATTAAAGTACAGTTACCCAAAAATATGATTTAATTTATGAATAAAGTCATAACATTTTTTTGTTAAGTCAATATCACAGAATAATATATATATATATTTAAACTAAATTTATTTTTTCATTATTGCAGACAGCATTACATATAAGTGCACAAATTGGATGTCCGAAAAACATCCAAACACTTTTAAATCACAATGCAAATTTAATATTGCAAGACTCTAATGGATTGACAGCACTCGATATAGCTCTTAATGCAGAAAATACTGCTTGCATTAAATTACTGAAAGATGCTAAAGGTGAAATTAATAATAAATTCATATTTATACATTTATATTTCTCATAACTTTCACTGATATCTTAGAGATGACTTACTAAAAGGTATTGTGTCTATTGTCTTATGATACCATTTTCTTAAAGATAATAGTTCACCTAATTTCATTACTATTTCCTTAATTTCATAAACCTCTTTTCATTATAGTTAACATTACCTCATATATTTTTCTTCTAATATAAATCATTAAATTACTTTACTACTAAAACAACAAGATGCTTATACTATGATTAAAGAATTTACTAAGGTACTAATTTAATTATTGATTTTAAAGAAGAATTATTTTAAAATATTTTCTTTTACTTAATTACATTATTACACATTAAGTATATATTATTATTGACACAATAACTCCTTGTTTCTCATCATTTCAGCTTGAATACAAAATAATTACCACTTGTGAATCTGATAAAATAGTTAATTCAAATGTAGACTATGTGTAATTTAAATATGTTATGACTTATAAAGCTACAAGGCTTAAAACCAGTTTTTGAAAATAATTTATTTACACTAAAATAAGTTTTACACTAAATTAATTTTTTTTTTTTTTTTTTTAATAATACAAAAGATTGAATGTTGAACTAGTCTTCCAAAAACATAGCATATTATAGTATATAATAATTATTATACTCTAAAATATAATATTATCATATATTATTTTTATTTAATTATGTATCATAACCAAAATACTGTATGAATAAGTTCAAGGTATAAATACCTTAAAGTTGGTTGAAATATTTTGAGTATTTTTATTTTTGTTATCGATTAAAAATAATAATACATGTTAGAGTGAAAAGTTTCAAGTTCTTATTATTAATATATATTATAAATTTCATAAAAATAACAAACAATTATTTATTATTTAAATGTCTGATACAACTTATGAAATCCAACTTTGAGAAGTATCTTAGACTCAATTATTAAAATTGTACAATCCTTCAAGCCAATATTTTCACTTTCTGAAGGTTCTTAAAAACCATAACCAATACTTTGTTTATTAATAATAATCCATAATAATCTCAACATAATGATTTCCCCTGATTAAATATTTAAATTCAGTAAATAATTTCATAAAAAACTACTTCATCGTTTTACGTTTAAATCTTCTCATATTATCCTCTAAACCCTACCGATATAAACCATAACCTGAGAATAAAATGGTTCTAATACTTTTTAACCTAATTATTTTACATACTCAAATCAAATTTTTATAATGTACTACTTAATATAGATTGTCAATAAACATGAAAATTATTTAAAAACATTATAACAATTTTCAATTCAAATTGAATAGATAGTAGATACTTACAAAAGTTGTGTATTATACTATAATATTATGTATATATCTTTGATATTTTTAATTATCTTTAAAAGCAATTTTCAATGAACTTTGAATTAAATTGTCAAATATTAATTATTAAAACTGCTAAAGTTTGTGGTTTTGATAAATTTTTTATATATTTAAAGAAAAAGCTTGTAAAACAATTATATTTTTTCAATGTTTTTAATTGCTATACCAAATAATTATGAGAATAATATTTCTACAACAACCATCAATCATTTCAAATTACTATAAATAGCTAAAAAAAAAAGTCATCGTCATACTTTTAATCTTATTTTTTTATCTAGAAAATGATTATATGTTTATATATTAATTAAAATTTGAAAATATCTACAGTTATTCATTTTTAAATTACAAAAAAAAAAAAAAAATCAAAATTTATTTTTTTGACAACTAGTGATTCGTTAATATTCCTTAAATTAATAAAGAAATATAATTATCATATAGATTTAGGTGTTGATTGTAATCAGTATTATAATTGTGTAGGTGTATAACAGATTATTTAATATACTTGGAATATTTGTTTTCATATTATTTAAACACTAACCTATACTTTGAAACTCGGAAAATTAATTAATTTCAATGTTTTAAATTAAATTTACAATTGGTGTAGACGTGTAGTAATTTTAGATACAAAATTATGTATTTTTAAAAATTTATTTTTTTAATTGTATTTTTTTTAATTTGTACCATTTCTTGTATACGAGTATACCACTGGAATTAAAGACTCCTATTTATGTACCTATTTTTTGTAAAATCAAATGAAAATAATACAATTACCACAAGGCACAAAAATATTATGTAGATGTACCTATAACATAGGTATTTAATAATTTTATGTAACTCGCATGCAATTTAGTAGCCTTAAAAGTAACAATAACTTTAACAGGTATCTACCTCATTTGATTCTTATTGTTATGTAATTCAATCAATGTCAAGAGTTAAATTTAAAACCGTATCGGAATTATTCCTTAAGCCCATAATTGCATTACGATTTACAATGGTTGTTAGTTGCCCGTGAAGGAAATGTCAAACGCGTGGTTTTCTTATTTAATCAAATCAAATTTTACAAGCCACCTATACAGTCATAATGCTCCATATACATAACATAAAGTTGTATATATATATTTTTTTAATTAGTTTAAATATATTTAGAATTTATAAAATGACGGATACCCGATTTTACGTGATGCTCCTTGTAGACACTCCACCCAAGTACCTACTTGCAACTTGCCCGCCTACTTTTTCACTAAATTGTGTCATTAACGTTTTAAAAAATGTCATAAACATAAATACACTAACTAATTCGTTGTGAGTGAGTGAATGTGTGAATATTTTTCTGCTGAAATATTAATAAGTGTAAAAGGAACTTCATTTTTACCACAATACTAGGTATAATAATCATTGGAATTTTCGCTTTAATTCGTTGTACAAGGTTTCCTCTGTCCACGCTGTGTCAGTCACGGCACGTTTTTACGCCGCTGTGGAAATTTCTATTATGCTATTTCCCTTCTTTGACACAGTTTTAAATATTACAATAAAATATATACCCTATTACCTATATTATTATCGTTTGTCGTTAAACTAGAATATTACGTATTTACAATGATAGGAAAATGTTTAGTTGGTTGATCCCGAATGGACCATTTATTAATAAGTGTTTAAAAACAGAAACTGGTATAGATGCGTGTGCTTATTTTATTAACGAAACTCGTCAATATGGTAAGCTTTTATTGTATTATTATTTATTTAGACACACGTGAGTTTTAAATAAGTTTATATAAAACAATGTTTAAAAATTTACTTATATTACCGCTCCAGTCTCTAAAAATATTATTAATTCTTGTAAATTGACAAGTCGTATCAAAATAAATGTCTCATCCATTAAAAATTTACGTTTTTATGTTAGTTATTTTGTTACGATTCATATAATATGTAAGTTTTTTATTTGCATTTTGTGTTTATTGAAGATTCCTGGGAAGAGTCTCAAAGTACAATTCACATGGCTTTGCGAGATGCGATCTGCAGAGGTGATGTTAGTACTACCAAAACAATTTTGTCAGAACTTGGATCTAAAGAAGAATTCATTGTTAATATGGCACCTAATGGTACCACCACGTTGTTATACTGGTATTAACTTAAAATGTTTAATATTTTTATTATTATAACAATTATTTTAATTATTAGTGCTTGTGAAGTGGGTAAAAAAGATTTGGTGAAAATGTTACTTGACCATAAAGCAGATGGTAGAATACATCCAATTACCCGGTATTCTCCTCTTTATGTTGTTGCTTTCAAAGGAAAAAAAGATGTTTTTGAAATTCTTCTCAAGGTACATTTTATAAACTTCAATATTTAACTTTAAACTAATTAATTCAATGGTATTTTAGAAATTCCCTGATCTCATTCGACAAACTACTGTAGAAAAATGGTTGCCAATCCATGCAGCATGTATAAATGGAAATATTCAAGTATTGGAGCTTCTGCTGAAATATCCTTATCCTCCTAACGTGTTGATTAAATTAAGGTATTTCTTTAATTATAATATTTTAAATGACAAATAATTCCATAAAAAATTTAATCATAGAAAAGATAACTGGGAATTTGACGTCCCATTTGACATAAATGCTAAAGATGTCAATGGTCAAACAGTGTTGTACTTGGCTTGTCTCTTAGGCAACTCAAAAATTGTAGACATACTGTTGAAATATCAAGTGAAAGCTGTAAAGGTATAAATTAAATATATGACATAATTATATATATATAATATATATATATACATATTCAATATATATAATTTCAGATTTGTGGTACTGATGGAATTTCTGTGAAAGATGATAATAATGACATGTCAAAACGTAGTCGTATTTCTGAAGGTATACAGTCAATAGTTTCTCGGCTTAGAGGAAGTATGACAAAAGAAATTGATTTGAATGAGAGAAACTTAAGACCTGTGGAAGTAAATGTGTATTGTAATGAAGAAGCTCCAGAAACAGCTCTTCATGCTGCTGTACGAAACGGATTTAAAGATGTGATAATTGCATTACTTGAAAATGGTGCGGATCCTAATCTACTAACTTTACAACCAACTGCTGATTACAAAGTAAGCTTTTAATTTTTTAAATAGTTCAAATATTTATTAATTTAATTTAAACAGCAAAAAGATGATGATATCCGAGAACCTGGAACTTCTCCATTGACTTTGGCTTGTAGTAAAGGAGATACAGCTATCGTTGAGTTGCTATTAAAATATGGTGCTAGAGATGATGACTGTAAAGCTCTCGCAGCTGCCATGTTAACTAAAAATCAACATTTAATTACAACGTTACTTGGAACTAAAGCTTTTGCTGATCCTGAACATAAAATTAATAAAAAAGCAATGACAGATAATATTGTTTCACAATTTGGTGGTTTATCAAGTTTAACATACAGTAACATATTTCCTAGTACACCAGTAATGATTAATTGGCATAGTCAAAGATGTAAACTTGAATCTATAAAATCACAGTGGCTGGTAAGAATATTATTTTATTTCTATGATGGAAAAATGCAAGAAAACAAATACAATTTTATTTTTTAGATTGACGGTGCTCTTCATATCAATCCAAAACTGAAAATGAATCCCCGAAGTAGAGAAATTGTTTTGTTTGCAATAACTAGATTAGATATATCAAATAATTCACTAACCCAAGTACCAGCAATCATTTTTCAATTACAAAGTCTTAGGTACTTAAATTTAGCTCAAAATAAAATTGAAAAATTACCTGATCCAAAAGACTCTCATCAAGTAACCTCTCCTACAAGTAAAAAAATGTCCAAATTATACAAATCAATCTATACAGCTAATGTCTTAGAAGAACTTTACCTGCAAGTAAGTTATGATAAAGATATACATTTTTATATTGATGAATTACTTAAAAAATTTTCAACCAACAGGATAATCGTCTTGATAAAATTCCTGAAGAACTATTCAGATTACCTTCATTAACTACACTCGACTTATCCAACAATAAACTTCATTCTATACCTTTTCAAATGTGGCGAGCTCCTAAGCTAAAAGATCTTAATATGGCATTTAATTTGATAAAAGAACTTCCATATGCTCAATCAGAAGATGAGGCCAGAAGTTTACGAGAAAAATCTGTTGGACGAATTCCTATATTAGATATAGCTTATGAAGTTAAAGAAATTGATGTCAATGATATTGATGAGTATGTTTGATAAACACTTTTGATTAAATTTTTTTTACTATAAATTATTATTTTAGAAGTATTCCATTAGTTCATCACAATGTTTGGAATCGTACTATTGAAATAATGGATCAAATCGTCAGAGTTGATGATACATCAGAAGTTAAATCTAATAGCTCACAATTATCATCATTGAACTTATCACATAATAGATTTAGCTCAATACCTCCTGTATTATCATGTTTAGCTGTAAACCTAACGCGGCTAAATATGTCATATAATTGGTAATATGTGTTTCAACTTTTAATTTACAACTAAATTTTTGTATTAAATTTACAACTTTCATTATTATTTTTTCAGTTTGAGGACGATGAGTTATATAACATCATATCCCAGTTCGCTCAAACAATTAGACTTAAGCCACAATAAAATATGTGTTTGGCCTAGCTTACCACAAATTAATTTAGAAGAAGCTGCACCTGATCAAGAAAATCTATTGTGTTATCGATTAGAAACTGGACAAGTCCCCAAATCAACTGTACCTTCAAAAATACGAACTAGTAATTTTTAATATAATATAAATAATTTTATTTTGAAATAAAAAAATATGAATGTATTATTACTAATTTCAAAATTATTTACAGGTAGAAGAATGTCATTAAGAGCAAACATTTTAAATCGTGTATGTTCACATAGACGCCATTTAAGGCTTGAAAATTTGAGAACTTTAATGTTAGCCGATAACTGTATGAACAGAATACAATTGACAACTGATGATGATGGATTTTCTACTGCTTCAAACGATTCAGCTGATGAGTTGGATGACTGGGTATTTATATTTACTTTTTTGCTGACATATTAAGTCTTATTATATGTAAATTGTTATAGGATACAGGAGGTACAGTTTTGGGACATTCAAAATCAAAACTAATTTTTCCTAACTTGAGTATGCTAGATTTAAGTAATAATCAGTTGAAAGAAATTCCTACTAATATAAATGAACTCATTAATTTGTCTGTATTAAACATTAGTGGAAATAAAGGTAAGTATTATAATTTTAAAATCAAATATTAATATTTCATATTGATTTTACTTGCCCAGATGTAACAGAACTACCTCCACAAATGGGTCTGTTATCGCGGTTGTGGAATTTAAATACCAGAGGCTGTAGCCTACAGGAACCACTAAAATCCATGATTGACTCAAATAAGTACAAAACAATGGATGTTATTGGTTATTTGAAGTCGGTTCTTGAAGATGCCAAACCTTATGCTCGTATGAAGTTAATGATTGTTGGTGTTCAAGGAATTGGTAAAACATCACTATTAGACCAACTTAGGCAAGAAGGCACTGGAAGTTATAAAAAGAAACCTGTGGATGTAAGACAAATATATTTTTTTATTAATACTTAACTAATAATACTGAATTTTAGCATTGGGCAAAACGTATGGGAAATAAAAATATAAATCAAAAAACAAATAAAGGGACAAATATTTCAACAGTTGGTGTTGATATTGGTGATTGGGTATATGAAAAGAAAATAAGAGGCCACTCTCAATATGGTCCTGTAATGTTTCGTACATGGGACTTTGGTGGTCAAAATGAATACTATGCCACACATCAATACTTTTTATCAAAAAGAAGCTTGTATATTGTGGTTTGGAAAATCACAGATAGTCATCGAGGAATAGCAGAAATCTTACAATGGCTTGTCAACATACAAGTAATTTAAATTAATTATCTTTTAAAATTAAAACTTATTTTATTTTTTGACAGGCTCGTGCACCAAATTCACCAGTTATAATTGTTGGCACACACTATGATATCATGAGCACTTTGTCCCCTGAATATTCGTCAGAACAATTACAACAACTAATTAGAGATCGATTTATCAATATAGTGGATGCTGAAAAATATGGTTTACCTAGAGTATTGGATACAATTGAAATCAGTTGTAAAACAAAGCATAACATTAAACTTTTGTGTAATATTATTTATGATACTGTGTTCAGCCTTAGACCTCCTGGTAAATATGTTTATATGTAATATAAATGTGTAACAGATATAAATTTTAAAATATCAAATTTAACTTATGGTACTTGTTTGTTATCACCCCGCCATAAATAAAATAAAAAATATAATAAATAAATAAATAATATATATAATCAATAGTATAAGAAATGCATAAGTAAGTATATAGGGATAATGTAAGTGTATTTTATCATAATTATAATGGATATAAGCGGACAGAACTCAGATGTATCTTTTAAGATGGTTTCAAATGTGTCTTGTTCTTCCTATAAACTTCTGCTAAATACCATTTCAGAAAATTTTTTTAGTTTATCAATGCTTTTTATTTCCCCACTTAGCAAAACCCTACAACCTCTCGATGTTTTGAGTGTGTGTGCCTGTGTCTAGATCAATAAAAATATAGATATGATTAATCGTACCATGTTAAAATTCTGCTTGCTACATATTATTGTAAACTATGCAAAAATCTGACAAAATTATTGAGTTTGGTCTTACATATTTTTTATTATAGATAAAAATAATAAAGATAATTACTTCAATCGACCACAGCATTTTGTCCCATTTTTAGTAAAATTTGATGATTGTAGGAAAAATAACGATACTCTATATGGTGAGGTGATAACAAACAAGTACCTAACTTATGTTTAAATGTATAGACCTGATTGATTGAAATTGAAATAAACCAAATTAAAATGATTAATTTTATATAAAAATAATAAATATGAATAAACATTTCCCTTAAATAGTTTTTTATACTTAAAAAAGATATATTGCATTTTAAGAATTTTCAAGTATGTACATATTTTTATTTTTTCAATCACTAAAAATTTTTTTCTTTTTAAGTAGAAATTAGGTATTATTTATGTTGCTAATAACTGATTAAAACATCAACTTATTGACTAAACTAATATGAGTTTTGTAAATTATTATCTCTTCAATTTTATTTAAATCTAATTGTATACATAGTTTTTTTGACCTTTGAATAAAATAATTTTATTGGATATTAAAATATTAATATTACTCACTCTTAATAAATATTTAACGAATCTAGATCAAATCATTTAATTATTAAAACCAAAACTATTACTATGTTCAATTTTTTTTTCTTCAATTTATTGAATTAAAATTATTTAAGCTCTAGAATTCTTCTTTATAAATTATTGTTAATTTAATTTTTTTCTTAATTTTAGGAAGCAAAGAACTATTATTAGAACAAAGAGTTCCAGCAACATATTTAGCATTAGAAGACATTGTAAGCCATATTGGATCTGAAAGACGACAAGCTGGTTTAGATCCTGTTTTAAATTTGGATCAATTTAAAACTGCAGTTAATGCTGAAATGTTATCTAGGTACCATAAATCATTTAGAGATATGGCTGAACTTAACCAAGCAATTTTGTTCTTACATGAAAATGGTTTGTTGAATATTATTTGTTTTGAGTCATAAAGTCTTATTTAAAAAATTTATTTATTGTTCAATTTTGTAATTTTTATTAGGTGTATTATTACATTATGATGATGCAACATTAAAAGATCTATATTTTTTAGATCCACAGTGGTTATGTGATATGTTAGCACATGTGGTAACAATTAGGGAAATCAATCCTTTTGCTCGATCAGGTATAATGAAACTAGATGATCTACAAATTGTGTTGAAGTCATCAACATGTACAAGAGAATATATTGTTAATTTGCTCAATAAATTTGAAGTAGCACTAACTTGGGACAGTAGATCTCTATTAATACCATCTCTTTTACCATCAGAAGAAGATATGTGTAGTCAAAAAGCACATCCAGTATCTATCAAAGTTCCTGTAAAATCAAAAATTCATAAATTACGAACTAAAATTTCAAGTCAAGCAATGTTAGATTCAATTGATATAGGAGAACATATAACAAGCCGTTCAGATCCAGAAGTATCAGTTCGCCGTTTGTTACTCATGTCGTATTTTCCATCAGGCTTTTGGTCTCGGCTAATAACTCGCATACTTGGAGACGATTCTATTATCCATGTGATCAGACAATTTTTTATGCCAACAGAGGTTAATGGTGATGATTTTATGTGTTCCGATTTTCAAACTCAATTTGATTGGATATTATGGCAAACTGGAATCGAATTAAAATTTGCTAATAAAATTACATTGTTCCGTATGAAAGAAGTTTTACACCGTAACTCTCCTATAAATTATAGACATCTAAGAATTCAACTTTTCCAAGAAAACTCTTGGTATGATGTACCAATAAAAACTTCTTCAATTCTTGAAACTTACTTACCCCTAGATACAGTAATTGTAAAGAGACCCATAAAAAATAATGACAAAGAAGACATTGGTTTCAGAGCTATTGTATTAGATCCATCTCCTGTACAAGCAGCAAAATTATTGGCTTTAGTAGTGGATCATATTGATGTGTTACTAGAAGATTGGTATCCAACCTTAGGTACTCGATTTGTCCATACATCTGAAGGAAAATGTTTAGTTACTAGACTTGTTCCATGTCCAAGATGCTTAGCTGGAAGTGTTGAAGCTGATAATATTTCAATTGATATGAAGGATGATGATGGTACAAGTAAAATAGATCATATTTCTAAAGAGTTTTTAAAGAGAGATTTGGACAATAAAAATATTTTGCGAAAATCTCAAGAAAGTTACAATGGTTCTGATGGGGGAGACAGTGGTTTTGGACATGATATTAGTCCACAATCAAGTAGAAAAGTATCTGTTGAAGGCCATCCCTTAGCATTGGATAATCAAGTTGAAGGTAGTATACATTATGGATGGATAGTGGAAGATTGTATTCTAGCTGCATCATCTGTGGATAAACTTTGTGTTGTGTGTCCTAAGCATGGAGATTTATCTTTAGCACAGGTTGCTCCTGATACTGTATGTTTCTGTTTCCATTATTATATGTATATATTATATAATATTGTTTAAATTGTCTAGGTATTTTTAGATTTGGGCGAAGAGCTTGTTATTAATGATCAAGATATTATACGAGGCAAATTATTAGGTCGTGGAGCATTTGGTTTTGTTTTTAAAGGTGTATGTAAAGGGAAAAAACCTGGTAATAGTATACAAATTGCTATTAAAATGCTTCAGCCTGTACCTCCTGGACCTAATGCTAGTCAGTCTGCAATTATAGCTTATAAAGTAAGTAAATATCAAAACACTTTAAAAAAAAAGTTATTGTATTTTGACTTTTCTGTTTAGGGGGCTCAAGCAAAATGGGACCGTGACCCACTTCAATATACATGTAAATCGTATTGTAGTGCTAGACAAGAATTAAATATAATGCTAAATTTGAAACATCCAAATATTGTTCCATTAATTGGTGTTTGTACAAAACCACTTGCACTTATTCTTGACCTTGCGCCAATTGGAGCATTGGATCAGGTTTTAAAGAACTATCGAAGATCTGGTTCAAAATTTAACCCTCATATTCTGCAACAAATAGTTTTTCAAATTGCAAAAGCACTAGAATATTTACATCAGCAACGAATTATATATAGAGATTTAAAAAGTGAAAATGTTCTTGTTTGGTCTATCCCAGTGCCACTTCAAGATCCTTATGCAGTTAATACTCATGTTAAAATGGCAGATTACGGTTAGTATATTTTAATTTTTTTTAATGTCTACATAAATCACTTATATATGTATATGAAAATTATGATTAATTTATTAATTTGAACGTAAAGCTGATATCAACAACTGTTTAACAGGAATTAGTCGTTTATCTCTACCATCTGGTACCAAAGGTTTTGGTGGTACAGAAGGATTTATGGCTCCTGAAATAATAAAATACAATGGTGAAGAAGAATATACTGAAAAAGTTGACTGTTTTTCATTTGGTATGTTTGTTTATGAACTTATTACAATGCATCAACCATTTGAAAATCATGAATCTGTAAAAGAAAGTATATTAGAAGGACACCGACCAGCATTGACATATAGAGTAAGAAAAATAATATGTGAAAAATATTATTTTGTTATTTTCTATATTATTTTTCTGTTATTCCTCAGGAAACAGCTTATCCAAGTTATTTGCTTGATTTAATGGCAGTATGCTGGTCTCAAAGTCCAAAGGAACGTCCTTCAGCTAGCCAAATTGTTTCCATAGTGTCAGCTCCCGAATTCACTCATTTATATGATGTAGTTTCATTGAGTCATTCAGCTGATGTAATTTCTTGTACTCGAATACCATTACCGCTTAGTATGTATAATTCATTATGTTTTTCCAACTACTAAAATATTATATAACTTATTAAAACTATTATTTCAAGTAAAAGTAAAAAAAAATGACACATTTAAAAAAAATTTCATAGGTTCTTGGTTCATATCTAATTATGTAAAATTAATGTTTGATATTCGTGGTTTGTAGATGAAGATAACGAGAATAGTGGTGATGAAATATGGTTACCTTGTTCTAATGGAAAACTTGATAGACTAGCATTTAGTATCACAAATTGGTTTCACTACAGAAGTACAAATGTTTCACATAAAATTACAGCCATTTGTACAGTAGATGATCTCAGTGTTTGGTTAGGAGATGCTGAAGGACAAATTCATGCTTACTCGTAGGTATATTTATAATAACTAAAATTTATTATAATTAATAAAAACAAATTATTTTTAGGAGTAATGATAGCAAGTACATGTTTAGCTACAAACTTATTACAGACCAAGAAGTTGGAGTGAAGCGTATAGTAACATTAAAAGATAGACATAGGGTTGCAGTAGGTTTGGAAAATGGAAGAATATTTCTTGTAAGAAGTGATATGTCACCTCTAGCTCCAACCATGGGAGAAGGAAGTTTTGTGATGAGTGAACTTGGTAGTTCTACCATTCTATTTGATTTTATAGCTGTTGATAGTAATAAGTATGTTAATAAAATACAATAATTGTTTATTATTTCGTATGCATAATAATTTTTAATTGAATTAGGACTTGTGAACTATGGTGTGGAGAAAATCAAGGCCGAATATCCGTGTACACTATAAAACAAAATGTGGCAATAAATTATGAAGTTCTCCAACATTTTGACTACACAGGCTTGGACACACAAGTAATGTCTTTAAGCACTTCTCGTGGTCATAATTTAGTATGGTCTTATGTGCATCCAGGTTGGCAATTAACTAATAATATAGTATAATATGATAGTAGAGTTATAAATTTTACAATTAAATAAAAACTGTTCAGGTTGCATTGTTTATCAATGGGATGTAGTAACTAGAAAGATAATGAACAAGTTGGATTGTTCAAAACTAATACCATGTTCAGAAAGTTTAAAATCTATTAGTATAGAAGAGCGATTAAGTCCTGGAAAATGTCAAGTAATACATAAATATTAGTTTAAGGAAAGACTAACCATAATAATATCGTTGTTGTTTCAGATCACCAGTATTTGTGCAGTTGGTGATGAACTGTATTTAGGTACAGCATGGGGCTGCATTGTAGTTGTTGAACAAGGTACTGCTAGACCTATCACTGTGTTTAGGCCGTATGAACAAGAGGTAACTTGTATGACAGCTGCTTGTGAAGGTAATGCAATTATAAGTGTTGGTCATGGATACAGAAGTTTATTGAAAAGGTACTTATCTCACTGTAACGATATGGCTGACGTAACAGGTACAACATTTGCAATACTTTGGTCAACACGCAACTGGAATGCTTATTAATCTATCTTAATCCAATAAATATTTTGGATTTTTCATCATTATTCTCATTATAAAAACACTGAAAAAAAATAACTATGAATACCTACCAAAAATAGTGTAATATTAAATCACAGGACTTCACATTTTTCAATAACATGTATATAAGTTTGATTAAAGTACTCTAACTATTTCCTTAATAACATATTTTAACATATTCATTATCAGTAAAGCTCATTACTTTATTAGAATATTAGTAAAGTTATTTAAAGTTTTATAAGAGAACGCTGCTATGTATTGATTGGTTGTTTCTTTCTGTCACTTCTAGATTAGCATATTATGACATTGTTTTATTAATGAATTTAGAAAGTAACTCTGTTTAAGTTGTTTTAATGGTCTTTTTTTTATTTTCAATTATACATTTTAACTTGTAAGTTCATTAATAAATTTAGGTTATAAACAATGAGTGAGTTAAAGTAAATTAACTAACCATAATTAATAACTTTTAACAGAAAATATTTTTATCTCAAATAAATTATAAAATATATTATCAATTTTTGTTTACCTATAATCAGTTGTAATTAATAAACTAACAACAAACCAATGTAGACGCTCTCTTTAAACATCCTGAAAAATAAATCTAACTGAAAATTTTTCACAAAATATTAATATTTATATACTGACTACTAAAGTATATCAATATAATATGTGACAACTAATAAAATTGAATTATTTAACATAAACACGGAGTAATTATAATATAGTAAATAATTTTACTAGAGTGAAAGGGAAATGGTGACGCTTATTATATATGTATTGATTATATTGTTTGTTTTTTTTTCAACGCCAATGCATCAGTCTAAGTATATGTATTATGATAATTTAAACAATTTAGCATATTTTTTAATTGTTATTTATAAAATATCCTATCCTACACAATATGTTAAAAATATTTTTTTTTACAGTTTTTAATCATATTCATTAAATGTAATGAATTACAGGCTTCTCACCTGTATGACACATGTTTTTTTTTTTTTTTTTTTAATTTGATCCACAACTCAACATTTACATTTGTCCTAAATATAATTAATTTAAAATATAATATACCTATACATAATATTCTGTTCATTAACTTTTAATGAATAATATGAAAGTGCACTTTAAGGGTATTTGAATTTAAAAGTAATTTAAAAAAAATCAATTACTAAATATTAAGTCTGTGATTCTAAATAATTTAACATCATAATTATTACTATAAACGAATGGATATGTGATACTTTTTTTGCATTTATTTTATTTTTATTTATGCGCATAGATCTCGTTCTGTCTTACTATGTTAAAAATACTATTTTATTTGTTTATCTAACTCCTATTAGTATATAATTACATTATTTAAGTTTATTTTTATTATATCATCTTTTTTTGTTAATTATTTTGATTTTGATTAATACCCATCATGTACATTGTATTTAAAATATGTTCAGCTTTTTACACAATTTATTGTATAACACTATAACAAAACTACAATTAAAGACTGGATTGTTATTATTTCAGTATTAATATTCCTCACAACTTTTACATTAATTGTGCATACTTACATTGTTCTTACAATTAGATAATGTTAATTTTTGTTAAATACTGCTACCTGCTTTTTGTTTTATCGAGCAAAGTAATCATACTAAGTTACCTGATAAATATTTTTGTTATTGATTTTATTGAAATTATTATTGTTCACTTATAATAAAATAATTATTTCCAAAATAAATTGTCTTAATTGATTATAAATCTATATTTCTAGCTATGTTATATGACTACTGTGGTGGTTTGATTTTAATAAATTAAAAATATATTATATAATTCTTTAGTTTTGTAAAATATTTGAAATTTGTTTAATTGCAAACAAAAACTAGTTTTTTTATTTAAACAGTTTTAGAAAATATTATATGGCATTCAACGATATTTTTCTTTAAAAAGTTCTGCTTAGTACCATAGTAAAGTTCTCTATGCTTATTGCTTGCAACTAATTTTAGATTCACTGAAACGAATATTGGAATCTGATTCTAATAAGACATACATTACAGTCCAAGATAGAATTATAATATTTATATATAATATATATTATAGCCTTGATTATTCGAATCCCAAAAAAAATAAAAATAAAATCAGTTTTTGGATTTATCGTGATTTGGAAGAATAAAGTATAAATATTAACATTAATTCTTTAATTATTGATTTATTGATAGAAATATAGAATCTATAATAAAAAATGCAGATACTATTAATTAACTACAATTTCTATATTCTAATCTTCATGATTTAATTAAATATAGTACTAAATAATTATTCTCCGACTGATTTTTATTTTTACGGCTGCCGAATTTGAGATACATTTTGAGCACTGCCGACAAAAATTGTTTAGGGAACGTTAAGGATGTAATGTAATTGAAAAAAAGCAGCAAGAATTATTTGTTACATTTTACCATAATTATTAATTTTACGAAGAAAAATATTGTTTAGATAATTTTAACGATTTAATTAATTATAAAATTGTTTGGCCTATAATATATCTATATTATTATCTGATAAACAGACATAAGTAGAGTGTGTTTAACGTTAGGTAACTTAAAAAGATTCGAATGCATGGCCTTGAATTTTTTATTTTACTAGGTAGTAGGTATAAAGAGCTCGCATATTCAGAAAAATAAAATTAATTTGAATTACGCCCGGGGACGGTGAAATTAGGGCTCAAATTTAAATTGCATTTGTTTTTAATGGCTGTCGTATAAAGTTATTTTCCTCATCTTAAAAATGTATTCAAAGCGAATTAAATGAACTAACAAAAATAGAGAATATTTCAATTTTTTCATAATAATCTAAAAAAAATAAATAACGTAGTTTACATTACAACATCCCAAAGTTTTAATCTTGCTCTATTCTCAACAATTCAAGACGGGTTGAAAAAAATTTTATTGCGAGAGAGAAGGGTAAACATTTATACCTTCGAATTACGATTTATAAAGGTCAATGACCACCATACGGATATTTTTTTTCATTTTTCAAGTTTTTTCTGTCCAAAATTTCGACCTCATCTTTTTCCGTGATCCATTTGTGGACGCAGTCGAGACAAAATATGTTAATTGCAAAATATTAATATATTAATATAATTTAAAATTTAATATATTTGAGCAGTTAATAGTTATCTAATCAGTTAACCGTGATCGTAGGTGATAGGGAGACGTGTTGGAGTTGTTTGGGTACGATATCTTTGCTATAGCCATGGTAATCGGTATTGTTTGAATATATTGGATATATATTTATAGTACCATAATAGTGCCTCTTATCTTAAAAAATAATAATAACAATTCATTAACAAAATGTTTTTGAAACGTTTAATTTATAATAGTATACATTTTAATAACGTTATTAATGTAATTTGGAATACCATTTGAGGAAATTCAGTATGTTTCGATGCAGTTATTGTGGTCGAATGGACATCACGTAATGATATCGTTCTTTTCGTGCTCCAAGTTCTTGAGCTACTGAACTAGTGAATAAGTTGTGTTCGATTAAACAAAATCATGTCGTCACTACTACAATCATTGGAAGAAGCCGACGAAGAATTAGCCGAATCATTGATCGAAAACGGTGACCAGGACATTTTCGCCAAAAATAACGTAAACCTTGTTTATTATTTTAAACATACTATGGTGGTGGTAGATTGTCATAAATCATAATAATTAAATATTTAGACTTTATGGACTATAAAAATCTGTTTAGAAAAAAGAAACCGCATTGCACTTGGCGTCCGCCCGCGGTTTTCAGCATATTGTCGACGTTTTGTTGGACAGAGGAACAAGTGTGTGCGCCAAAGACATTAATGGGAACACTCCGCTGCATTTGGCTACTAAGAATAATAACATTTCCGTTATCAAAAGTTTATTGTTTCTACAGCCTAATGTTGCCTACGAACAAAATAATGTAATAACTACGGCATTGATTTACAAATGTTGGTATGATTACTTAATGCTTATACTTTTGTGTATGTTTACAGAATGGAGATATACCAATGCATATAGCATGTCGTTATGGTTACTTAGAATGTGTGATGAAATTAGTGGAACACAATGTTACAATGGATATGGTTAATGAAAATTTGGATACACCTCTACTGGTTGCCATAAAAGAAAAACATGAAAATGTTGCGATATATTTACTTCATAACGCACCCGGAAATTTAGAAATTTTTAATAATGTAAATACATTTTTTGATCATTTTAATAAAAGATGAATTAACATAAGTTTTAACTTTAGGAAGGCAATGCTCCTATTCATGTTGCTGTACAAGAAGGTTTATTAAATGTTGTTGAAACAATAATAAATATGGGCCATAGTTATGAATTTCCTAATGATAGAGGATTGTATCCATTGCATATAGCTACTAGACATGGACATATTGAAATTGTTAGGTAAACATTCTATTTCAACTACTCTTGTAGCAATATCAATAAAATATAATTTGATTCAAAGGTCCCTATATTTAAATTTTGTTTTAGGTATTTATGCATTGCAGGAAGTGATCCTCAGCAACGTAGTGCAGACAATATTAAACCAGAAATTACTGCTATTAAAAATAATCAAAAAGAAATATTATCAATATTTACCAAATTGAATACTGTTAGCTTATATTTTAAAGTTTTATTTTATTTTTGTTGACATTTTTACTGTTATATTATTTTATTTTTACAGAATAGTGCAAGAGAAAATTATATTCAACAACTAGTTGTTAGCCATGATTACATACAAAACACAAATTTGTTGTTTTTTGGACATTCCAACGCTGGCAAGTCATCAATTATACGATTGATGAAACTAGGTCTATTTTCAATACTTCTTGACAAATCACGAAATACATTGAGAACAATTAATACCAACAGTAAGTGCTCATTAAATTAATTATAATTTTATGACTACTCTACTAATAGGCATTTTAAACAGGAATTAATACCCCTCAGGATCAGTGCAATAATGGAAATGAAATAAGTCTTACAGAATATAATACTACAAACACTTCAAATTACTATAATCATGATGGTACTAAGGGTATAGCAGTTCAAAAGGTATAAAACAAAACATATTTGTTTCTTTTTTTTATCAAAGCATCAAGTAATTACGGTTAAACATATTAACTCATTTTTAGGAAAAATTATCGGGTATTAACGAATGTACATTTTGGGACTTCTCTGGAGAAGATACATACTATAATTCTTATCATCATGTAATTCAAAATACACCAAACAAAGTAGTTGTTATTGTTTATAATGAGCAACAGTCTTCGGCAGAAATTTTGAAGACTGTACGTTATTGGCTTAGTTTTATTCAAGCAAGACTTCAGATTACAGAACCAATAAGTTTGTAGTATAAAAAAATAATCTTTCTAATTATACTAAAATTAGTACATTATCATTTTTAGGCAAGAACGGTATTTCAAATCATCTAGTGCCAGTGATAATAGTTGCTACGCACAATGGCCAGAAAATATGTCGTCAACCTGACCAATTGATTAAAACTATGAAAGAAGAGTATGGACATGTGTTTCAAATATATGAAAAATTAGTACTATTTGATATAATGGCAGTCGATTCATTAAGTGTGAAGAATTTTAAAGAAGCAATTAGTATGAGTAAAAAACGACTTCATTTTGTAAGTAATCCTTTTAAGTTAATATTATATTATTAATATATTTATATTAAAAGTAAAAAGATAGAATAATATGTAACTTAACATAATATTTTGCACACCATGATTATTTATTGTTAAAACAAAATGGTTAAATTTAAGTTTTCTATCAGGGATACTATCGAGGTGACATCATTTGCGGTACAAACAGTAATGGCAGGTTAAATAAGCTGTCATTCTTCGCTCGTGGTGGTTATAAGTTACTTGATGACCCACCTAGGGAAAACTATTTTAACACTAAGTCTTCAGTTTCAACAATTGAGGTTTAAATTATGTTTAATAGTGCACAGTTTTTTTATATGATTTGTTGAATATTAATGACGTGCACTTCTTGGAATTTCACTGTGTGGAATTTAATTTCAATAGCACAAACGTGTGTTACAAAACATACATAAGTTATTGTATTTTATTGTATTGTTTTGGGGCTTTCACAATAATTTATTACTTAAAGTTGTTATATAGGTATTATTAACATAATACTTAATTTTTTGAGCATTGCTGTTGGTCATTAAATTATCTGTGTATTCAAAAAGTTTTTAATTTTAATTTTATTAAATATTTCAGAACATTCCTAGAATGAGTGGTTTTTGTGAAGCTGTACAAAACTTTTTACCTAAACTAAGAAAAATTGCAAATCCGTTTCCGGTTTTGTCTTGGAAAACGTTTTGTGATACTATTCATCTTGAAGTAAATCCATTGGCTACTATTCAACATTTAAATATATTGCTTATCCAGCTACAAAACCTCGGTGAAGTATGTTAACTCAATATCAATTAAAATTCATAAATTAAAATGATTGTTTATTATTTGTTTCCAGATTTTATTCTTAAAATCTGGATTACAACCAGATTTGATTGTTATATCTCCAAATTGGTTTGGATCTAGTATAATAGGTACACTGTTTTCAGTAGACTTTTTGATCAGTCAGACACGTATGTCTGGTTCGTATCAAGCAAATGATTTTCAAATCATGTTTCCTCATTACGATGCCATGTCAGTTCTTCAACTTTTAGAAACAATGAAAATTTGTGTTCAAGTATGTCAAATTGTTTTTAATTTTTAACTTAACTCTCCGTTGGTACACATGTTAGAATTCTACGCACACAGATAATATTTTGAACGTTATTCATAGAAATACCATCAAATTAGTCTGATACTTTTATACTTTAAAATAATATGTCAATAAATACTTAAATAAATAAATGATAGCGCTATTTGTATTTCTCGAATAGTTATCATTTGACAAAATTAATCTTACCAATCAAGTGAACATTGCACTTTCACTGTACTATTTTTATAATATTATTTGTAAAAGAATTTTTTTGGCATACATTTCTATTTTTTTAAATTTTATTTGATAAATTATTAAACTACATAAAAAGTATACTATAATTTTTTCTAAAAGATAGAAATATACATATTTTTATGTACTATTCAATTCAAAAGTTGATCCAACAATTATTAATATTATAAAAAAATTAAGTATGAGTGCAGTGTTCAAATTGTAACAACTATGTTCCAAATCCATGATTACCAACTATGGATTAGTATCTTGATAAAATATAACTAAAACTACAAAATAAGTCTAAAATTATTAAGTCTTGTATCTTACAACTTTAAATCTATTATTCTAGTATGATAATGACGGGGACATTGAATATGAATTCCCAGCATATATCATAAGAGAAAAAGATGAAACTTTGTGGAAACCATGGGGTGATAAAGTCGACTGTTGTTACGGTGGAATTCGGCTTATTTCTCAACCGCAATTTCTTGAACTTTTTACATCAATTTTTATTAGAGTACAGGTAATAAAAATTAATTAATTTTTATCCATATTATTAGTACAAATCTACAAATATTGAATTTAGGTTGAATTACGATACTTGCAAAACAATTATTATGAAGATATGGACAGTTACTTGTATCAATGGTATGGCGGTACTGTGTTATGTATAAGCAATATAGAATGCATGGTATCTCTAGAACAAGATGGTTGTATTGAAATAAAAATTCGAGGTTCTAAATCGTCAAGTTACACATGTTTTTATTTTTTAGAAGAAATATTGCATTCCATTAATCTAGTAAAAACATTAAATATTTAATTATTTTTAATATTTATTGTACAGTTTATGTACAATTATTATTATTATTACAAAATAGTAAATTAAAACTTTAAACTATAGGTATTAATTGAAACATGTCCAGGGATGAAAGTAATTAAAGAATTTCTTAGTCCCTCAAATTTATCTGAACATTATGTACAGCCTCATGGTTATGGTGTTGACGATATATTCTATGCAGTACGAAAAACTTCTGATTTTAAATCATTAGTTGTTAATCCATTAACCGGAAATAAGGAATGTGTATTGGATTTAATTGCATTTGGATGTGACCAGGTAAATATTTATTCCATTCATAATACCTGACTATATGCTTATTCTTGCATCATATTCATACATTTTATTATCCAATTAAGGTAGAAAACATGTTATCTTGTACGGATAGTTTACCACTAACAGAATTGAATACCATGTGTCGTCAAGAATTAAGTCGTCTCATTGATCCAGTACACCCATTGGGAAGAGATTGGGCATTATTTGCTCTCAACGTTGGATTAGATTCTAAAGTTCAATTATTTGATAATGGACCAACTAGTCCTTTTCTAGCACTGATAGATACATGGGCAACAGTTCAACCTGCCCCAACAATAGGTAAAACTTAACATAACCCTTAATATTGTATTTAAATTACATTTTATTAATCACCTTTCTAGGCACATTAGTTGATCAATTAAATGAATTAGGGCGTGAAGAAGTAGCTCTAATCGTATTACAAAACATTCAATGTTTCAGAATAAATGTCATGGATATAAACAACTGTTCTGTAACTTTGAATCGGTTATAAAATTATGTTTAAAATAATTTAATGTTATTAAGTTTTGGATGTACTAAGCACCAAGTTTATATTATTATTTCTAGTCAATTAACTTAAAAAGAAAAAGTGTGAATTTATATGAAAGCAATTATTTCTCCTAAATGTAATTTAGCACCTTTGTTTTGTATAGAAAAAATTATTACAATAACACATATTTTTTTTTTTTTTTTTAATGAATTTTATTTGTATTTCAAACAATGTGTGATATGAATTTATTTTTAAAATGCACTAGTGTAGTGCGAATACTAATTTTAGTTTTTTACACCTAATTGATTTAATAATAAACATTGGACTGAGAAGAGGAGCTAATGTATGACCTTATTTTATTGACTAACTTGAATATTTAGAATACTTATTCTAATGATTGTAGTTCTTCACTGTAAAATAATTGAAGAATCATTAATTAGGTGATTTCCAATTGGGAAATGATAATTTGTCATCTGGATCTCTTTGATACCTTGTGACATAAGGAAGTCCATGTTCACCACAAGAATCGTAATTGTCAAAGTATTGTAAATTCAAATAACTATCTGGATATTCCGGTAAAAAATATACCCAACAATCAGTAATATCTCCATTCGGTAATTTAACTTGAGTCTTTTGTCGCTTATAAAAATTTGGATGATTTTCAAAATCGTCCAAGTATTTCAGCATAGTTGCGTCAATGTCATATATTTCACCTTTAATTTCCTAAAACGATATGCCACATGTTTAGTAAAGAATTGAATGTTATTACAATATACATAATATTGTATACAAAATCACTTACATGTCCCATGCCTTCTTTTTGTAACAAAAATGGTATATTAAATTTAGTGGAAATAACTAAAGGATATTTATTGACTGTAACGGCGACTGTTCTAAATACAGCACAGCCGTTTTTAGTGTCATTGAGATGGTAATAATTAGGCTGATTTTGTTTCAATGTTCCATAAACAAAAACTGGTTCCATTTTAAACTGAAATAGATATTATGTTGTGTAGAACAAAACATTCACTTGTAAGTAATAAATAATACTAAGTATACTCTATTTTATAAGAAGTGACCAGGACAGTTAATGACTTATTGGTGACGCACAGATTACACACAACAGTTACCATTACTTTATCTACAACTCATAGCCAACACAGAATATGATACTACATTCAACTGTCCAGGTTGCATCTCATTTTGAATAGAATATAGACAAATAAACAAATTAAAACTTGTTATTCTACATAATTGAATACTACAACATGATTAGAATTAACAATAATTTATTATTATCCATGCATATAAAACAAAAACAGATGATGACAACTTACATAACATCAGATTTGATGATTGAATGCGTTTCAATTTTCAAGTAAATAGCAATGTTTGAAATTTAAGGTAACTTTATTATTATCAGTTCTACTAGCAGTTTATTATAATTATGAAATTTCAATTAAGTTGAAAATATTCTTTTATATTATATTCATATCGCTTAATTATTGATATTATAATAACTCAAATGATAATAGGCATGTTAGCAATTTATCATATATTATTATACTATTACTACTCACCTAACCTAGACACCTAATTAATAATAAAAATATAAATGATAAAAAGCATTATTTAATAAATACTGTTTAACATTTCAGTAATTATACACTAATTAGTTAAACTTGATGCTAACTTCTCAGAATTAACTACTATATATGAACTAAATAATAATTGAAATAAAAAATCCAGTGATTATGAGCAAAAAATAAATGTATGGTTATATTTTATGAAATGCTATTTTTTGTTAAATTAATATTTTAAAATTAAATCATTATCCATATTATAATATTTAATACATTATAAACATTAAAAATTATTGTTTTTAAATACTACAATAAGCCTTGTCGCTTGAGATCTTCATAAGTCTTCTTTGTGACTACATTTCCTTGAGAATCTTCAAATTCTTCTTCATTCTCTGGTTGCCACCGCTCATCATGTTTCATTGTTTTTAATTTTTCCCAAAGTGCAAGTGCATCTTCAATTTGTGTGACATTAGCAAAATGTGCAGTATTTGGTATACCTAAACATCTCATGCCATGTGCATGTCTCCATTCAGCAAAATGTCGTTGAAATGCTTTGGGACCCTTATATGTAAAATTACCACAAATTTCACAGTTATAGCTAATATTTAATCCATGTAACTTATATAACCAATATGGAATTGGCTTTCCATCCCAACCAAGAGGTAAGTTTTTTGGATTATAAGGGATATCTTCTCCTTGCTCATCATCAGACTCTGATGCACTTGCCTCATTTTCTGAATCATCGCGTTCTCCTTCAGTTCGAGCTTGTCTTCTTTGAACATTCTCTTTAGTTGCTAATCTCTGTTCAGCTAAGAGTTCGCAGAACCTATATACTTGTGCCTCAAGCATTGCTAATTCTTTTTGCCTTTCTTGTTCCTTAGTGCGGTTCATTTTTCCTGGCCTACCTTTAGCTAACAAAGATGGATCCAATGAAGTTTTGCCTTTAGTAGAAAATAATCGTTGAGCTCTTTCTTCCAGAGTGCCACCACATTTTAATCCTAAAGCCATTAAAGCTGATTTCAAACGATCAAGTCCAAGAGAAGCTAATTCTTCCCAAGATGAAAATGCATACAAATCTAAATGTGCTCCAACATTGGCCAAAGCACTACTTGTGTCTTTCGGCCAACCTGGAAAAGTACCTTCTTCCCATTGATTTATAAACTCAATTCGAACTGCATCCATTTCATTGTCAATATCGTGTAAAGGTTTTATTCGTAAATAATAACCATGTAAGTATTCTAATAAAATATCTACATATTTTCTATATTCTGAATTTTTACGATCTTTAGGAATATCAAACAAATGATCAAATATGGATAGGTAAGTGATGTAATCAACTTTTTCAACTCCTTTTAAATTCACATACCTTTCATAGCATTCATGTAAATCCAAGTATCTTCCATAGCCTTCTTCATCAGTAAAATCTACCATGTTGGTCATTTCCTCTGAAGGATTCTCACGGAGGTTATTTAAATCTTCAAACTCAACAGATAATGGCACAGATATTTCATTTGGATGTTTCTTATGAAACTCTTTAATGCCTTTTAAACGAAAATAAAATTCAGCAAACTCATTTGGACCAGAAATTGATGTAATTTCCTCTTTGCGTAAACCATCTTTATCTTCATAAAGCTCTTTTAGTTTATTAGTTCCTTCCATGTATTGATCAAGCAATAATTTTTGTCGGTGTTCAGAATTAATTACATCTCTGGTCGTAGATTTCTTCCACAGCATCTCTTTAACCATAGTATCAACTAACCGTTCTCGTTCTTCATGGTAACGACGTTGCTGTTCTATTAAAGTGTCCATTTCACTTCTAATATAATAACAATGGAATAAAATTCGTGATTTACTTAGATCTTTTACTTATGAATACGAATATATAATAACAATAAATAAATAATACTCACTACTCACACTCTTGACACGCAGACGCACAAATGTTTATAAACGCCGGGTCGATTCCGGAACTCGGGAACTCGAATTATCAATAATCAGAAATTACCAAACTGGGAGACAATCTTAAACTGTTGTCTGTCACTAATCACTTAATGTTGTATAAATGTATAATACATTAGTGTGTAGTTAAGTTTAAACTGTTTAAAGTGACGAAATATGAAATGAATAGGTATGATGACAACAAAGTGAATTTCGTTCAGTACCGAACATAACAATTAAAAGGGTGGGAGAATTTTAATCAGCGTATATTTTCATATGACGTAAATATATCAACAACCAATGAAACGCGGCGGAAGAGTATCACCCATTCACCAATTTTGGACGTTTGCGTATCACCAAGTTACGATCATACCTATATTTTTGCCCGTGATAGTGTCAACAATTAAAATAAGTGTAGAACTATAGAAAACTAAATTAATAGCACGTACAACGGGGCAATATTGAATATTTAATTATATTCTCAACTCTTAAGTCAATAATAATTAATAATTAATAAATAAATCCAATTTTACTAGTAAGTAAAATTGTTAAAAATGTTTAAATTGAGGTTATCATCTTATGATACAGTGTGACCAAACAAAATAAACGATACCTACAGTTTTTTATTTACACCAGAACAATATCTGTGGTTCCACAAAATATCAGTTCTAAAGTGAATATATATATCCATCTTGATCAGTTCATTCAGTTCCAACGGTATTTTGTTCCAAAAAAAAAACAAAATAACTTTTTGGCATTAGAGCAAAATATGTCGTATGAGAGTCTGATTGTAATAAATTATAAAATCACGTTTTTTTTTTTTTTTTATCAAAATGTACTTAAATGACTAAATTTAAAAAAAAAATATTTAAGAATAACTTAATGTAATATTTTAGTAACAATTTTAAAAGTAATTCATTATGTAATAAAGCTAGGTGTCTGAATTTGAATTTCTGTTTGGAATAATTTCGTTATTAAATTTTATTTTAAATTTCAAATCTAGATGAAGTCGATCATTTTTTTTTATTTGTCTAACTTAAATTTATTGTAGCATTGTTTATTTTAATAAAAATATATATTATGAATGTATTCATTTTAATGATTTAATTTTAATCCAACAACTTAGCGCTACTTTAATACAATTATAGAATGCATCATATAATTATATTAGGTAGGTACAATAGGTACCCAATAATATACAATATGAGGAATATATTATACAAGCATTACAAGCAGTTTTATACGATTGAGCTCCTTATTATAGTATTATTGGTATTATCGTCACAATTCATTAGAATACATTATAACTTATAACGTTCCCAGCACGTGACACCCATCGGCTCGAGGCTTAGGCGTAATTATATTTACAACGCAATGTGTAAATAACACTTTATATATTTTACAATCCACTCCACTTTAATAACACAGATGCTCGATTTCACTCAAGGAATAGACGAATCAGTTAAAATGTAAGAAAACAGAGAAACAGACGGAGTGAAAGCGAGAAGAGAAGTAGATGCGCGCGTGTTGCACTCACTAGCGTTGTAAGCAAGCGTTACATCAGTTTTCGTATGTTTAGGAATATTGTATTTGTATATATGTATATACATAATACATCTATACCATTATAATCTAAAAATATTGTAAAACTCAAATCAAAAGGAAACTTGTTAACGTATTGATTATTTAAGATTTGAAAACCATAATTATAATTATCTATCCGTCGGTATAAAAAATATGGATGAATATTACTATAACATTTATTTGTTTTAACGTAGTAATGAAGTACTTACATTAGTTGTTAAGTTTGTCACAAACTATTTGTCCAGGGCTGACTAGAATTTATACACGACGTATTTGGTTTTTCGATAGGTACATTTAAAAAAGTCAATAAATAATTACAGCATTGACTTAATATTGGCTATTCAGTATTAATATTTTTGGTTCATCTAGCATAATACTAACAAAATTTATATTTTATTATGTTATATATTATAAATTTTAATGCATCATATGTATAGTTAATTTAGGTTTAATAGTTTGAAGTAACATATTTAATCTATTAAATAATGTAAAGAGTTGCTTGATGAATTTATACTCTCAACCCATATACTTCGAAATTACAATATTAACTATTTATATATTTTGACAAGTAAGTGATTTCCAAAATAAACTGCACTTTCAAAAATAAACTTCAAATTGTAGGTAATTGTATAAAATATAAATCGACACTAAAATTTATCAAATTTATCTATATTTAAAATGTGCATGTGATGCATTTAAATTTTACACTAAGATACTAATAGGTACTCTACTACTCCAGATTTTACGGTTAATATAATATAATATATATATATATAAGTATAATATAATACAAACTGTGACTCTGGGCGGCATCCCAACGCCATTACGGATCTTAGACCATGCTGTCTGTTGTTGTAATACTGTTCGCTGTTAACCACTATATTTTTTCACACATATTATAGAAGTCTTGTCGGAAATCTGTTTTAAATGCCGTTCAGATTGGTGACACTTAACATTAGCTAAACGCTCATAATCTATTGTTTTTACTAAATAAACGGATAAGCTAACGTTTTCATTCGAGGTAAACAAATTTTATTTCGGTTATATTTAAACAGTCGCAGTGGCGAGACAATAACGGCATACTGTGCGTTTACGATATCGAAAAATCCCAAAAATCGTCTAGCCGGTATTAGCGGTGTTTTATTAAAAATATGTAATTCAATGTTTAAGAACTTTCGTGACAAACTCACCGGTCTTGCCGGGTATAAACCGACATCCGCAGATTAAAACTATTAATAAATTCGTCAGACCAAACCGACGTGAAAAGAAAAATGAACCAGGATAATGAACTATATCGATGAAACGGTGAAGATGTTTTTGTTTAGTTGTCAATCAGTTTGGCGACAACTTTGTTGATAACACGCACATGGGGATAACGATCGCGATGTCGGTAATACGACGGTTGGTAAAGTAATATAAAATATTATACTATGGCTTGTGGCTTACTTGTGCAACATCGATTTTCGCCGACAATCTTCGAAGCAACACACGCATCGACCGTATTGATCGTATCTTAAATGCTAAAACATTTAATGTAATGGCACCATTTGCAGGATTACCGAGCGAATACTGATGATGGATACTTATGATATGAGCTATTCATGTAGATGAATACTGAATTGTCTATGAATTAGTATATGTACGTAGAATATGAGCAAGCAGGTGTTTGTGCCTTCTACTCTTATAAATTATTTTAATCTATAACAGATTACAACAATAATACTTTTGAGTTACTGTATAAATTTGTGATAAAAATAAAGAGTAAGTAATTCACAAATTAATATAACATGATTAAAGAGTGCCTTGAAGCATACAAAAATAACAAAACAACCCTTGTCAGTTGCGATAGATAACATACACATTAAAAAATCAACAACATTTTAGTGTTATGTGATCTGTTGTATCGTATAGTATTCAGGTGATACGTAGGTACTCTGCCCACTCACAAAAAAGTCATTGATCAGTCTTCTTACCAGAATGAGCTATTACTTGAATACATTATTCAAAAAATTCAGTCACGAAAGATAAATAATAAATTAATTTACTATACCAACACACACTTATGAACAATATATTTATTAAAAACGATTTACTTAGAAATTTTTACACTACCTAACAGTATTTTATAGTATACATTCGTTTTTAGGACTTAAGCAGAATTAGTTAATTATGTAATAAATTTATAATAGTAGATATACTTAGAGTTTGTGTTTCCATAAAAATTAAATAGGAAATTTAATATATTTATAATAAATAATATTAAAAAATTATTTTTTTTCGAATTTTCAAAGTAAATGGTTTTTCTCGGCGAACGGAGGTAGGTTTGATAAGCTAAAAATATGTTATTATAATTATTAATTATTATTAACAATATTAACAATACAGTAATGTACCTATTTTGCCTATACTATACGCCGGGCATCATTTTATGTTTGAGCTAAATATTCTATTTTTTTATAAACAATATATTATTAATATTTATTTATACTACTATACAAAGCTGTGAGCAATTTTTTTGTGTAAAGTAAACTCGATAATTATTTGTTCAATTTTGATCAGCGGATTTTTTTAATGTGTTCCTAATGATCACCCGAATGGCCGAATGTCGAAGGCATAAATTTAATGTAATAAAGTAAATAATTAGTTATTTCAGGTTTAAATACTCAAAAGAATTTTCTTAGCGAATAATTTTTAATAGATATTTTGTTCCATTCTGCTAGCGTGCTAAATATTATATATTAATAACAACTATACGTATATATATCACGAATAAAATTAAATATAAACTATAATCACTTTTATATGCTTATACTTTCTGAATTCTGGAAAAAATTAATTATCAGTAGACACATTCATCAATTTGATAAAAAAACTAAATAAGTGATTACTTCTGTTATCCTAACCTTATTTACTACGAAACATAGTAAAAATTTAATGATAATGAAAATAAATAAATAAAATATAGATATATAATAATATGCCTATTTAATTTACATACAATCATATAAATATCATTAAATAATATTTTAATAAAATTATTTTTTTAAAGTCATCATAAGACGGATTGACATAAAAACATAAAAGGATTGGATGTGTACGACTGCAAGAGTACATATAAATATATGGGCCTTAACTATTCATGTTTATAAGTTCACAGGTTGAATCATTTTATTGCTATTCACTTATTCAATCCGTTTAACGAAAATAAAATAAGAACTTAATTTCTACCATTTCGTCTTTTTTATAAAAGAGACACTTCTTAACATCCATCTTAATATTTTTTACGTAAAAGATATATTTAAAATATTTGACGTTCAAATTACGAGGTATGATATTGTATTATTCAATTATTCCCAAAATTCTAATCATTTTAAAAATATTGAACCAAAAATAAAGATTTATTATAATATTGAAAAATAGTTTTAATCTAATTTCGTAGGATTAATAAATATTTGAAAAAAAAAGTTACGACAATAGTGTGTAGTTAAAGTATTGTAATAAATAAAAATTATTATTACAGAACAACGATATTAAAAAACATACAATCTCTATCAATCACGATTTTCTATTTTCTATTACTAGGAACTATTATTCTAAAATAGTGATTAAAAATTGATAAAAAAAATTCAATCATTAAGTTTATGATTTAATTTATTGTTATAATTGTAATTTAAAAATCGTAATTCATAATTTAAATAACTAAATTGTATTATGATGCCATATTTTCATCATATAGTGCGTTTTTGGATGATTAATTAGGTATGCGTGTTAACAATTGATTTGTGAATAGTCGCATATAATTTTTACAAGCTTTACATTTCATATTTTGTTGGACAAGGGAACTGACTTAAGTTAAATTTTGTAAAAAAAACTTACAACTTAGTAATATTATGATTAATGATTGTAATAATTATTTACGGGAAGTATGTGTTATAAGTTTGAAAAAAAAATAAAAAGTTGTTCACTAAACGTAAAAATAATTGTGGAAGAGTACTCCCCCAGCAATTGATTTTCGACGGAATATTACGTTAAACAGAGAAGGTATTTTTAGTAGAAGTTCCTGATCGGTCATCTGTTACTTTGATGTCAAAAATACATCAGCACATAGATAAAGGGACGATAATTTACTCTGACTGCTGACGGACATATAACGCGATATAAGATAATGGCTACCAGCATTTTACAGTGAATCATTAATCATTCATATAATTTTGTTGATCTAAGTATACACGCTCATACACAAAATATAAAAAGACTTGGGGGGATCGACGAAATGGAAAAACAAACGTCATAGAGGTACAGCGAGATGCCATTTAAAATCCTACTTATAATAAAAATACTAAAAATACTTATAATAAGAATACTCATAATGAAGACAAGTACAACGTTTTACTTCATTGTATTGCAATACACTGGCCCCCAAAAATCGATTTTTAAATTAACATGATAACTTATTTCATAGTTACCTATTTTTACTATTTTATAAATTGTACTCGTAACTATTGACGTATAAACCATGCGTTCAATATCGAGGTAGTCGTGATAACGCACAAGTACCGATTGTTTTGATGGTGAATAAACGATACGGGATCGGGTAGTAGTATTGTGCAAAACAGTTTCCACCCGTTCACGGTTAAAAAAAAAAAAAAAAAACTATAAAGATATTATTATCCTGGGCCACCGATTTATTGTTTGACTACCAGTCTTTACAAACATGAAAAAAATAATTGTGTTTTAAATTTTAATTAATGCCATACAGCCGTAATGCCCGTAATAACCTGTGAGACGAACATCTGAAAACCTCAAACGACTCAAACTACCCAACTTTAAGCAACTATAACATCTATAACTCGTTAACAGTTAAATGAATACTAATAATTATTACTTTAAAATTCATAAAAAAAAATATCCCTATTATTATATGACTTTTAAAATATAGGTGGCCATTTGATAATCAAAAGTTAATAGTGGTTTTACTATTAAATATATATGTAAAAAAAATAAACATTTTATAAAATTCTAAAAAAGCATAAAACTAAACATTTTGAAAAAAGCCAACACATTTTAAAAAAATGAGTGTGTTCAGTAATAAAAGAATTACCCTGTATAATTTAAATTTAAATCATAATATAAATTTTATCCACAGAGAATTTTAATTAATTTTTTAATAATCATAATCCAGTTGAGAAATAATTTATTCGAATCCCGAGAATTGTGCATAATTTTTCAAGTGATTGGTATATTTGCAGTTACTATACAAATAATACCTATTGGTAAATGTAATAGACAATACTATATACCTACATATTTTGAAATCCGCATCAAGACAAACATTTTGGTACTAAAATCAACTTTATATTATAATTTATTCCAGAAAAATGTGTTTTTTGGTAATCGTACTAGTGTTCAATATTTTGGCCTTTTATAGTTTAATGGTAGAAGGGTACGTTATATACGTCGACGAAGTATCGTTTTTACAACCGATTCCCCAAAATGTCAATAACCAATATAATACAATAATTACTAAAAAATAAATGCAAATCTCTATAATTTTAATAAAATAGTTAATTTTTTAACCCAATTTCTTACTTTCAAAATATTTAAAATTGTCAATAAGTGCTAAAATATAAATTAACCGTGACACACAGATACTAAATTAGGTGCTTATATCTATTATCTTCTACCGCGCTCCAGTATATTGTTATCTATATTCGTGTTTATAACTCTTTAGTCATTAATATGGCCACACTGACTGATAATAGTAACATTCTTATCTATATTCACGTATTACTATTTAGGATTAATTATTACTATTAAAATGGGGCAAAAAAAATGTATCAAATAAATATTATAAATTATAATTATTAATTTGTATGCGTAGTTGTAGTAATTTAGACATGTTATATTTTGTTTCGTGTATCTGTAATTTTTTTATCTAAAACATTGTGAAGTGTCTTATTTTCTGAGTATTCTTATTTCTTCATAGTGCGCTGTAATTTAAAAAAAGTGTTAAGTTTTCTATTTAATATAATAATATAAATTTCAATATGTTTTTAAAATTTCTAATTAAATTAAGTTGACAGATATTAAAATATCGTCATGATGAAGACGCTAAGTTTAATTTCCCTAGTGGTATTTGCCACTGCTCATGACCAACCTTTTTCTGGTTCTTTCATGAGCAAAGAAGAGAAATTAGGTTTGATGGAAAAAGCAAAAGAAATGTTCTACCATGCATATACAAATTATATGGAACATGCATATCCTGCTGATGAACTCATGCCATTAAGTTGCAAAGGGCGATGGAGGACGAAAGAAAATAACCGTGGTGACATGGATGATGTACTTGGCAACTACTCATTGACTTTAATTGATACTTTGGATACACTTGTTGTCCTTGGTGATTTACCAGAGTTTGATCGTGCTGTTTCAAAAGTAGTAACAAGTGTGACGTTTAATAGAGATGTCGTTGTATCAGTATTTGAAATCAATATTAGAGTTTTGGGGTGAGTGTAAAAATGTTTTATTATCTATACTTATTAAATGATTAAATGCTCATTAATCATTAATGTATAAATTAATTATTGATTGACCAATATATGTCTATACTTAACATTTATTTTACAACTAAACAATGATTAAATATATAATACTGTTAAAATAATAATTATAAATATACATTTCTTACTACATTGTAAATAAAATAATATATTATGATATTTTATTGTATTTTATTCCATTTTAACTATTCATATTTAATTATTTTTGCTTTAATCTTCAGAGGCTTATTGTCTGGACATATTTTTGCACAACATTTTAAAGAAAATTCTAATCATTTACAATGGTATAATGGAGAACTATTAGTCATGGCCAAAGATTTAGGGTACAGATTAATGCCAGCTTTTAATACAACAACAGGAATACCATATTCCAGAGTAAGAACTAAAATAATTTAATTGTACAAGACTTACCTATTGTCCAATAATTAAAATAATTTATATTTGTAATATATAGGTTAATTTAAAATATGGTATTAAAAAAGATCAACTCCATTATTTTCAAGAAACATGTACAGCTTGTGCAGGAAGTATGATTTTGGAATTGGCGGCTTTGTCACGTTTAACTGGTATACCTATATTTGAGGTAAAATATATTATGTTTTAATAATTTTAAGGACTTGTATAAGTTTATTATTATGTCACTAACGTTGTTATTCTTTCTCCAGGAAAAAGCACACCGGTCAATGGATAGTTTGTGGAGTTTAAGACATCGGTCTTCCAATCTTATGGGAACTGTTTTAAATGTTGATTCGGGTGATTGGATTCGAAGAGATTCTGGAGTTGGAGCTGGTATTGATTCATACTATGAGTATTGTTTAAAAGCTTATGTTTTACTTGGAGAAAGTCGTTACTTATCCAGATTTAATAAGGTTAATAAAAAAATTAATTTATTAAATTATTATATTTATTAATCTTAAGTTTATAATTATACATGGATTTAATTATTTAGCATTATACTGCTATTATGAAGTATATAAGTCAAGGTCCTATGTTATTGGATGTTCATATGCACCGACCTCAAATAAATTCTAAAAATTTTATGGATGCATTGTTAGCTTTTTGGCCTGGTTTACAAGTGCTTAGCGGGGACCTAAAACCAGCAATAGAAACACACGAAATGTTGTATCAAGTAGTACAAAAACATAACTTTATACCAGAAGCATTTACAACTGATTTTCAAGTATGTTTTAATCTTAATTTTACTTAATCAATTTTCAATTATATTTTGAATGGTGGATTTGTTTTAGGTACATTGGGGACAGCATCCTTTGAGGCCTGAATTTTTAGAATCAACATACTTTTTATACAAAGCTACTGGTGATCCTCATTATTTAAATGTTGGTCGTCAAGTCTTAAATTCTTTGCAAAAATATGCAAGAGTAGAATGTGGATTTGCTGCTGTTAAGGATGTTCGAACTACTGCAAATGAAGACACGTAATAATAATTTATTTCTATGCTAAATATCTGAGAGAGTGATACCATTTTAGGTAAAAAATATTAACTTAAATTATGAAATAGTTTTTTAAAGTATTTTTTTCCTTGTATATTATAAAGAGTTCAAATTTATAAATTTAAATTCTAGAATGGATTCATTTGTACTAGCTGAAACATTTAAGTATTTATACTTATTGTTTGCTGAATCTGAAGATCTCATAATCAATATTGACGAATATTTATTCACCACTGAAGGTCATTTATTACCATTATATTTATCTGTCCAACCACAAAATTATACAGATGCTGATAAAGTAAACTTAAAATTTGTCCAGTAAACCCTATTTTCATGTTCTTAACTCATAAAATTGTATTATTTAAAGATTTTAGATGAAGATACTGATCTGCCTAAAAGATCATGTCCGAGTTTTGACAATTTACTTACTGAATCTATAAGAAAACCATTGAAAAACATGGTTGATGGACTTTGTCCTAATCGTAAATCAAGAATAGAAGCTAGAGAGTTTGCAAAAATTTTCCAGGTAATTTAAAAAAAAAATCTTTATTTGTTCCCATTTTATTATCAATGATTACAGTTTGGCAATGAGAATCATATGCAGAGGATAAAAGCTATGGGAATTGTGATTACTAAGCTTCCAAATGGTCTTCCACTTCTTTTTATGAATTCTTCTCATGTAAATATTTACTATTCTTTTAAATTGATTTGTTTCATAGTAAATAATTGTTTCTACTAATTTAGGAAAGTAGTCCAGACGATCAAATAGATGGACATGAATTTTTAACTGAATTAAACATTATTATGAAAGATGTTAACCAAAAAGAAAAAATTAACTCTGCTAAATCAGTATCATTTGATAACCAAGATGGACAAAAAGTTTCTTTGTATGCCGGGGCTGCCAATTTTGGCCTTCCTTTGAATCTAGGTCTTAAGGTTAGACGAAATATTGATATGAATATTATGCATTATATGTTCATTAATTACCAAATTTAATTTTATGAAGGTTGTAGCTCGAATTGCTATTGCAAATCCTGTTAAAGGCTGTGAAACTTTAATAAATCCAAATGTTGTTAAAGAAAAAATAGTTTTAGTTGAACGTGGTGACTGCATGTTCATTGAAAAGGTAAATTTTAAAACTTATATTTATTTTATTTTTCTGTTTATTTGTTTAAAGATAAATTTTCTTTCAAATTAAATTTATAAACATATTTATTTTAAATTAAAATTGATTGAGGATCATACAAGAAATTAATTGTAAAATAATTTTTAAATTATATAATTAAATATTTACCAAAATATTACATTTTAAAATATGTTAGAAGAAAAAAAGATTGAAATAATATTGTTAGAAAAATATATCTTTAGCTCAAATAAAATTTATTAATTAAAATAATTTTACATGTTTGATTTTATAAATAAAATTAATTAAAAATATTTCAATATATCTACTCAACTATTTAAAAAACCTTGGAAGTTAGTTTTATAGCTAAAATTTATCAAAATATAATATTAAAAAAAAATATGTATTTTAAGAAAGAAATGTCTTGTAAATTCTTTTAAGATTTATCAAATATAATTAGAAATTTTATATAAATATTAAGTATTGTTAATATTTGATATTTCATTAAAATTGTACGAGATGATGTCTAGTGCTTGTTATATTATAAAATTTAAGCTTTGTGGCTTTTATGGTTTTTTTAAAATTAAAATAGTTATATAATATGTTTAAAAATGTATATTTCTGTAGGCACGTAAACTACAAGAAGCTGGTGCTGTAGGTGGTATTGTAATAGATAATGCTACTGATTCATCTGTAATAACATCTCGAGCATTTTCTATGTCAGATGATGGGGTAGATGATGTAAGTATACCACTGGTATTTTTATTTGCTTCAGAAGCTCGACCATTACTGGATATGCTCAATATCAATCCAGATCTTCTAGTTACAATCAGTGAACTTCCCAAAGGTATTTATATCATTTAATATTTTTTATATTATTAGTTACTATTTAAACATACATATTTTAGAAACTGAAGCAGAGATAGATTCTGTTGAAGATACTGGAACAATGATCAATAACTCAATAGATAAACTAAAGAAAATGATAGGAGATATAATGACTTCCACTGATCCTACACAGGTACAACTAAACTTCATGCTATTAGCATTTGTATTAGAATTTTTATTTTCTATTACTATACTCTTGTGTAGGCACAGGTTAGGTCGTTGATTTGTTTTAAATTTAGATTTTATTAAAATTCCAATTTAAATGTGATATTTTTATGAACATTTTTTATTTATTATTGTTTTAATTTATAATACAATTTTATAAGAGTATTAAATGTTAGGTTAGGTATTGTTAAAAAATGAATTTGGGAACATATTGTCAAGGCATATCAATCGTACTACTTATTAATTAATAATTATTTCAAATACATCAAAAAAAAAAAAAAGTAATATTACTTTTTGTTTTTAATTGAATATATGATGCAATGTTGCATTAAACTAAATAAAATATCTTTAATACTAAAGACTTATTTTTATATTATAATTATATATTGGAGCTTTCTAATATACCAAGAAAACTCTAATATGATACATCCTATGTTCATTATTTACATTATAAACTATAGAGTGGTTCTCAATCTTTTCTTAATTGTGAACCACCATATAATTCACAAATTAAGTCTACCGACCATTTTTTTTTAAATTTATATTTTTTCCCAATATTGTAAGACATTATATAATATTAATATAATAATATAACCTATGTGTCTTATACCAATGATTAATACTAGCGAATTAGTGATTGAGAACTACTATTCTAGTTTGTTATTTAGTTGCTAGATTTTGTGATTTTTCCCTTAACTGTGTGATTTCCTGACTGTTTTAAGTACAATTTATCATAACAGGTCAATAGTTTTTGGTAATGGCCATTATATGATTTGATGTATTCATCAATTTACGCTATTTTTTTTCTACATAATTCTGAATGGTAAATTAGTAAATAATAATTAAAAAAAATTAATTTTAAATTTAATCATAATACTTATACTTATTACTTACAATACCATTATAAATAACTGTGAAATATACATTTTTTAATAATGATAATAAATAAATATAATAATTTATTAGAAAATCAATATTATAGAATTATAACTTGATTTAAATTCATATAATATAAATGGTTTATTATACCAAGATGCATAACATATTTGTTTGATAGTTAGCTAGTTAGAGTGAATGAGTATATCATTTCTTTTTTTTACATATACATCTATTAAGTTGATAAAATATTCTGTATTTTCATTAATTTTGATTTCTAATAAATCTCTTATTTTGCCAGTAACAAATACCTGACTATCTTTACCGTTACAACAATAAGACCTAATGTTTTTTTTTGGATCACTTTCCTTTATACTATGTAACAATAATAATAATGATAATTTTCTTTCGATAAATATAATTTAAGATAAAGTCTGAATTATAAGTAAAGCTAGGTTTATTTTATTATTTGCTATGGTTTCTATGTAAACTTAGTAAAAAATTATAAATAATGTTAGTTGGGCTTTCACCAAAAACATTTTGTAGAATTAATATTCAGTAAATCATGACAGTAAAATCCTATTAATTAATCCTTATCACAAAATTAATATGATTTTTAAATAAAAATGAAAAACTAAATTAATTTACTAAACTAGATTATACATTAATTGTTTATTCACATTCATTTCTATTATTTTAAAATTATTAAAACAAATTACTAATAATTATTTAAATTATTTATATAAAGAATAATAATAATTTTAAAAATGTATCTACAGTAAAACCTCATCAAACCGCTTTTAATACGCTATCCCGCTTAATTCTTGGATTTTAACTGGTTCTTTGTATCTGTAGGTCTTATAACTTTGAAAAACACACTTAATATGTAATCCCACATAATCTACTCTCTTTTTTTGAACACTCATACCTATTATATATATGTATATATAAAAAACCCAGTTAATATGTCAATAAAAATTTTGTTAAAACATTTATTTTACCTTTACAAATTAATGTTATGTGTTTGGGCACAGTGCACTCGTAAACCAATCGATTACCTATTTAATATTATCAACTAATAAATATATTAAAAAGTATATTTATATTTATGTTTATTTATATAATAAATAACATGTAATTTCGTGAACTTTTTTCTAATTTATTCTGTCTAGTAACCCACCTATTACCCTATCCCGTACAATAGTACATAGTTTCACAATTTCCTCTTCTAGAGCGTCTTAACGAGGTTTTACTGTATTTAACACTACTCTATGAGCTGTTTTTCTGACTTGTTTCACACATTTATATCTTTTACAATAATTTTGTAGTTATTAGATTTAAATTCTCATGAAATCTTTCAATTTTAACCATGTTAAATTTAAAAAAAAAAATTTGATTAAGAAATTAAAATGATAATACATAAGTTAATCACTATTTTATATGTTCTTTGCTCAAAATACATTAACACTTGTCAATACATTTGGCACGTTTATTCTAGATAGATAAAGGTAATATTATTGTGTTTGAGCAATTATACAACTTAAAAATCATTATTTAATTTTTATAAATAGCTTTTACTAACATAATTTGTAAATATTTGGTTGTACAAAACCTATTTTAATGAAACCATTGCATTAATTAATAAGTTTAGCTGTGTCAAACTTATAGAAAACTTTATAACATATATATTTGAATAGAGGTTCCAATTAATATTAATAAGATTATCATTAATACATTAGAAATTTAGGAAGTTTTTTTAGACAATCAAAATTTAATTTACTTATTTAATTAAAAAAAATAAAGACAAAATTAATAAATCAAATAAAAGCTAATGAAAGAAACCTCATTTGGCAAACCATAAAAATGAGTTTTTTGTCTGTGAGTTAGATAATATTTGAACAGGGACTGCCATTTGTTGAATTTTATAGTTGAAGATATAATATATCTATTACCTATAAAAGTTACAACTATCCAATTTAATGATTTATGTATTTTTTTTTAGTTAATACTTAATTAAATGCTTAAAGTCATAATAACTATCTAAAAATATTTTTTTAAAGATGTTAAGTACATATTTATTATTTTTTATCTGAACATAATAAAACTATGAAATTAACATTTAAATGTATAAATTTAAAGTCATTTTCACATAATAATAATTATGATACCATCATAGGTGTGCTCGCAGTAAGTGCAGGTTGTGCCCTATACACCCTGTAATAATTCATGGGCTGAAGTGCCCAATGTCTCAATTAAATTCCTTATATATCTATTGCAATAAATATACCTTAATTACCAAAATCAATTTTGGTTAGTTTATATTTTTAAAGCAAATTCGAAAAATTCATCATGTACACTCTTTTGTTGAAAGTCTGTATATAAGCTTAACGTATAAACGTGTAGTATACTAAGAAACCAATTGTTCAATGTTTTACTTGTGATTATCTATTATTGTTGATAGAGTTTATTTATTTTTTTATTTTTGGTTAAATTTAAACTTGAATATTAACCTTCCACGACTACTCTCTCAAAAATAATGTGTGGTTGTGTGCAACTTATATTTTTCTTTTATATGTACATTAAAACTCATTAACTTTAATGAAGTCTAGTAATTTGAATGTAGCACTTATTACTTTTTTGTGCATGCCTATTCATACTACCTATTTTTAAATATTACATTAAACCTAATATATTAGAACTAATAAAAAAATAGATTTATTTTGTTGTGGTAAAACACGAGTTAAACTCTGTTTACATCATATACAATACAGTATACACAAGTATCTACAATTTTACAATAAAGATAAATAATTAAAGATAATTCAATTTAAAATTTATAAATATTGGCAAAACTTCTATATTTTGATTAGCTGCCAATATTTGGTATTTTATATAATATAATATACCTATTCTAACATTTCCCCTTGCTATCTGTTTTGTGTGGTGTAGGATCAGGTGTCTGACCTACTAAAATGGAGAGGATATAGTTCGATTGACAAGCAAACATTTTTGAAATTGCTCATGGAGGCCAGAAAAGGAATTATAAACAAAAACGATGATATCATTAAAGTGGATGAACTGCCGCCATCTAAACAGAAAATTTCTGAAAATGATACTCGTAGGAAAGTTGATCCAGATGAAAACTGACCCCAAATGTAATAACTGATTTTTAAAGAACTAAGGTAAAAAGAATTCTACCAAATTTCAAATTAATAACAACTGTACCTATCTATATGTTATTTGATTGTAAATTATTTCTTGTTATTTGTTATGTAAAATTTATTCACATTATAAAATGTGTTATAAATCAAAATTATATAATGAAAAAAAAAAATGCAATATCAATAAAGATTGTTATACCAAGCATAATTAATAAAAAAACTGTGCTATGGATATAAGATATGTACTTTTTTTAAAAAGAAAAAGAAAATTCAGTTTTATAAATATAATATGTAAGTAAGTATTCATTAATTTTACAAAAAAAAAAAATTTTAAAAATTACAAAAAAAAATTTATATTTATGTTTGGTTATTTGTTTTTGAGCTCTTTATAGTTTCTATTATTTTAATTATTTTAATTTATAGTACCTACTTATTATAATATTTTATTTAATTATTGCTGTACATAGTATTAACTTACAGCTTAGTGAGAGATGGTTAATTCTGAAACAGGACATAATTGATAATGAAAAATATTGCAGGATGACAAATGATAATTTTTTAAAACTTACACTTATATCAAAACTTAAAAGTATATGAGTTATTATTGGCTATATACACTATACAGTGATAAAATAATTTAAATACAAATCATTTCAAAAATTATTTACAAATGTAAAGTAAGAATTACTTTAAAACAATCATCAAAAATATAATAATTTCCAAAAAAAACTTTACATATGAATTGTATTGTAATAACTAATAAGAGATAAATTTCTCTTAAAATCCATTCTACAATCAGTCTTCATGAGTGATGTACTTGACAAACTTTGGTCATTGGAAATATATGTAGTAAAATATTAACTTATTATATCATGTATAATATCCAAATATTTGTAGTCCTTTGACTTGAGTAAAATTTACTGATAATCTAACAGTACAAATCAGTGACCAATTATAAAAAATATAATATTCCATTGTCGATAGTAAATGAGTGAATAACAATGTTGTATTTAGTGTGTTATATTAATATCAAATTTTGTTTTTGTTTTTTGTAAACTTGATATAAAACTATTAATTTTAATTAACAATAACAAAATATAATAATTACAGTAAGTACCTAAGTAATAAGTACTAATAATACGCATAAACTTTATGAGCAAAGTGACAATATTAAGAAAAAAATTACATATTGAAATAAGTAAGTATTATAATTTTTATATAATTAAAGTTTGACAAATGACCATATCATAGTAATGTCTAGTGCTGAATAAATAGTCTTACAATAATAATTATCGAGTGGGCATATAATACAGATGACAGATGTAAATAATTTAATTATGGGGTTTAATGATGTTTTTAAATTTGCTTATAAATATGTTAATATTATCCAATGAGATATTAGATGGTCGGTTGTCTGTGATATCGGCATATTATATAGGTACTTTATGAGTGAAATTACTAGGTTCTTAAACTAAAATTAACTGGGCGTCTAGACATGTGTCAGAAAGAAACGTTTTACCATTTTTATCTTTTTGGATGTAACAATTAGCTTTTCATTAGCAGGACAACCTTGGTAGAGTGCTGTTTGTGCAAACTGAATATGAGGTCGGAAACTTATGCGTTTTTGGACTCTGGCACAACGTGTGATATTCTCGCATTTGATGAAGTGATGTTAATGGGAACAATATGATTTTGTATGACTGTAAATACTAATCTTTATTAAAATATACATCTGACAAAATAAATAACTTGTCTTGTTGTTTCAATAGTCATTAGGATATATCAATATCACTACTTACGTCAAAGAGATATATCTATGACAATAATTTTCTTTGGTTTTTGAACGCTTCTCAACTTTTGAGAAAATGCGACTATGTTTTCTAAATTTAAATCCTGAGCGATGAATGTATTGATATTACAATGATTTGTATTTTTTTTTCATCACCATTAAGCATATTATGCGTAGTTAGGGGAGGCTAAGCCCCCCCTCCACCAAAAAAAAAAATATTTGACCACTATACGTCTATGCCTTTAAGACGGTAAAAAATGCATAGTTTTTCAAAAATAGAGATAGTTCATGTAGGCACAAAAACAAAAAAAAAAAATGGTTAATTTGATACAAATTCATTTTTTGACAAATTTGGTTTTGTTCTTTTGATGAAACTTGAGAACAAATAACTGTAGATACACTTGAATTTTTTTTAATTTTTGATGTGAAACAAATTAAAATCGACGCTTGACGCTCCCTCCCCGCAGTTTTCGTTGCCAAATTCCGTGTTGTTTGACAGCGGCACGTCACCGGCGTTTGGACCGGTGAATGTTGACCCAATTGCCGTTGATCAGTTTGATCGGTGTACTGACAAGCGCGACTTCAACGCCCTCGGGCCCACCAAACGTCCCAAAACCACAGTAAAATTCTGTTCGATTACCGGACCAGTCGTTGTGATAGTCACTTTTGACGCGGAAGTTTAATAGGTACCTACATTTCCGTATTGAGCAAACGTTTGCGATGCGTGCTCAGATGTTGTGGACATCATAAGTGGCATATTTTCAAATTTTTTGTGTGTGGGGGGGGGGGGTCTAAATATTAAGTACTTATGAGTTTTTAATATGAAAAAACACATACGAGTTATGATGTAGTTGAACCCAAGTTATTTATGACTTTTTAAATTTTTTTCTGGGGGTCGAGATCCTGGACCCCCCCTCCCCCGTAAATACGCCACTGGACATCATCGAGTGGCCGACAAACAGCTGGTGGCCGTTCGGCGGGACAAACGCGTGCTGTACGACGGACGCGACCACCGAGAACGCTCCGCCGGGTGCATCGAAGTTGACCACGAATGATAGTACGCGCCTTTCGGTGGTGGCCGTTACCAAGCACTGGTCGGACGGTGCAAATCAATTCGATGTGACCGCTCGTCCCCGCTGCTCCGAACAGCTCACACAACTGTGGCCTGTCCGTGACCACGGTGGTTATTCGCGAACCGTCCGCGTCCACTTGCGAATACTGCGCGCCCTCCGCGCACGACCGCCATCACACGTCTCCCGGTACGGCGGTACAGCGTTGTATAACAGGTACCCAGGTACCGTCCGACCACACCGTGGCCGACAATCGCGTCGTGGTCGTCGCTGCACACCTCGGGCCCGCCACCACCGCCGCTGCAGCTGTTCAGATCTCCAGTCTCGGGCCCTCCGTCACCGCTGACGTACCTATAGCCTGCTGCCACTGCTGTAAAAATATTCTGTCCGACATAATTTTTCTTCATACTCTCCTCCGCGCCCGAACGGATTTCATCGGTCCTTTCTCCCGCTCAGCCGATTTGTGTTCTTTTCTTTTTGCAGCTTTGGCCTGTTGACCCGTCCAACATCCCACAAAAGCTTTAAAGAATTTGCTCAAATTCTCCATACCTAGTTTTTTATGTTGGCGTAGCTAAACTTTTGGCTACTGTGACTGTAATACAACTTAACAACTATAACTGTTCTGCCAACTGAAATAAATATTTCATGTAGTAACCGTACGTTCGTGCAAAAAGTCGAGGTTATCCTTATTGCATACTGTATAGTCTCACGAAAAAAAGATAGGTATCACGTTTTGACGAAAACCGCATATTTTTGTGTATTCCTATACCGCTCAAAGCTTAATACCGTCTTTACACTCGATCCGCCACTAGTTCGTAGATCAGTTTATACGCACAAAACAGCACTTCCTTTCGTGTGACAGAACCATAGATTCAGGTTCGAGGTCTATAAAAAATATGGGAAGAGGATATTATCTGGTTTTATTAGTATTAGCGACATGTCAAACAAATATTTAAAGCATAAGTAATTAGTGTAAGGAACTAAGAAAACTTTAAAGATAGATATAAAACTAAATTTATTAATTTAACAAAAATATTGTATAGAATAAACTAGGTTATTTAGGTTAAAAGATAAAAAATTTAAGGGGACATATTATTTATATTTTCAGCGAATTAATTATAAATATAAAATATATAGGTACCTAAATAAAAATGCATGTCAATATTTAAATATTACAAATCTATGTAATGTATATTATGTTAAATGTTATCAACGATTTTTGCTTTTTTTTTTAAATAAGACAAATAATTGTTTTGTTTTCTCTTCTTATTTATCTAATCGACTTTTGACGATTAAAATCAAAATCTACAAAAAATAATTAAAATCAATAAGTATTATTATTTAATATTTATTTGTATTATTTCAGGTCGTCTGTAGTTATATAAATAAATAAAAGTCAATAAAAATAATGGTGTTAAATAAATAGTATTATTTATAGGTATTTAAATAATAGGTATATTTATACATAGATTCACTATTGAAATAAAATAAATACTTATAAAAAAAAAATACCTAATAAAATTTTAATTATATAGTCATATAGATATTTCCTAGGTCCATGAACAAATAATAGGAGTATTTTGTGGAAATGATGTCGAAAAATACGAAAATACGATTACCAATTTATTAGATTATTGATTATTGTTTTTAATACGCGTAAAAACCGTCGATAATGGCCTTGGATGTTCAACAACATCTACTTTCCTAAGTATTTATTTAATTTTTAAAATCATATCTATACATAAAAATTTAAAAAATAATCGTTTTAAAATTGTTTGGTAGTCCATTAACAGGGAGGTACGTGCCCCCCTGTTAATGGAGTGCCTCCTTGATCCGATACTGGGGATGTGATACTATTTTTATTAGATAAGTTTGGGTATAAAATATTATGTACATATTAATCATAATTCATGTTCTTTAATTAAAAATGATAACATTGATTTAGGAATTCAAAACTAAGATAAAAAAAGGAAGAGTGGAAAAAAGTTTAATTTATTAAAATTATACATTTTTAAATTTAAATAATGCATGTTGATTAATTAGATTATAATGCAGTGGATGGCTAGAGAAATAAAGTTACACAATTTATTAAACATCAAGATTTAATCAAAACATAAAATACAAAAATTTATTTATAGTATGTGGTAAAAGTATACATTTGTTTTCAATAAATTTAAATAAGGCATCTTGGAATTTTCGATAATATATTGTTATAAGGCCATACATCATCAAGAAAATTATCAAATGACAAAGTAAAATTTATAAAATTAACCCAAAAATCAGGGTATCTACTTAATATATTGCTTAGTTAAACCAGTGAATAAAATGATCAATGAAAGCATTCCTAAGCTAGTATGCTGTATAAAATATATTTGTGTATTATAATATTGTATACACTTTATAGTAAATAAGAACATAATTAATTATTATATTCATATTTTGTATGAAACAATTATTTCAATGACAATGTTCTGTGACATCAACAACAACTGATTTTTTCCATCCAAATAAGAAGTAACCCAAAGTAGCACCAAACAAAACAGCTAAGCATAACCAAACATTATATGTCATAAAAATTAACATCAATAAATAACTGATAGATATTTGAAGTATGTGCAGGAATGTTTGAAGTAAATGTGTTACACTGAACATTGTAGGTCTGTAAAAAAAAAAAATATATATAATCAATGAATAACTTTAGTATATTACTTTAAAAATTGATGACATAATATAATTTTAAAATTAAAAATATTCTTAATTCTACTAGCATGCAGCTTAAAAATAAAAACTGAATAATTCAACATATTTTTCAACAGCAAACAAAAAATAAATAAAACTAAGTAATAAGTAATTTGACTTATAGCCTAAAATTATGGGAAAATTCAATACTCTCAAAGCATAAATAAAATTCAAAGGTTCCAAAACATTACACAGAGAAAAGTTATCAATTCCTCGCCATATGTAATATGTATCTAATCACACTTTACATGGAGATCTATATATGAAAACAATGCATGAAGAGGCAAACAATCCCTATAAATAGTTCCATCTATACTTTAAAACTCACCCAAATCAACTTATTAAAAAATTAGCTATATTAACCATCCTTGAAAACCCTCTTCGTCAACTTAAATGGAAATGGTGCAGAAACTTTCTAGGTTGTAATACGTAATCAAAAAAATAAAATAAATTAATAAAAGGTGAAAGTGGCATCAATAGGTGGCTTCTCCAGTCAAGATGTTTAAGTTGTTATTATTTCTTTTTTTTAGTTATAGTTATAGTTCATACACTTATTGTGTCTGAAAGTATAGATTGTGTATTAATAAAGAAAAAAAGATAATAGCTATCTAGTATGATATACTGAGCATGCTTGATACTATCTTCCAATTAATAAAGGTGAATTTATTTGAAAAAAATTATTTTGGGAATTTTTAATTTTTAATTGTTTGTTATTTATTTAATAATTTTTTCTAACAATTTTAACAAATTATTACATGTTAATTGTTGATAAATTAATAACAGTAACTGAAATTTTCAAATCATTGTGCCTCCCATTAACTTGAAGCCTATTATATTAAGCTCAAACTCAAAGTTAGAGTTGGGTTTATGCCTCTACCCATGAGGCCCGGGCCTAGGGCGGCAAAATCTGTGAAAAATGGAAAAAAATTATATAAATATTTTATGAATTTATGTAACTGCGTAAATTAATATTATATATGTATATTTAAAAAATATAGAAGTAAATCCATGAATTTGAGAAATAAATACTACATTTTTTTCTTGAGGTAGGAATGGGCACCTATTCTAAATCCAGCACTGCTCAAAGTTAAATAATACAAAAGATAGGTACTCATCAAAACTAAGATTTAAATAGATTAACATTTTCAAAATAGCCATCTGCCTTAACAATTTAGGGGAATTATGTTAGTTTTCTCATTTGAAAAACAACTTATGAGGAAATTTCTTAAATAGTAAAATTATCAATGTATTCTTTAATAAATTCAAATTCTTCAAAAACTTCAAAAATCAGAATTTATATAAATTCATTATCAAAGACAAAAATTGGAGAACATACTCAGTTAACCATTCTGTTTAATGATATATGATACATTTAAAATAAATGAAAAATGAATAATCAACAAAACTATATAAAACTATTATAACAAATTAAACTAATATATAACATTAAAAAAAAAAAGATTATTATAAACATTACAACAACTCTACAAAATAGATTTAATTTAATTTAATTTATTCTGTGACAACACCTTGTAAAATCTGTGTTCAAATCTATAAACTAAACTTAAGTTAAATTCATATAAATATGTAAACTTAAAATAATATTTAAAAGCATTTTTATTTTATGCATTGTTGATAATAACTGGTTTGAGAAATTCTTAAAAAAAAATTGAACTATCTTAAGCAACATATCATCCCAGAAATTTATGCTGTAAAAACATGCTTTCATACTTCCCAAAAATGGGGTTATAACCCTTCAGTAAGCTGTATTTTTGAAAAGTACGAAACTATATTTTGTAGTAAAAAAACAAAGTTTAATAACCTGATATATGCTGAGTTTGTTATCTTATTGCGACCATGCACGGTTTATAAGTACCCAAATAATTAATAATTTTGTATTAATGAAAAACAGTGAAAACATTCATATATGTGTGTCAAAAATTAATTGCATTACTACAATAACAAAATAGTTCCATAGATTAAATCAAAAAGTTTTTTCTATAAACATTGTAAACCCCTTATTCTTAAAGAATGTCAGAAAGGATATATATACTGATATATATTTTTGAAACCTATTGAGGTTATTTTGAATTTAGTTTTAATATAACTAACATATAAATATAGTAACAAAAACTATCAAATAAAAATATTATATTTTAAGTTATTTAATACTAAATATAATTATATTTAGGTACATGCAAGGAATTTCAAAACATTTTTCTATAATACAAAGTATGCATGCAAATTATTTATTAATTATTAAATCTAACTTTACTATAAAACAAAAAGTTAATAAAAGCAATATACTCATTTTTAATGGTTAATTATACACAAATTTACTTAAAGGTTTAAAAATAAACAATTTTAACATGCAGTTAAAGGTTAATCCACTCTTGTTACACTTACAGGGGCTGTTTAAAAAACACCTTCCCAACCATTCTGAAATAAAATTAGTATTTAAATAATTTAATTCTGACCATAAATAATGTCCAGATAACTATATTGGAACAAATTCAATAGTTTTTTTTTTTCAGTTATATATAACATATTAAAAATGTTTTTGTAACAAAAATAATTTTTTGTTTATTGTGTAGAGTTTAAAAATATAAAAATGTATAATAGTTTTAAAATAAAAAATATATTCTTATCTTTGCCATTTTAATATTCATGCAACAACTTAATTGGATAAATTTAAAATTATTATATATACATATAATGAACTTTTAGATTATTTTATATATCGTAAAATTGTAATTGAATAATCTTAATCAACTTTAAAATGGGAAATTATCAAAAATGTTTTATTTTTTTTTGAAACCCTTTAAAAAATTAATAATCAATCCAATTGTGTGGCTTTTATTAAATAAAAAAAAAGTTAAGTTTTTTCAAAATCCTATTTCTATTGATATTGACAACTCTAAATCCAACTTGTAATATAAATTATCAAATTGCAAAATAACAATTTTCTTAAAACTGACATCAAAGAAAGTAATACATTTAAAACCTGTAAATATTTTATTCAAATCTTTCTAAAATATATTAGAAGTTTTGCTAAAAAAAATGTTTGATACTTTTGTCTGAACTATTAATATTTTGTGAGCAGATAATTCAACTGGTAAAATCCAAAAATATAAATACTGTCTACAATTAAATTATGAACACTTAAATATAATTTTACGAATATAAACATTCAGCATCAAATATGAAAACAGATAAAGCTGAAAAAAAATAAATTCATGTAGAAAGATTGCCGACCCTTGATTAAAATAACAAACAAATATTTTTAACTTAAATATATAATTTTTACTTATTTAATCTGGAATTGAATTCTGGTTATATTGCTATTAAGATATTCAATAACTGTACTTAAAGCAATTATTATCATTATTATTTTTTAAAGTTGTAATTTAAAATTATTTTTAACTGTATATTTCTTAAATAAACATTAGAAATTAAATTTATATCACACAATTTGTTTTTGTTTAGCTAGTTAATGATTATAAAGTAGGTTAACTTATAAGCTATTAGTTTTATGTAAGTATACTGTTATATCAAATTATTAAATAATTTTAAATGCCCTTACGCATTATGTACTTTTGATTTAGGAAACAAAAGTACATAATAGTCAATAGTATAATTTAATACATATACCTTAATATTTTTCAAAAATACATCATTAGAATATATGTTGTTTTATTAAATAATTAAAAAATGATAATTAATTTGATGTACAAAAACCAAGAACAGTTTTCATTTTATTTAGTTTTAAAATGTTATATACCAATATCATAGGGATACCACATTTAAATAGCTAATATAAATAATAAATAACAAAATGTATTAAATAAATATTAATTCAATTTTTCAATAATGGTTTTGTTTTTAAATAATAATAATAATTATTATTATGTTTTAATTATTTTTGAAAATTGAAATATTTTAATTAAAACTTAAAATAAAATACTAAAAATATGACTGAATATTATAAAAATATATAAAACCCTAAAAAACACACATACTATTTTGTGTAAATATTTAATATGTATACATCAAATACTTTTAAACTAACCACTTTAAATATGACTTATTTATAAATATATATAAGTAATGACTAATAACTATTTAAAAAAAATATAAAAAATACTTACTGTGAAACAGGATCATTAGGTCCTTTTTCTAATGGAATTTGTACTGATCTATACTGTATAGCATTATACGATTTCCAGAATAAATATTCTCTAAAATGTAAAAAGGTACAATAAGTTACATAATATTTTAGATTGATAAGTAATTAATTACCTGAAATATTTTAATCCTTCATATAATGTTGCCATTAAGAAAATTCCAATCATTGAATACACTAAACCACTAGTTGTAGAAAATGTCCACCAATCAAACAGTACAGTTTCACTAGTACCAAAATGGAATGACATCTAAAAAAAAAATACTACATAAATTGCCTAAAATGGATATTTATTACTAAGATAATCTCATGTAACATACAGACATCATATGATGCATCATTTGTTGACCACTGCTTGCTGGTGTATCAGTGCCAGGACAGCAGGAATCATTACTCTCGGTAATATGATCATTATAATCGTGATTTTCCATCGCATGGTGATTGTGATGTTCGTGACTCATATTGTAAAACTGAAATGAAAAATAAATTTTTCAAATTAATTATATTACTTTATAATATGTATTATGTATAGCAAAAATTAAAAAAAATTAAATAAGTATTAACAAGTTTATTGTTGTCTTATAAGCTACGCAAATATTATTTGAAACTTGAATAGATACATATAAGTAGTTACCTACTAACCAAACAATTACAAGTCTTAATTGATTAGATAAAACACAATTTTTAATTATTTCAGAACTTATAAAATATAACAAAATTCAAATAAATTGGTTATTGTAATTTTAAAATATTATTACATTTTTTATAAATTTATTTTATTACATTTTTTATAATAAACTAAAAAAATATAAATAACTATGAAAACTATAATAGATAAAATAATAAATATTAAAACAATTTCATAATTCATAAAACTACTTATGTTTTTATTTTTTATCTAAATTGCATAACAGGAAACCACACTTTACCATTAACCACAAACTTCAATTTAATATTATAGAGTATCATTGATACAAATTGATGTATAAATAATGAAGTGTTAATATACCTACTTATTTTTTTTTTTTTTTACAAAAAATATGGTATGATTTCTTTAGTGTAATAAAGAATTATAATGATGAGAAAAAGTTTTTACTGTATCTAAAAGTACAATTAATTTATAAGTAGTTTATAAGATTTACATATTCAGTTATTCAAATTTAAATATTTCAAAAACACTAATAATGCGCTCAAAGCTTAAAAGTTATATGAAAAATTTATATTTTTTAATTACATGTTCTACAATTTTAAGAATATAGATTTATAATCATATTGATATAAATAGGCACCTCAGGCAAATTATAATTATATGGTAATAATAATAAATTAAAATTCTTCATTTCAATTTTTAAAATTAGATTAAAATTCTTATTTTAATAAAATAATTTTATTAAAAAATAATAAAATACAATCTGTTATAATTAAAAAAGAGGAAAAGTAGGTACTCATTCTGCTGTAAAGTAGGAGACAAGTAAACATTTTTATCAAGTATATCATTGTAATGGTTATGAATGATTTGAATTAAATGATAAATAATTATTACGTGTTACATAAAAACGACTCTGAATGGAGATAATATACATATTAAGAAATATAATATAACTATTAATTATTATAGTAATTTAAACTTCATATGAAGAGCCCTATATTAAAATCTTAAGTCTTGACTATAAAAATTGAGAATTTAATAGTTTACACAACAAAATAATTTGAAAATTTACATGGTTTTGATATTTCTATACTTTAAATTTCTTTTTAAAATACATAAAACTGGTTTCACATAAAAATTCTAGATTAATTTAAATTGTTTTTTGTTATTGGTTTCTAATTATTTGAAAAATACTAGGAATTTTCAATTTTTACCTCTTTAGAGTACTCATTACTGACTAGATCACACTTACTATCAGAAGGAAAAAGATCAAAGCATTTTTATAAATTTATAATTTAGATTTTAGAGCATTTAATTTTAGAATGTAAAATTAATTGTTACGTGATACTTGGTATTACCTTCACTTTACAAGAAAACAATGAATCATAATGTATGTTTTTAAATTTATGATTATAAAAATAATTATCAACGAAATAGCTTTTGTAACGTATAATTAAATTATTAATCTTTGTTTAATACGCAACATTTCAAAAAATCATTTTTTAGATTTATTTTTGTTTTTAATGGTAGTTATTAGTTACTAGTTAATAGTTGTATTATTTATTGTTTGTTTAATGCAATCTAGGCTCAAGGATCTGTATTCTGTAAAGTTAAATACGTAATCTGATAGGTCGTGTTTAAAAATTGAATTTGGCCAACTCTGGAGTTTCCTGGTAAGTGGCAGATCAATATCAAATGATAGATCATGGTGAATAATACCATGATTACAACGTATAGGTATAGCTACCATGAACCCGAATTAATACTAAATTATTACATTAATTTAATTTTTGTAATTTTCTGGTTGCCACGGAAACAGTAACAATCAGCAAACATTTATCTAGCCTAAAAACATGTACATGTTAAAATAATTTCAAAGCTTCGATAAAATTGTTCTAACATTTTTTAAAGTTAAAATTTTCTTTACATTTATATAGAAAAATTATTAAGAAAATAACAAGACTTCCAGTATTAAATATATATTCCATGAAATTTTTTTTTAGCACACCTACTCTAAAAATTGTTTAAGGAATAAAGTATTAAATAACTTGATGCTTGGGGTCAACTACAATTTTCGTCACTACTAAAAATTATAATTATAATTGGCTAACAAAAAATTAGTTAATAGGTAGTTAGTTAATGTATTATAATTTAATAATTTAATAAATAAAACATACAAAAACTTTTTGGGGTTTTCAGTATAAGTGAATACTGAATAACATCAATAAATATATAGATAGGTACATGCGTTATTTTTTTAAATTTAAATAAAAGTAACACGTGTAATAAGCAAATTATGTTTAACAAAATAAAATATACCTAAGCTAAGTGTTCATTACTTAACATAAGTTATAAATAATATGGTACTTAAATCGGCAGATTATTAGAAATGTGTTTTAATACAATGTTTACATTAAAGCTATTTATCTAGGATCATATTCACTTGAGATGTCTCGATGTATTTAAGGCGATATGAAATTATACAAACAGGTACTTTAAGTTTATTTATTTATAGGTTAAAATTAATTAATACTCAAAAGATTCTACCAATTTATTATAAAAATTTTGAAATAATTGTCCTTCGAAATTTCATTTAAAGACATTAAATTAATCATTCTTAACATAAACAACAAAATATATCAATTTATTGTTTTTAAAATAATATTGTAACAACTAACAAATAATGAAAATGAAAAAATAAGTTAAAACAATTTGAATTTGGAGACTTGCTATGTAACTTTGGTGTAACGTATAAAGGTAATAAACTTATAACTTTTGAATATGTCTTGTCTTTAAGTAAGTGTAATGAATATATTCAATTTGAATCTAAGGATAATTCATTTATTATTGTATATATGAAAAAATAATTTTAGTTAAATAAGATGTGGTAGATCAGCATTTAAATAGTTTGTTTTATTACTATATTGTTATTATTACATAATTACTTTTTTAATTCAGTAGGTTATTCTATGTTTTTTTACCGCATAAAATATATTATTGTAATAAGTTATCTTTTATCGTTTAACTTATAAGTCAATACCGATGTACTGTAGAATGGTATAAATTGCTCAATGTTCTTGATAAAAATAACTTTAAATATCCTAAACATTTTATTGTGTATAGAAAATTAGTGACGTAATTCCATAGATTATAGAAGGATATGACTACATGAGTTTCATATGAATGCTCCCCTCCCCTAACGAGCATTTTTTATATAACCGGCACATACCCCATAGTATGTATTATTAAAATATTTATATTAGTATCATAATTTAGTGAGATCATTATGAAAAAAAAACTATTCTTATATCGGCTGCTGGTTATTAATAAATAATAAGTTACCAAGATATCTACGTAATAATATTTCATAAGTCTCAATATAAGCTATTTTCGATACAAAAATAATAAAGCTAACATAATAGATACCATTGGTTACAGAATAAAACTATTCTATAATGAATGATAATATATTTATAAATATTACACAGGTATATCTTTTTATAGATTACAATAGTAAATTACAAAATAATTACTCATTGACAACTATAATATTTAAATTGTAAGTATTTAATCACGCTTTCGCAGTCTAGGTTATTGTATAATTTTAAAAATGTAATGGTATGTTTAAATATGTGTGTAAAGGTGCATTGAGAGTAGATCAGACAAATGTATGCAAAAGTTGTATTGAGAAGTGTTTAGAATACGCTATACAAAACATAATTGAGGGTTAATATTCGTGTACAAAAATGATAAATGTCATCCTCCTTAACAATGATAGTAGCGGATTTCTACTTTTGACCCTAAGTACCAATTAAATCAAATTTTATAAATACTAGTAGCCCAATGACTATAACAATCAATGCTAATTATTTAAATATATTTTCTGCTCCATAAAGTTTTTTCAGATACAAGAAAAAACTCACATCATTGTACAATCATTCATCACAAACCGTTCAAAATTTAAAAATAATAATATACATATTACATAGTCTATTCGGTTACCACAGTCTATACTCTATAAAACATACTCCTCATGATACACAGAAACTGCGAAAATATTTGAAGTGAATAATTCTGTTATTACATAATAATAAATAATTATAAAATTTAATTTGTACTATGTATTTTCCAATACCTATATGTTTAACCCACTTATAAAAACATGCATTGAATGTTGCTTTAGAAAAAAAACAAGATATTTTAGAACAAGGTTACTTAAACTTATTATCGTGTTAAATAAATAATTCGAAATATTTAAATATATCATAAATCTATCATTATAATTTCTACATACACTCTAACAAACCGTAATTTGTTCACAATTTCAATTATAGGAGCACATAACAGAAGAATACCATACACACACTACCAACTTAATATTATAAATATTATTTTTGATGCTTGATTTATGTATAGCTTTACTTTATGTATGGTAAAAATGATAAAAGTATCAGAAATTTAATTTAACAATTATTTTTTAAATACTAAAAATGTTAAAAGATATTTTCGTTTAATGCGTACTTATAATTACTTCGGCACGATATGAAAATTACAAAATACTATACAAAAATTTGAAAATATAATTTAAAGACATACCTAAGTAACTTATTGTATAAAGAAAGCAACTATACACATAAAAGATAGGCAATTCCCCAAAAATCATTGAATAATATGTAAATAGAAAACTAAAAAAGTTAAGCTAAGAAGAATTAAACATTCTTTTACATTAAAAAAAAAAAAAATAATATTTATTTTGTGTTTTGTACTCTAGTAGTCTATTAAGGAAATATAGTTAATTAAATTTATGAGTCATCAATACTAGAAAAATAATCATAAACAGGGCTCGTGACTTTATGTATTTGCATAATTGTTTGAGAAATAGATAAGAGAAGTCGGATTCTATGCATATTTGTTTTTTGATAGCAGGATTTCAAAATCAAAAATTTTTATTGCATATTTTAGTTTATTTTCTTCACATGCATATTTCAAAGATTATTTATTCGTTTTTATTGCGTATTCAATATATTTATATATTTTTTAATTTGAGTTACAAGGAAAATGAAAAAAAAATATTAACATAATATTTTCTTTTTTGATGCGTTATAATAATATTATTTAGAAAACAAATGTGTAGATAATAGATGCATTATATATTTTTTTATTCTAAATTCATTTTTATCTTATGATTTCGTCTATAATAATGCTGATAAGGCAATAATCAATGCTGAATATTAAACAAATCCAAAAACATCCCATTTAAAATTTTAGCCCTTTTTTAATATAGTAAATGTATATTATAAATATTTTTTTTTTAATTTAATTTGTACAAATACATCTTTTTTAATAAAAAATAAACACATATTTGGATATTTTGTTATGCATATGTATGCGCATATTTTTATGATCTTAAGAGCATCAAGTCCCATGCCCTGGTCATAAATATAAAAGTATGCTAGATATTTCAATAATAACACAATGAAAAAATATTATGTTATTATGTCAAATTACCTGTAGTGAAAGCAACATAAATAACGTTGATTAAATTGTAGCAAAGAGTGTATGAAAATAGAGCACTTGGGAAATCGACATAAACTAGTATATAATTAATAATATCTAGCATTTTACATTTTAAATAATCAAAGTATTTTTTAATCATTAAAACTATAATTTTGTATACCTCATAAATAGCTCAAATTAATTTAAATATGATGAAAATGTAATTGTGTAATATAAAATGATAATTTAAATAAAAATGGAACGCCTTAAGTTTTTAAGATTAATATTTTTGAAATTAAACAAAATAATAAAAATCGTTTAAAGTTTAAATATTCAACATCATCAAAAATCAAAATATAAATTTTAAGCTTTCGTGAAAATGTTATCTGGCTTCACAAAAGTTTTTTATTTTTATTCTAATTGAATAGAAAAAATTATGAAGCAGTAAGTTTGAATTGCGTTTTTAAGTTTTATTATTAAAATTAAAAAGAGGGGAAGTACGTAGGTAACCGCTATTTACAGTAGGAATTGAGTGTACTTTATCACTGAGTAGGTCACTGTAATAGATTCAATGTGTTAAATTTGAAATCAATGATAAATAACCGCAAAATACACAAAAAATGATTCTGAACGAAGACGATTTATCAGCATATTATCATATAAAAAAATAATTTAGAATTGCAGCAAAAAATTAAAATCCTTATTCTTATAAATAATGGATTATGAAAAATATATCTTTTACTGAATTTTCAAGATTTTTGACCAAGCAAGAATTTTTTTATCGATGTAAAAAAGTATGTAAAATATCTATATATAGCTTTTTTTAAATAAGATATTTTTAAAAATGTATAACAAATAAAAATGCTAATATAAATATTTGATAAAAATTTCAAGTATTTGGAGTTATTTTTAGAATTTATTGAAAATTGGATTCATTAATGAATGCATCATGTATACTAAATACCAATACAAATATAATATCACGGTTTATAAAACAAAAATTAATAAATTTATTCTATAATTTCCTTTTATCCTTGCATATACTTCATATTTTTTAACATTAATTTCAGTTCATGTGGTATATAAATATAACACGTCAAGATAGTAAAATTAAAATTAGTTTTATTTTAATTTCAGAGCATAAAACATAATAAGTTTATTGTATATCTATCATTAATAAATAGAAACAAGGTAATCAAATCAATTTTAATTTTAAGCCAAAATTATTGTTAAACACTTAAAAAGCATTTACTTTTTGTAATATTTTTAAGTACTTTATGTGGTTGTGGTTTAATAAAGTTATCTAATATTAAGTACGTACTTATACGTTATTATGACATAATCATATTCATAAATAATAATATACAAGAAATATATTTTAATAAAAACCATTTGATTTAATGATTGAATATTAAATAAAAATTGCTACAATTATAAACTTAGGTAATAAAACAGTTAAATTTTATATTTAATATTAGTATTTATTTTTTCATTACTAAACGTTTTAAAAAAAAAAAAACAGTCATTATTGATTTTTTGAAAATATTTACTTAATTTTTATAATTTTAGAACAATTTGCGAGTTATATCGTAATTGGTTAATGTTAGGGTCCGGATTTAAATGCCTTAGTATGTATAAAAAAAAAAACTAAACAAAACATGAGTTTTCAACTTTATTCTTTGCCTTTCAAAAATATCTTAAAACATTGAAGATTAATCTTCCTTCACCGTTTAGCGATCATTCATTTCATCCTAAAAATAATGCTGAATTGCATAATGCAGTTAGTAAATATACTAATTATTATATTATTTAGGCATTAGAAAAAAAATTGTAGAACCAAATTGAGGTATAAATATATATGTATGTTTGAAAAAGTATCAAACATGTTATTTACATTTTCTAATCAATATATAATTAATTTCAATTATTAGAAGCGTAATCTGTAATACCAATAATCTAATAGTTAAAATAATTTAATATTATACATAAATACTTAACGATTCTAAATAAATAAAATTGTTAAATACAGATTTTATAATTTATAAAGGATAATAACATCTAAAATGGGTAAAAATTTACAAGGAAAGAAAATATTAATATATTTTATTAAATATAACAATTTAATAATTATATCTCATAGTTAAAACTAATAACTTTATAATTAGTATTTAAATTATTATAGAAAATAACTATTAACTTAAAAATATAAAAATACGCCTAACTAGGAACATCAATGAAGGTAACTATTAAAGTTATTGTAACTAAAGACATAGAAAACATTATAAATGGATTTTACACTTTAAATGTTGTCAAATTCATTTTTGATCAATTTAGTTTAAATTATGTTATTATTATTCAGCATTCAATATTTTAGATTGAGAGCGAAACAATGAATGTATTAGCTTAACTAACTATAAGTGCGATTTATTGTATCTGTACATTTTTAAATTGTAGAAAAATAAAACATCAATATTTAACAGCTCCTAAAACCAACTGGATCTATTTTTTTTTTATAGTTGATACTGTGGGTGATAAAGCCATAAAGGTAAAGGGTAAAAAGTAAAATATATCCAGTATTTTTCAAAATAATCTGAAATGACTAAAATAAAATTAGGAAAAAACAAGAATTTTTACGATAAACTAGTTTTTGACGAAATCAAAATTGCTCATTTTTTTTTGATATAAAACTGAAGATCTCCATATTATAGCCTACGACTTACGAGAGAATGCATCTGAGCGGCAACCAAAATGCGTCCTAACATTCCAAACTCAATATTCGTACATACCCCACCAATTTCATATACCTATATTGGCATTCATCGACATAGGTCGCTGCTGCGAGTCTACATGCGCGAAACGGGCGAGTTCCCTCGTGGGTCGGAATATCGACTTCTCTCTCTCTGGGTTCAAAAGCCATTACACACGAGCGATATTTCATTGAAGAATATTTTTATCGTCAACTATTGTTAAATTAGAAAATTCAATACAAAATTCTTTTTACGTTTATAGGTATCAATAAAATTTAAAAAATAAAGTTTAGCGAATACTAGTTATAGTCACATTATCTAATTGTTTGAGTGTGATTAAAGCTCAAATGTTAACAAACTTGAAACATTTCACAATAATTTAATAATAATTTTCTATACAGAATAAAATGTAAAAAAAATACTTGAACCTAACCTAAGTTTTAAATAATTACATTATTGTATCATAATATATTTGTTTTGGGGAAATATTAGTTTCACTTAATATTACTAATATCAATATAAATCATAAATGTATAATGTAATATTTTTAGAAATATAGACTAACAGATATATTATTATCTCCAATAAAAATTGTTATCCATATCCAATGATTTACCATGGAATTTGATATATCCATACAATGACCTACTCAACAACGAGGTACATTCAATACCTAATATACAGCAGAGTCAGTTACTAGATATTTTTTTCATTTATACTAATAACAATTTGTTTAAAATTAATTCTTCGAGTACTCTTACTATCAAACATTCATTATTCATTTAATTTCAATAAATAAACCATAATTAACATACATTAAATAAAGAAGAGTTAAATTGATGAACAATTAAACCAATGAAATATGAACTAATAAGGCAACTAAAGATTACGCTAGAACCATTATTAAATTTATTTATTATTTTTAATTTATTATACAATTACTCATTATAGTGCAAAACAATTTTAAATAAAATTTAATAACTTTAAAGAATCATTTTATATTTAATTAGCAAATTCTACTAATCCTATGCAACAAACAAAAAAAATATTTGTCTTTTGTAAGCTAACAAATCTCTACATGAGTTTCTCTTTAGAGTGCAAAATTTAAAAAATATTTTAAGATGCACATACTTGAGTATAAAATTACTTATTATGTACCAAATTTCAGAATCCTGAAGGCAATAGACTTGGCAGGCTGAGCTGTAGACCGCTTATACACTCACAAACATTGCCTTACATTAAATAATAGATTATTATTAATTTAATTGAATAAACAATTTTAAATACTTATAAATAACACAAAAAAAGCAGTCATATTTTGATAAATATTTCATTTCAAGTAGTAGGCAATAGCTAAAATGAATAATTGTTAAAAACAGTCTCTATTCTCTTCAGATATTTATTTTTAAGTTTGATACAAATAAAATCAATTTTGTAAAAAACTTGGTTTTCATAGAAATTCTAGGTTTTTAAAAATTATTTCATTGTTCTTTTCTGATTACATTTAAAAATGCTGGAAAGTGGAAACATTTTGTTTTTAACTCCCAGAATACAAACTACAGATATAATTTTCTACAAGTAATTATTCTAGAAAGAAAACATTCTTTTTTTTATAGTGTCAAACAAATGTCTTTTAAATTATTAAACAAATCATAATTTAACATTTCTCAAAAATGTATGAAAAACTAATATATGTTACCCTCTGATTGAATATTGGTGATATATTGATGTATTTTGTGATACCTAATAGATAAGGTCAAGATGAGTTTATCCAGTTTTTTATATTTTCAAATACATTCAGTCATTCTTTATAAGTAAGTAAATCCTCAGAAATATCCTCAGCATCACATATTATTTTAAAAATAGGCATCATTGATAGGCAAAAAAAATAACCAATTACATTCTACTCTTCACAGGATTTAATATTACTTACCATTGATATCAATATTGTTTTTATACATTTATAAATTAATTGGGTATAAAAAATTAACAACTCGTAATAATAATATGGGTAATAAAATTCTATGGAAAATAATATTATATAGCAAATTTAACATATGATCATTGGTTGTAATATAAATAAATAAAAATTTAGGCCAAGACCTATTGATCAATTACAAAAAAATTACTTTATGGTTAGATAATCAATTAGACACACCCTTGAGTGCTTTATTTTTAACACACTATTCTAAGACATGTATATTTAATAAATATATACAAAACTAACAAAAATACTATCATATATAATCTTTAGCACCATTTTATAAAGATAACCAATTCTCTTTTACTATCAAAAATGAATATGACACAGTAAAGACAACACTTTCGTACATAATTTATATTTCACAAGATCCTGCATCTCTATGTTTTAAAATTATTTCATCACACATATTTACCAATAGTATTATTTTCTTTCTTCCAACATTTATGTTATTTATACAAGTATAGTTAGTATAAATAATTCTCTTAGACTAAAATTCACATTTAATACAAAATACAATTAATAATTCTAAAAATACAGTCTATAGATTTTAACCAATTATTTTACTTATTTAACTATTATTTAGTTTTATCATTAAATTATAATCTATGTGAGATAATCTTAAGTTTAACCATTAATAAAATCCATATAAGCCAATACAGATAAGATAATATATTTAATGTTATTAATAAATATTAAAAAAAATATTTCTTACCTAACTAGTAAAATCTGTTGATCAGTGTTAATTGATAAACGATACTTTTACCAGTTTAAATAATGAAGTGTAGACAAATGAAAGTCAATAGGTAACTATGAAAATAACCTTCAATGAGAAGATATATTATTCCTACCCCTCATTCTTCGACACAGCAGCTGCAAAACGAATTGCTAAATCGAAATTAGATAGGATACTTGTCTACTTTCTAATATTTTTCCTTCGATAACTACAGATAACCCCTATCAGTTTCCATGAATAAAATGGAATCAAAAATTTGATAACAATATTGGAACAAATATTTAGTGGAATAAAAGGTAGTGGTACAATTAATGACAGAAGTACAGTGGTAAAAACAAAACATTTCACAAACAATTGAAAATAGATAAAATATACGAATTACTTTTATTTCTTTTATAGTTATTACTTATTACTATTTTAGAACAATTTTTTTTTTTGCTAAAGCAGTTCCCTCGGAGTTGTCAGTTGAGAACTGAAAAATAAATTATTTTATATAAGCTGAACATTTTTTTCAATAAGTTGGTGTCACAACAAGATTAATGGGATTTTTACTTTTCCAAGTTGTTAGTAATGTTTTTTAAATTTCTGAATTTTTTTTAGCGCTCCGGAGAATTGGTGTATCTGATATCAATGTATCACCATCATATTATATATATGTTGAATGTTGATATTGTAAATTTGTTATCATTGTTGACTATATTGCGAGCTGTACTACTTAAACTATTATAGTACAATCATTGTATTTGTCCATTTTTGAAAAATGTGTCTAAACTTTAAACTTTAAAAGAAATATTATCAGAAAATAAAGTCAACGTGAATCGTGATTAATATTGTTTCATTATTTATTATAGTCAGTTAAAATTTTAATAGGTACCTATTTACTAGTAGATAAAATAAACATGTATTAAAAGCTTAAAAAATATGTTAATTGAAAAACTTAATACAAAATAAAATGTTTGTAACTTATAACATTCAAAATGTCTTTAGAATAATTTGTATTTTCTAATATTAATAAAATTAATTATCAATAAATATTATAATCTTATAATATACCTACCTAATTTATAAATTATATTTTATAATTCTTTTAAATAGGTAGGTATATAATACGGTATTTCATAGATATTTAATACAATATAGGTAATGAATTAAAAGTTTCGAACATATATTTTATGATTTAATCACTGTAATGGTTGTATAATATATTAAATTTGAAAATGAAAATAAATGATCGCATCCGAAAAATGATTCCAAAGGAAAATTTTTATTTTTATTACAGTAGTTCACTTAAATTCATGTAGATAGGTATGAGAAATAATTTATTACAAATATGCAAAATTAATAGTTTTGAATCTTAGTTGTAAACACAGAATATAACAATATTATAACATAATGTACATAATTTATGAAAGTCATGCTATTAATAACTAATATGAATTTATATATAAATTAGGAAAGTTAGACTGGACCAGAATTATCTAAATTAATTTAAAAGAAACCTAACGGATTACTAAGACTAAAAAAGTTAAAAGAATTAAAAAAAAAAAAAAAAAAAAATACAGCAACTTAGAAAAGCTAGTGATGATCTAAAGTAAGTCACATTTGAAAACACTTGGTAACCAAATTCAACAGTATTTCATTTCGATAATAAAATTATAATCAAAAAACACAGGACCTAACTGCTGAATTTAACACGAATTTGCTTATTATTATTCAATCCTTTCTAAACCTCATGTAGTCATGTGTACCTACATAACATACAACTATACAAGGAAAAGCCTCTAAGAAAGGTTAGATAAACTGGTAACATTTTAAATGAAATTATACCTAATTCTGTTAAGAATTTTTTGTCATGAGTTCATAACACTTTTGTTGAAGAAACAATTCAAGTTGTGATTAATAAAGGATAGGTATACAGATTTAATAATAATAATAAATGAGAATCAGTAATAATGGACCTATAAAAAAGTAAATACGGCCACAAAATAAATACCACTATTTCGATAGGCTGATTTTTTTTTTTTTTGCTACCTAGCCTTTAACTTATTTTTTAGCGGCTAGATTTTTGATGCGAATTTTATTTTAATTTGTCAAGTTCATATTAATTGGTAATACATAGTTCACAATTCATGAGTTGATTAGAAAATAAACTAACGAGTTAAGTTAAAAAATTTAAAAATTAAACTTTTTAACAAGTTATTGTCCATCTTTGGGCAAATACATGACTATAATCAAATACTATATCTATAGTATTTGCTATAATGTAAAAGATTTTTTTATAGCTACACATTATTTTCCATCATTTTATTATATTATATTATATTATAATAATAAATATTTTAATTTCATGAAGTGGCACCACTGTAGGCTTCGGTTGCAGGTGGCAGCAGTAATAAATAATAATTCATATTTCATATTATTTCTTAATAACTATAGAATACTAGATAGCTGATAGTATTAGAAAATTTCAAAATTTGTTTATTTTTTATATTTGAGATATTGAGATTGTATTAACTATTTAGTAGTAACTAGTAAGTAGTACAATAACTACAAAAGTAGTAAATACTTAAATCGCACTAAATACTACCAGTTAAAATCGTGGTTGCTGTCCAGTATCTGGAAATCAAATTGCATATTTTTCTGTTGGCATTCGACCGTTTTTCATGATCTGTATTTACTATTTTTCATTTATTATTAGTTGGCAATTAGTATTAAAGTCTACGATTTGATGTTAAGTGCGTAAAACAGTTAATAATTACTCTATAACTATTATATATATATGTGTGTGTGTGGTGTTTTTTAATCACATTGTTTAGTATTTGATGGTACAATAGGCACTGATAGCTGGATATGCCCAATTTGGCTTGGTTACAGCTTACAGAACGTTTTCAAAATTCTAGTTAAAATGTGTTTTTCTATTTTCTAAAAAAAAAAATTAAAGAATAAATAATAATAAAATTAGTTATTATTTAATTAAATGATTTTGAATTTTTGTTTTCATTTTTTAAATTGTATTATTGAAAATATCTAAATACTTCTGTAAATTATGCTTTTAATTAAATTAAAATATAAATTTACTATTAATAAATTATAATTCATAAGGTTAATTAAAATATTAATCAATAATATGTACATATTAATTATGTATTGATAAGACACAATCATCATCAAGAAAAAAATACACTTTTATAAGGTAGGTACCTTAGTAGTTTTATATACTTTAAACATTACTAAATATACTTAAAATTACTTTTATGTTTTAGTATTGCCTGCTTATGATTTATTAAAATGCTGAGTTTTTTAATATTCATCACTTAATGATCTCATTTTATTTAATTCATGATTTAAATTAATTTTTTAATTCATTATTGGACAAATTAATCACTAGTATTATTTATAATTTACAAGTTACTTTGCACATGTGCCTAGGTACCTAATATAAAATACTATTTTAAAATCATTAATAAAATATTAATTTGATTCATTTAAAATGTTTTAATTTGAATTAAAATTAAATTAGGTCATAGTTTTTGCAGTTTATTAACTTGACAGATATTTCAATTGGTTCTACTTTTGTTTATTAATAATTTTTTCCAAATTAAGTTTTCTATTTAGAAGTTGCATCTATCAGCCAATATTTTATTAATTACAAATTAAAAAAATATATATGCATTGAACTATCTGCAAGATTGGGATAGTTTTAACATTTACTATGACATAAAATGTATTAATCGAAAAATATGAATGTACGATGTTCCTAATTTTTACTTATTAAATACAAGCATAATATACCTATCTATACTTTATGTACGTAAATTTCTTACTTATTTTTTAATTTTAAATGCATTTTAATGTGGGTATTGACAAATAGATTGTAAAAGAATAAATTATATTACTATAGACCAATAATACCTACTTTAATTAGTTATTTGGTTATTATTTGATTAGGGCTAACAACCAAGGTATAGTAGTCTACAAATATATATATAACATTTTATATTGGGAAGCTAAGCTCACAGAAACTTACACCAATATCTATTTATGGTATTGGAAGTTTCTTCAAGTATTTGATATTAAAATAATTTATAGTAAGTATTTAATTTAAATAGAATATAGCACAGAATATTTTATTCCTATTTACTAAGTATTTCAGCATGTCATCTTTAATTTTTATAAATTATATTTTACTCATTTAAATTTAACTATTGAAGAATAACATTTTTAATCTTTTTGCTAATTCAAGAATTGGTTAAGTTAGGTAAAATTGTTACTTTGTCGTTAAATGAAAAAAAAAACTTGAAATGATACTTAATTTGTGTTGGTATTGCTTAGTGAAGAAATTTGGTGTTAGGGTATATGATGAGAAATTTTGAATTACATTATCTACAAAAACATTTTATGCTTGTAAATATATCCATCTATGTATCACTTCCAAATATCAATTTTATCATAAAAAAGTTAGATTCCATTTGATTTTCATATTAATTATTTACTATTATTATGTGTTATTTGACTTGCTGCCACTGCTGGATTTAAGGCACTGCGAACTATGCAGTTGCATAGGGCAGCAAATTTTTGGATGGCAACTTTTTATAAGCAGCAAAATTGTATTTAATATTTATTTTGTTGTTGTATAGAAAATACACAATTTTTTTCTTGAATTTTTCAATTTCAAAATAAATAATTAACATCAAAACTATTTATATAACTAGATAATTATTTAATACATATATTATTATTTTTTCTTGTACAATAAAAATAAAGAAAAAATATTATATTTAAATTATAATGTTTTAATTGAACTTAAGTTAAATGAAAAAATAATTACATAAATAGAAATTGTTATTATGTAAGGAAATTTTGTTGTACAGTGGTGATTTTTTTTAAATAAGGGTTGCAAATTTTTTTGGACATAGGGGCGGCAGTTGTTTAATCTGCCCTCGCTTACTAGTGCTTTTGCTATCTGTCAGATTTGAAAAAAAAAGTTGGTTAAAATATTATATTGAAAGTAATATCATAATCCCTTTAATTAAAATAAAGAGTGAGATTATAATTTTTTTTCAATATAATATAGTTTTTGGCTTTTTGGACTACTTTATTTTTAAATCTTAAAGGCTGTCGAGTGTCAAGATAAACTGGAAGGATTATATTTTATGTTATTTCAATCCTTTTTTTTTCAGAAAAATGTTTACTTGTTCAATTTGTAATGAGACATTTATTGGAATTCACCAAGGCTCTACTTTTACAACACAATGTGGCCATGTTTTTCATCATCAATGTGTTATGACATGGTTAGAAAGGTAAAATATATCATTTTAATTTTACATATTATATTATACATAAATTTCTTAAAGTAAACAAATATTTTTATGTTATTTTGTATTTTAAGATCACAGACTTGTCCACATTGTCGTTCACCGGTATCAGAAAATAAATTAGTTAAATTATTTTTACAATTTGACCCTAACGCTCAAGTATCATGGGATAGAAAAACTGATGAAGAAATAAATAAACTAAAGTAAATATTTATACTTTGTTTAAAATATATTAAATATTGAATGATAAATGAAGTGTATTTTATCATATTTTTAATTAATTAATAATTATGTTCATTAAAACCTTTTTATCTAATATCTAAACTAGCATATAAAATAAAATTAAAAATTAATTGAAGTCAAAATATCTTTATATTACTAATTTAATTTTTTTTTTTTTTTAATTTGGGTATACTATACATAATACTAATCTAAATTATAATAAGTTTATAAAAAATAATTTATTTAAAAATCTAATAGTTAACAAAATATATTGAATGGAGGAGTGGCTAAGCAAAATAAGGTGGCATTGCCAACACACACTATAGTTGGTTCGAACCTCAGTCATGATTAAGCCTCTCTCCTTAGGCAGGCAAATGCCTTAACAGTGTGGTAATGCCACCTTTCTGTACAGAAGGCAACAGGAATACTGTTAAGTTAAAACTTCTTTAGTACACAACATTCAAAAAATTTGAAACGATATTGTCAAACTAACCTTACGGTAGTTACAACAATAAAAACAATTGTATAAGACAGGTTTTTTGATTTTTAGGGAACAATTAAAAGCTTTAAAGGAGAAAGAATCCCATCATGCTAGTTCTATCTATGATCTGCAACTTCAACTAAATCTTGCAAGTACTGCTTCAAAAAAAAGCAAAGAATTTATTGATAAACTTCAAAATGAATTCGAAAATCAAATTAAAAAAAATTGTGAAATTGCTGCTAATCTAAAAGTAATAAATGAGTAAGTATTTTTTTAAGATTTTAATATTATACAATTTTTCTCCTGACATATTTGATATTTTATTATTTTTAAAATTGTTAAAAAAAATTTTTTAGAGAATATAATGCATTGGAAACTGAAAAAAAGCAGTTAAAATTAAAATATTTAGAACAAAAAACAGAAGTTCAATCGCTTCAAAAAAATCTTTATAATTTACAGTCAGCAAATTCAGTTATTATTGAGTATGTATTTTTATTTAGTTAAAATGAGTTATGTATTGTTTTAATTAAGAACGGGTATTTTAATTAATTTAATTTTTTTCATTGAATAGTAAATTAAAAAGTGAAATAGCTGATTTAAAATCAGAAAAAGTAAATTTTCAAAGCAGATGTGATAATGTAGAAAATACAGATATTGATCAACCGTGTACATCAAAGGTAATTAGTATTTCTTTTGTTAATATATAAAATGACATTTTTTATTTATTTTAACTTAATATCTATTAAGACTAAAAATCTATTTTTACTGGCTTACGGTATTCACAGAAAGACGTTATAAAATTTTGAATTATTGAAGTTGTTATTGTATGGTATAAATTCATATTCTTATAATAATTAAATACTAATAATATAACAATAGAAATATTTTCTGAAAAAATTATATCAATCTACTATAATAATAAAAGTTAAATAAATTATTATAAGAGCTATATTAAAAAAATTTATGAAATGATATGTCAAAACGCAATAGGATATTTAATTAAAATATTTGAAGTTATGTCTATATTTTCAGATGTCAATTGAAACTGAAAATGCAATATTACTCCAAAAAACTAAAACTGAATATTATGGACATGATCCTTGCTTAATAAGTAAGATATTTTTTTTTTTTTTATTTAATGAAAAGAGGCTTCAACAACTAAGGTTATTAGCCTTATAAGTATTTCATAGTGAGTGTTACATTAATTATGAATTATAAGATACAAGTTGTAACATATAAATATTTTTGAGACATATAAAATTTTTCATAATGTGCATGTTGAAAATAATGATTTATAAGTTATTTATAATATTAATTTTTGTGAGGAAATTTAATGTTTTTGTGCTGTAGTCTTCATTTAGTGCTTCTTCTAGGTTGCCTGGTATCGATAGTGTGTTTCGTATGTTCTGGAATGCTGGGCAGTCTTGGATAATATGTTGTATGGATAGGTTTTCATGGCATTCTTTGCAGATGGGTGGTGGATCTTTACTTATTAGGAAAGCATGTGTCAGAAAAGAATGTCCAATTCTTAGTCTGGTTAGAGCAACTTCGTGTCGTCTGCTTAGGTTTTACGGGATGTGCCACTTTTTTGTGCATTTTTTTATCTTTTTAAGTTTGTTAGAAGGTGGAACGGAATCCCAGTGGTTTTGCCATGCCGTGTTTGTTTATAGTCTAATTGATATTTATTAATCATTTTCCGGTTAAAAATTTTCTATAGTAAAATTATAATTTAATTTGAAATTATCACAAACCATATATTATCTTACTAAAATATACTTTATAATCAATAATAAATCACAGTACTCAAATTATAAATAAAAAACAAAAACAAAAACTTAACACCTTTTTTTCAAAAATGTCATTATATTAATATAAAATATATTATTTAAATAGCAAAATAAATAAAAAAATAGTTTAAAAATTATCTTATTGTCTTCGTGTTGCTTTAGCTTTGTGACACTGTTTGGTAAGCATAGTTTTTATAGTTGAACATATAATGTGATGTTTTTTTAAGTTTTTACATTATACATTTTTATAATATATTCCATGGCTAGTAATTTGTTATCTTAAGTTTTACTTACAAAATTTAAAAAAATAATATTTTTTATCAACCACAATGAATTACATTAGCAACATAAATCTGAAACTTCTACGGTATGCAAGTTACAAAATATATGTTATTGATTTTTGATTTGCTTGCCATATTAAAGGATAAAAATATTAATTAGTATCACTAAAATGAAGTTAAATATTGAACATTTGTATTACTTATAAAGTGAATTAAAAAATATAAATTGCAGGCTAATTTATTTTAAGTATTGCATGCATTTTTAATCTGAAAACATTTATTTTATTAAAATGACTGAACATAGCATAGTTATAATTTTGTGTTAATAATAAAATAAAATATGTTCGCTTTAAATGAAATACAGTGAAACCTCTGAATAACAGACACTCTCGGTTGCCGAAATTTTGTCTGCTATTTAGAAGAAAACATTTTTTTCAATAAATAAATAAATTCAATAATTTTATTTTATATTATTTTTACATTAATTAAATACATCTTAAAAAAATGCCCAGATTGAAAAGCCCAAGAATACCCATATTTATATTTGATAATCGAAATTCCAGAATGTCTATTTTTTTCTTTTAGAGTTAATCGTTTTCTTTTGCTGGCCATAGCACACTACAATAAACGTTTGTATATTGACATCACAAACACAACTAAACGCACATAGGACAATGCATTAGTTACGATATTTTGTTGACGCGATAATATTTCAATCACTGAATGGATAAGATAAGATTTTCATATACAGTTTAATAATGTACACATAAGATAACTTAATAATTGAGGTTTTTATTCAGGTATTCCAAAATAATTCTTAATTTAAGATAAAAATTATTAATATCAGTGTCATAAAAGTGTCCGTTATTTAGAGTGTCCTGTATTTAGAGGTTTTCCTATACATAAATAGTAAAAATGTTCTCGTCCCCGAAAAAACATCTGCTATTTAGAGGTGTTCATTAAGGGAGGTTTCACTGTACTATCTATTTTTATTATAAATATTTAATATGTAATTAATAAAATGTACTTTTTAATTCATAGTATCTGCCAAACAATTTTTATCAGGATGTGTATTTTTAATTATCGAACTCCATGTTGAACATGAAAGTAAAATGTGCAATGATATAACTAAATCGAAGCTTGATATTATTGCACATGGTGGATTAGTTGAACAATTATATTCAGATCGCATTACACATATAATTTGTTTGACCCAAAAACATCATATAGTTGAACAAGTAAAAAAATATTGATTTTTTAATATTAATTTATAATTATTGATAATTTAATTATTCTCTTATACTTTTTTTTAGGGTATAAAAGATGGTAAAAGATGTGTTACTGATTTTTGGCTCAGAGATATCATTACTAGAAAAAAAATGATTCCACCTTGGTTAGCTCATCATTTTCCTCTACCATACAGGTAAAAGATAATGTTGATATTTTATGTGCTAATACAAATGTTACAGTAAAATATTTAAAGTTAAGACAAGTTAAATCTTAAATTTTCTTACTAATATTATTTGTGTCATTTTTTTTAACTTTTAATTAATAATTTATTTTATTTTTTTAGAATTTAGAACTACATATAATTAAATTGTTATTATTATTTTTTTTTTAGTATAAATAACCATTTGCCATGTAAAAATTTCAAAATTGCAATTGTTAATTTTGATCTAAATGAATATTATAGAATTAAAACAATGATTGAACTAGTTAGTGGTGTTATTACTGAAGAAATTACCAATGCTGATATTATAGTTAGCATGAAGTAAGATATTATTATTAAATATTAATACATATAATAATTATAATAATGTGATGAAAAGTAAAATTGTTGTCTTGTCTCCGTATAAAAGTTACTTTTTTTTGTCCCATAAAATTTTAAATGAAAAATAAATTAATACATTTATATAGTGAGTGCTCAAAATAACTAAGATATATACTATGGTAGTTTCTTTTAGCTGACCGATATAGTTTTTACTATAAAATAAAAGTGAACTTATTAAAAATACTCATAAACAAAAGAACAATCAGGTAATTTACTGTACAATTTCTGTCATTTGCCAAAAATTATTTTCATTTTACCTATCTTAAGTCATTGAATTAAGTCTAGAGTTGTGAGAGTACACGAATTTCTAAAAATTCTGGAGTTTAAGTATTGGACTTGGTTAATTTTTTTTTATATAATTAAAAACATGAGTACTCAATTGTTTTAGCAGGAAGTCATTGTTAGGTTTGATCATGTGAATGATTAGGTTTTTTTTTTTTTTACTGTTTCACTCATTTTTATTATTTAATATATTAATAAAACATTATTTAATAAACAAATAATTAAATTTGTTTATATTTTTAACTGTAGATTAGAAGGTGAATTAGTAGAAAAATCTATTATAGACCGAGTGGTTAATGTTCAATGGATAAATGATGTATTTTTCGGGAAAAAAATTGATTTAAATAAACCTGGATGTCTAAAATACAAACAATTTGATTTATGTAATCCATTTATAGTGAATTATGACATGGTATCACATTTAATGGGTATGGTATTAGTTAATTACACTTTTTTGTATCTTATACATTAAATTGCTAATAAAATTTTAATTATAAAATTGTTTACTCAATGTTCATAGTTAATGAACTTGTTGGTTTAGAGAATTTACACCAAAATTTTTCTGTCTCCCTCTTATGTACAACATAGTAACTTAGTAATAAGTCAAACCAATTTTATATTATTAGTTTTAATTTTAAAGGTTTTATCAATTTGTCCTAATTTATTTTTTATTCTTCGATTTTTAAGTATTTTATAAATTAAAACATTAATATTTCATTAACTAAAGTTATTAAAATTTTGTAAAAACTGACATAGAAACACATGTTCTTATCTTTAAAGTTTATAATAGGTCAATTCATTCTAAAATTTCAGCTAACAAAGCAAATTTTATATGTAGATGACTTTAATTGTATTAAAGTAAAATAAGATGGAGAAAATATATTTATATGATAATCTCCTATTAATAAAAAATTATTTATAAATTTTAAATATTTAAATTTATTTTTTTTTTTAGAAGCTTGGAAAACTCCTTTATTTTTTTATAAACGAGTGTATGATTTGACTTCAAGTCCAGATCATTCTACACAATTTAAAAAACAAAAATCAATATCTGAAAACTCAAAATCGATAAATTTAATTGATGATGAAGTTAATGACAATGATGTAGTCATAACATATATAAAAACCACACCAAAATCAAAACCAAGTGTTATGTTTTCTGGTTTTTCAACGGGTGATAAAGAAATACTTAAAATGGTATTTAGCAATTCTGGGTTATTTTTTTTTTTTTTTAATTATGTATAATATTATATTTATTTTTATATTTAGATGTTACATTTGGTTGGTGGTACAGTTGCAAGTAATCTTTTTCAACCAACTCATTTAGTCATGAATAAACCTAAAACTTCATTAGAGTTTTTTATTTGTCTTCCAACTGTTAGATATGTCGTCAACGAAAATTGGTTAAGAGATTCACATACTGATTTAAGATTTCTAGGTAAAAGCATATTTTTAGTATTTTAAATTATTGCATTAATAAAAAGGTTTTAAAATTTCTTGAGTAGATAGTTAACTTTATAAATAACTTTGATATTGTTAAAGTATTCATTATATCTAAGATATAATACATATATATTATATATATAAAGCTATCAAAACTGGATTTTGTATGTATAGCTATTGTATTTTAACATAGTGAGTGCTCAATAAAATGTTTACATAATTTTATGGTATATTTTCTTCTTGGTATGTAAACTTAAAACTATTTATTTATATCATGTATAGATTATAACCTTAACCAAGTTAAATAACATTATAAAATCTCTTATTAAACTCTTTTCTTATATTTTAAGTGAATGAATATATTAAAATTATTTTTAAAAAAACCTGTCCAATTCAATAAATTATAATTATTCCTAAAAAAAATTTTAATCTGACACATTTAAGTACTTTGTATGACAAATATAAAGTTAAAAATTAAAACTCTTTATGAAAAGTTAATGGTAATCTTAAAATATTAAAACATCTTTTATGTTACATCCTTGATTATAATAAACTTATTAATTGAAGGTAATTTAAAAGAATATTAGTGATATTAATTTTGTTACTTATTTAGAACTATAAAATGCTATTCTGAAACTCACTAATTATTAGGACTGCCGAATGATATACTTAATGAATTAAGCCCGGGATTATATGCAATTAAAAACTGTCAAATATGATGCAATAACATTAGTTGAATTCGAAAGATCATTTAGTCGTACAAAGTAGTTTTACTACCAAATCGATAATACTTTGGATTTGAAAAATAATTTTCTTTTTTTTAGCTTTTGTTACTTTTAGTAATTATTTACTAATATATTTTTTTGTTAGTAATTTCATTATTTAAATGTTAATTTGTTTCATTAGGAACTCAGAAAACCATATAATATATTAATATTGATAATATTAGTAAAATAAATATTTTGAGATTTTTAGCACATATTTTGATAGCATAAATGCATATAAATCCAAACCCTAGTTATGACTAATGAATATAATACATGTAACTCGCGTTGAAATTTCAAATATTTATAATTGTGTTGATGTTGAAAATAAAATTTAATTTTTAGATGAAAGAGCATATTTAATACAAAATTTGCAAGATAAACATATGGGGTTATGTAATGTACCGGCTATTCTTGATAACTATAAGCGTCATCAACTATTTAGACGTTTATCATTCTTTATTACTCCTGGAATTACTTATCCACCTGTTCATCGCTTGGAGGAAATCATATCTTCTGCTGGTGGTATAGTTGAAAAAACAAGAAGATCTTTGAAGTCAATCCAAGAAACGCCAGCCTTTTCTTATTTTATAATCTCATGCCTAGAAGATCATTATTTATGCAATGACTTATCAGATATTCATAATGGTATACTTTAAACATAATTTATGTTTTTTTTTAATTAATGAATTATTATATTGTTTTTAGTTGTTTATTTACCTGAATTTATAACATGTTCACTCCTGGCGCAAAAAATTCTAACACACAAGTTTACTATGGATATGACTGCTCAAAACTAAATATTTCAACATTTTTACTGTGTATAATATTTAAGTGTTAAATGTTTTATTTAACATCAATTGGAGTTGATGATATTTGAGAATAAAACATATGTATTGATCTTCATTCTTTTATTTAAATACTATACAAATATGAGCTATGTATACAATATAATTAGTCTTGCTACTATTGTTATAAGTTTTGATATTGTAACAGGCATTGAAAAATTATAAATATTATTCAATTGGCTCATGACTTGTATAGTTGTATGTGTTACATAAGTTTATAATAATTAATTTTTGTAATAAATTTTAAGGTATTTAATGTTTTTTAATATTGATATCAACAATTTAGACTGATATAACATTATTTTATTGTATTTAACTGAAATATACATAATATACAGTACATAGAAATTTGTGTTTCTATTTTTTATTTTTATAAAATTACTTAACAATTCTCAAATTATAATAATAAAATAAAATGATTTACAATATAATTTTAAAGTTAATATTTAATTAAAATATTTATAATTTAATTTAAGTTGAGTTTAATTGACCCTTGTGTTTTTATACTTCTTAAACATTATCATATTAATGTATATTTTATTTATTTTTATAATAGTGATGTAAATTTGAGCATTATCATGTTATGATATTTAATGTAATAAAGATGGAATATTACAGTTTTCTCCCATAGGTTACCAATAATTTAAGTATTAATTCTAGATATAATTTAAAAACTGTTGTGTATTCAATGACAATTTAAATTGTATCAAATTATTTTTATCAATGGATAAATGTTTTAGATGCATATTTTAACCAAATGTAGATATTATATGAATACTTAAAAACATGAATTTAATAAATTATAGCATACATGAATTAAAACATTTATATTTTAAATTTTAAATTGTTCTATATTATTGTGTTGGTAAATACTACTACTTGACTAAGAAATAGTTCATCAAAGATCTTTTTTTGCTAGAAAACATGTTAATTTTAAATTTGATATATTAAGTTGGAAATCAAAATTTTTATTAATTATATTAAATAATAAAATTTATATTAAATTTATAAAATGAAAATACACCTTATAATGTATCCTATTGACCTATTACTTAAAAAAAAATATATCAAATTAGTTTTTCAATTTAAATTAAGTTTTGCTTGATTCTTTGATTATTATTATTTTATTCTAATAAATATATAGTTGAATTCTTTAATCTTGGTCAATTCATAGAAGTATTAAAACTTAAAAATTATTACTTAACTATCACGAATGATTTGATAGTTATAAGTTAATTAAAATAATAACACTGCTAGTGCCGGCCGCGTTACAATTCAGTTTGCAAGACTATGAGAAATTTAACGAAATATTCCTTACATCTACCTAAAATATTTAAGTCCAGTAACCACTAAAAATTTTTCAATGAATAAATCTGAATCTAAAACTGCTATATGAGCTGCTCTTCCTATTAATGAGTTTGCGGTGTTCGGCAATGCGTGATGTACATCGTAACGGATAAACGTAACGTCCAGTTTGTTGATTATTGGACATAAAATATTGTTCACCATTTCTCGATACGCCAATCCTATAATGTTAAATACACGCAAATTATCGTACAACATTTAATTATCGGTTTGTTATACTAATATATAAGAAATATATTTACCGATAGGTGTTGTATCTTTAATAGCGGCTTTGCACAGTTCGATTCTTGCCGAATGAGGTGGAACATATCTGTCTTGGGATGAACCGAACAATAGAACATTCTTAAAATAACTTAAATGACAATTTTGAGCTAATTGATAAAGGAACGTTTGTCGAATATCTGCAGCGTCTTTCAAAGATAGCTGAAGTAAAGTGCCACTTTTTTTAACTTTTTGCATAAACCATAATCCTATAAAAAAAAATAAAATAATTTTGATAACATAATATATATTATGGTTACTCTTTTAAATATTATCAGTATATTCTTAAATATAATATGCTAATTATATACATATATTTATATAAATATTTATCTAAATAACTAATCTTAGTTACCTACCCATGTTTACTAATCCACTAGTGTTGTATAAAGTTCCTAAATGAGGGCCCGAAAGTGACAAAAATGTATGCATTTTCGGTAGTAAATGTTTCATTTGTGGCCGAGCAATTGCTGCTCTAATAATGATCGTTCCAAGGGAATGACCAACAAAACTTATTCTAGATGGATAATGTGGTAGTTGAAACGAGGATATATGACTAAGAATCTCGTTCACTAAACGATCAGTCATTCGTTCAAAGTCTGAGAATGTATCACCCTAAAATTCATAACCACGTTAGAATTTAAATAATTACAATTGATATGTTCAAAATAAATTACTTGATTTCTTTCAGACATGAGAAACTCCAAATGAGCACCGGGCAAGCCCAATTTAATGTATGTCTTGACTAAACGTAAATCAGCTGAATTACCGTCCAGTCCATGAACACATACTATGAGATGAACACCTTCGGGTGAAAACATACGTAAATCTTCGCTGATATGAAAGTATGGTAATGTTGAAGCTAATATATGAGCATCACTAACAACAGGTACATATATTATTAACATACAAAAAATAACCATAGGTCCGTAGCGGCATAGCCTATAGGCTATAGGTGTGTATTAAATTTATTTACCAACCTATAAATAATACCAGTAAAACTCATTTGTTTTTTAAATTGTTCCTTATATTTCTGAAACATTGAATTTTCTTCAACGCTGTTATAAGAATGAATCCTGCCATCAGCTTTTACATCTTTCTGTGTTTCGTCTTCATAATATTCCGGTTCTATATTATTTTTCTTAGTTCTGTTAAATTTAAATTTAAATTATTAAATTAGAAATAAAATATTGACTTGAATTTGATACCTGGTTATAGGCTTCTTAGAACTTTCTGAAAACTTTTTCTGTCTCATAGCTAATCGATGTTGATCATTCCACCTAGCTTCTTTAACGGTTTCATACATATGATATAATAAATTGTCAACTGAATCCGATGGAGGAATCGTATCTCTAAAAGGTTCAGGGGGAAGAGGAATATCTCTAAATTGTCTGGGTGGTGGTAAGCGAACTTCTTCATATAACTGATCATTGGTCGTTAACCTATTAGCCCCAGATGGTTTAATACACTTGGAAGATTTTATTTTTTTTTCAGTTACAGTCATTTTTCTGTTAGGTGACTCTTCTAGTAATTTTAACAACCTCCTTTGTAATTCTCTCCCTATGTATAAATCGTGTTTTGTATTATACGGATCGTCCACTGAAAACAAAATAAATATTTTAACTATTTAAACCATTTACTGAATAAATTTAGAAGCCAATTTTAACTTACCTTTTGGAGTAATTTGTCCAGAAAATGAAGATATTGAAGACTGACGACTGGAAACCCATCCACTTTGTTCTGAAGTGATTTCACTATCAGAAACTGATGAAAATCGTGTCACCGCTGTTGACGGTAAGTCTGGCATTGATTCACTACTATTCGCTACGGCCGAAATTACTCTATCATTTACTAAATCTGGTATAGAAGTTGTACTATTTGAATATTTAACCATTATTGGTGACGTGTTCAGTGCCTCTAACTGAAGTGGAACACTAACACTAGTTCCTAATTTTGAAATTGGAGTTTCCTCACCTGACGATGGAGATCTAGACTTATTTACAGCTTTTGGATTAATTTTTTCTGTCATACGCTTCGATCGATAAGATCGCCTATCATTTCTCCGTATTGGTAAAGAGGCATAACCATTTGGCTGTATTCGAAACTCAGGAGGTTTGACATTATCTTTTAGACGGCGAGGTAGTGTCATAACTTTAGTATTCTGAATGAGATCTAATTTTTTATATTTTGTATGCTTAGGTATTGTTGATCTTTCAGTAAAATTACCGTTATTATTTGTTTCAAAAGTTCTTGAAAAACTTAGCGGTAATGATAACATTGGTGTATCCATCACAGTTGATCTTAACAATTGGTCTAATGATTTGCTGTGCCTAGTTTTGATACGTTGATTCTCTGGTTTTTGATTAATATCCGTACCTTAAAAGTATATAAGTAAAATTATAATTGATAATTTATAGCAAAAATATATTTGATAAACATAAAAATTAAAGTTTCATCTATATTACTTTGGTTTAACTCATTAGTCATTAAGTTATCTAAACTTGATTGGTTTTTGCATATCCATAGTCGAAATTTTATAGCGATTTAGAAACCCTAATTATATAAGCACCAAGTTACCTTTAACTTTAAGTAATTTTCCAGTGGATGCCATTTGACTACATCTTCTAGATTCTAATATAGCAGCGATACCACAACTACAATCTTGATTAAGTAAGAGCGTTTGTCGTAATGTATTTAATGGGATGTCACACGAATTAATAGGAGGTTCTAAAATTAAAAACGGAATAATTGGTATATTCTTAATTACTAAAAATTATGTGAAGCTAACTAATTACCACCATCTGATCTTCTATTATTACTTCCAGGCTTTGTATATTGATCTTCAAAAATAACAGGTAAAGTGATAGGATCGCCATCTGTTGCTGAGCAATGAACAGGTAAAGGTGGCAATGAAGCCAAGTATCTAGATCTTCTAGCTGCTTCTGATACTGACCTATAGTGTTGATAATTATTATGGTCATCATAACAGCCCGCTGCACTTTGCCTTGGATTTTCTAGTACAAAAAATGCTTCGGAAAATCTCCTTACCTATTGGAAATCAAATAAATTCATATTAAAACAAAATTATAAGTACTTGTACTTTATGGCTGCATAAATAATTAATTAATCTATTTATTTTTCATTAACTTCTCGTAGTTAAAAATATTTAAAATAATAAGCATAATTAATATTTTAAATAATTTTAAATTTCAGCTAGATAGTTGGTGGATAATGGATAGGTACCTATTTATTAGGACCATAATATACTTTTGTTTGCATTTAAATTCATGGTTCATTGGTGATCAACGGTTTTTTAAAAAAATTTTAAATTTTAATAATTAATTAAATAATGAAATAGTTTTTACATTTTTTAATAATTATTATAGAACACAAGAGAAATGTTTAAAATTTGAAAAAACGCGTTTTCAGTTTGTTTATAAAGTACAAAAATAAAACTCGTGTAAATAAAATTTATTTTGAGAGATACTTAATCGCACAAATTTAAATTATCTATAGAAGCTAATTATGTATATGTCTCGCAGTTACATTGATTACTGAATTATGTGGTGGGGTACATGTTTTCGAATGACAAGTGTTAGACAAGTTTTTTGTTCGAAAATTCGTATGAACAAAATAATATATTAAATATCATGAGTTATATTATGAAAGAACATGAGTTGGAACTAGCCTGTTTGCGTTACCCAGGAAACACTACGTGGATGTTGGCTAGAATATTTCCCAAAAATTGTGTTTTTTGTTACGTTAAGGTATATATTAGATTAATTTAAAAAAATAAAAATATTATTGGTGTACCAGCTAAGGTCACACGGGTAATTGTTCAACGTCTAATCTGGTGACTCCGATATAGCCGAATATCGCACCGTCGTGGCCATTGACCCTTACTAGACGAAGAAGGGTAATTGAACTTGGCTAATCTTTCGACTTTTGATAAAGACGATATAGATTAATATCATTGTACCGTGGAGAGCCGTTGACAATTTTTTTTTTTTTTTATTTTATTTTTATTAATTTTTAAAATATTAGACAGCTATTTTTAATTAAAATAAATAATTTTCATAAATACAACTTTTTGAAAATATATCTATTCGAACAAATAACTTTTCTAACATTTGTCATTCGAAAACATGACCTATTCTGTGAATTATGATAACAAATAATAAAACATATACATATATATTTAATACAATGTAAATAAGTTGAGAAATTTTGATTTGTTAAATATGAAAAATTAATTTTCATCAAACCTTTGTTTTTCAACTATTTAATACAACACAACAATTATCAAACTACTTGATTGTTAAGTATCTAAGTCTTTTGCATATTTTATATCTAAACTTAATTTATTAATTATTGTTTATAAATCATATTATATTGTATTAGGTAATAATGATTTTATATTGTATTAATGTTATGATAGGAGATATTACTTAACTGTACTTGAGCCCACACGGGCGTTTATGCAAATAAATAAATACATGTTATTTAAAAATTTATAAAAATATTATGTATAGTTATAAATGATAAAATTATTTATTATTTTTTCAGTCAGTCCGTTTATTATACTTCGTTAGAATTTATAGGAATATTTCTATACACTGTCATTAAAACAAGATAATTACGAATAAAAAGTAAAAATAAATACATAATATCATATAAAATATACCTTCATATAATAATCAAATAATAAAGTCAGCATCCGTACAAAATAATCAAATTATGATATTTTAAGAATTTGTATTGAAAATATTAAAAAGAAAATTTTGGTAATATTTTATGACTTCCAGGCTGTATTTATTTATTCTACATAAAAAAAAAAATCATTAAAAGAATCAATAAATATTGGCCAAAGAAAATAATACAGAATTACCTAAAATTAAAAAATATTTTATTTCAACACATGTAGCTTCACTTATTTTACTTATATGAAATTATAAATTTAATATAATCAAATATATTTGTTGAATTTACTAGAATTCAGACACTTGGCAAAACAAACTAAAAATTAGTACATATATACTTACGCGAAGTTGATGGTGTTTTTTAGAAAGGTGCTGATTTATGGCTTGTTTTTTGGTAAAATTATCTAAAAAATGATGCCATAGCAATATGTTTTGAGCACACAACTGAGCTATACTACTGTTTGCTAAGGCTAGAAATTCATCTTCATCTAGGATCTAAACAAAAAATTTGTTTTTTATATAATTCAATTAAACAATAATACATTTTAAAATTTTAGATCATTATTATCATGATAAATCAGATATAGCCAGGGAGCCAAGGTATACCACTTATATCCATTGAATATTAATCATTTTAGAATTATTAAAATATTCTATTACTTTATATAAATTATATATAAATACTCTTAAGCAGTAATATATTTTTTTTTATATATAAATAATTTATTGTATCATTTATAAAAACGTGATTTTATAAAAAGTTTTAATAAAATAAATGTTTAAAAGAATGTCGTACCTACTATGTGCTTTCCGTCTAACTTACGTATAATAAATAACACCATAATATTCGTTCAGTAATTCCAATTTTGTGAGTTAGCTTAAATATTAAATTGAATTTACCTACTATAAAAATTAAATGTAAAAACATTAACTGTATATTTTTGTTGGATTTTACGATATTTAAATTTTTAATTGAGCTAAAAAATAAATTATTTATATAGTTTAAAATTATTTAAAATGGCTTGTAATTGATTTGTATTTTTTTTTTTTTTTTTGAGTGACGTTTAACCGCTTCTTATAAAAATTCAAATTCTGGCTACGCTGATATAATAAACAATAAGTACTTTGTTTGTTTGAGGAATTGTAACAGCAGTTTTAAGACCGACAGGTGTTTCAACTTGTTGCCATACTGGCATTATTCTATTATATTGAGCAATTGTGGAATGAAGATTGTCGAAAGCTTCCGATAACAATGAACAAACTTCGCGATGAATAAGTCGAGCATTGAGCATACGACTGACATGATTATTATTGTTACTGTTCCCTGAGCTTCCAACACATTTAGTAGTCCCGTTTTGACCATTCTAAAAACATATATGAAAATAAACTGCTAATAAACTAAACAAAATTACTATCAAGACTTAATTAACTATTAATAAACTACATTAAAAGTCTAAATTTTTATATTTTATTATTAAGTGAAAATAATTTATGTTGTATTTTTAATTACCACGTTGCCAAAAAATACAGATTCTATGGAGTGTGATGGCCGAAAATTAAATCGATTTGTATTATTTGTTAACCATGTTTTACCAGTTCTAGGAGCACTATAAAATTTAAAAATAATAAAATAATTTTATCGAATAACAAAACTAATAAATAATAAATACTTACCAACTTTGCATATAATTCAGGATACTTTTCCTAAAAGTAACAAATATGTGTGTTTTAATTTTTTTTAAACATAAATATACCTATACTTTATATTAAAAATAATAATAAACTTTACTTAATGTAGGGTTGATGTAAAGCGACTAGATTCGCGTGTATAGTCAAAGTTACAGCCGATAAATGAAAGTAGTCAAATAATACTGGTAAGTGATAATGTAATCCTCTCGCTGGACAGACATGTAGTTGAAGAGTTCTACTAGAAACGCAACACATAGAACCATTTTCTCCAAACCATAATTCAACATTTAAAATAAATCCGGCTCTTTCAAGACTTTCCTGTAGCTATGTAAATGTTAAAAATTAATAAATTGAAGAGTATTAAAAAAGAATTGTTGAAAATTGATTTACTTTTTGACTGTCCACAAGAACATGTGCTTTAAACAATATTATATCATCGAGCATAATTTCCTCATGTCGATACAGTATCCGAAACGTTTTACTGACCCCAAGGTCCTCTCCATTTTCAACATAGTATAATTGGGGGGATTTTTGATTATCTTGTCCTGTAAAATTATAGATTATCAATGTTTTACACTCTTTATTAATGTATCTATAATGTATAAGTATTAATGTATTATTATACTCGGAATTCGACAATTAGCAAATATAATTATATGTATATTAAATGTTAGTTTTTACTTGTGAATATATGACCTATGTTTACTACTAAATATTGTAAATAGTAATAATATAAGAAATACGTATAATGAATAATTCATGTCTAAAATTTAACTTACCTATATTAAACATATTTATTATTTAATGTCTATCATATTATGGTTAAATAAATAAAATACATTTAGTCTTGATGAAAGTAGAATAGCTATTATAATTTTATAATTAATAACTAAGATTCCACTTATTATTAAGTACCTATATAATTTAAACTCCGCAGATTAATAGCTCTATGAAAATAATATAATTTTTTGTTATGAGTAAAAAGAAATTATAAATGTTAATATTGTTTCCACATAATTGACTACCTATTTTATTTTTATGTCATTATATCTGAACAATTTTTAAGGCAAATAATAAAATATTTGGAATTTTAACAACGTTTCATATCCTACCTTCGGAGTCACCATACAAGCAGTAATTTAAAATAAAGTATAAGGATATCTAAAAAAACTAAGAGAAATAATTTCAGAAATTTTTTTATTTTTAATGTTTTTAATATTTTCAATTAACGCAACAATCAAATATATTTGTTTTAATTACCATTTTTAGATTCTGAGTGGATTAATGAATATATTGATTAATAATGTGTTTTTTTATATATACGTCAGTGTACAATGTTTTACAACAGAACAAATACTTCTATCTACATTTTGAGAGTGATTTTTAGTAGCTAATTGAATATACTCGTAGATGATACTTTTGTCAAAATTTGCAGTAATTTTCAACAAAATTGATTTTTTTTTTGTTATTTAAAAACTATATTAATAACCTAACCTTAGAAAACTAAAAACTTTAAATTCATTAATTATTCATATTTTACCATTTTACTAAACATGATAATAAAACTAATAAAATATTTTGGCTATTTTTGTTCTATTTATAAATATTTGAAAATTGATAACAACTTAAAAAATTCCTCTTAAGTTTGTTTTGTAAGGATTTAAAAATAATTAAGCGTTAAGCCACACATATTTTTACGACATTTGATATTCATACATAAATTTACGATCTCTTAACCAATTTTTGATATATTTTTGTAATTTATAAAAAATTAATCACAGAATCTTTAAACATTTCACTACCTATTTATTAAATTAAAAATTTCTATTAATAATTTAAAAATATCATGACTGTTTTTAAGTTATTTATACTCCAAAAATATTCAAACCGTTCGATGTCAATAGGTACGTTAGTATTGGCAGCTACCAAATAATATTGAAAGTGTAAAAAAATGCGTGATCATTTGAATTTTAGATTTTTTTAATATTGATAAACATTTTGAAGTTTGGGTAAAATATTTGACGATTGACAATATAACATTTCAACATATATAATAAAATTTTCAAAATATTTAAATTAATTTTAAGCTATTTATAGGTACCACTAAAATATTCAAACTGTTTTACGGAAGTATACGGCTATATATTATATTATACACGTCTATAATATTATGTAAACAAATACAAATAAATAATTGAGATTTTTTAGCATGAATTAATTCAACCAACCATATTATACTAGTCCTACTAATAAAAAAATACATTATTATAATTGTACCCATTATAAATAAATTTAAAATATTTTTAGAAATATAAGCCAACATATCGACTCTACTTAGAATTGTTTTACATATATTATCTACAATATATCATTGAATTCAATTTTAAATACTTACTTACTACATCCATTAAAGTGACTTAATAACGAGCTAAACCTCACAACAGAGTGGTTCTTAAGTTTTTTTTAAATTTATTTTTTATAATATTAAGAATACTGAGTACTATAATGTGACTTATTATAACTGCAGGCACTTTATTAACCATTTATATTCAACCCTTTCCCTTTGTGAAAATTTAATAAAATGTTCAAATGTTTTCAATGTAGGTACCTATCTAAATATTGATATTACATAATTCATTAAAGAAAAAATAAATTAAAAAGTAAAAACTATTAAAAAGCTGTATAAATCTATCAGTTGTCGTCAATATAAATTTTAATCCTATAACAATTACAGCAGAAACTTGATTAACCGTCACTATTGGTACTGGGACTGTGAAGGTTAGCAGAAATTTTGCAACAAACGTACCTATATATTTTAAAATATGTGTATTTCCAAAAAAAATAATACACCTGCATATTACATATAACATACCATACTAAGCAACATTAAAATAAAACAAAATAATCTGTCATTTTCTTTCATTTATTTGACTTTAAGCTTTTCTAACTGCAATATTTCATTTTTGACGTAGAAGTAAGACCTGTATTGCATTTGCTTCCCTTTTTGGATTTCCAATCACCAGAAAAGGTAGTCTGTGGTTGCCTATTGCATTTGCATAGATCATTACAGTAACCCATTCTTTTTTTAATTTAAAATCTGGGGCTTTTTTCTTCCGAAATAATACCAGTGTTTTTTGTGGTAAAACTTTTCAATTAAGTCCAGTTTCATCACAGTTATAATAGCTTGTTCTCTAATGAGTTTAAGATCAAATTGCATTTTCAATTTGAATTGTTTCTTGATTTCAGAAACGACTACGTTATTCGCTTTAAGTATCTTTACTTATGTCTAGTTGTCAAATGTTGTGACCAACTTTGAAGTTTGAATTGCAATATAGTTTTTTATTCATTTAATTTGCTTTGGTTATTATAATAGGACCTGAAAGTGGAATTCCTTGACTTTGGGCTTGAATAAACCACTGATATCTACATAACATTGTCAAGTTGTTAATATTTTTCCAGTTTCACGATTTTACGACTTCTTACATCTCCATCGTTACTTTACATTTGTGACACATGTTCAAAATTTTTTAAGTATCACGCTATATGTCATTCATTATTTTTCTCCTAACACCATAAATCTGAGCATTATTGGCAGCAGTTTCATCTTTCTTCAAATATTTTATAGTTTCGAGTTTTTTATTGAATTCTAATACAACACGTTTACGCTTTTTAGCCAACTTCGAAATACGTCACATGAACTACAAAAACACTAATCCACATATGTTACTCACCAGTCACTGATGAAATTAAATTTAAAATGATTCAATATTTTTGTTTACATCGCATTTATCTCATATGTTGGATGTTATTATAAATTATTTTTTAAACGTTGGATAATCGTCGTGTTAGGCACCTCGACGTGTTTATCGCGATCATCTCATTAAGTACTTCTATTTTTCATCGGTGACTTATGACGGATAACAGAGAGTAACGGATTATCTAGTTTCTACTGTATCTAGATAGACAACTGAGCAGTACACAGAATTCATATTCCTATGCAATAATTTATCATTGCTTTCCAATTTATACTTAATGTCTAATAATAATAATGTATAGTATTTTGCGTCATAGTGGCGAGTTAAGTGAAGAAAAACGAGTATCTAATACATGTATATAATACATACACCGTAACTGTATCCTATCCTTTTTTTAACTTAGTACTTACTTTGTTGATGTTTTTTCAAACTGACTTCCACTTGAACTGAGAGTTTAGGAGAAACTTTGAGTTCAGTTCGAATACGATATAATCTATAAAATACAAAAAAACGTTGACTATAAGATAATTTTTAAAATAAAATGTTACACGTGTGCGATGATAGTATGTATATATTCGTTAACTGTCATTGACCTTACAAGACTAATTTTAAGTTTGGCACGACGTAAGAAAAGGGGAAATAATAAAAGAGTTGCTGGCATACCAAATCTGTATGTTAAGTTTATTATATTCTTCAACATCGTGTATTATATATTACATATTTACATTCTAATATTATTTATTATAATTATTACTAATATATTAAGCTGTAACCAATTTTATAAGCAATAGGTAGGTAATAATAAATATTAATTTGTGTAATAGGTAATTGATGTTAACCTTTAAGGTCATTTTTTAAATTATTTTATTTTATATATTTATAACTGAGTATTTCAATTTTTTTTTTTTTTATCTCTATAATATGTAAACTTTTTAAATATTATTTTTGTAATAACAACCTAAAATCATTAAAAATATTTTATAATTTTCAGCCAAGTTCACACAATGATACTAAAACACAATTAACATAATTATGATTACAATTACCATGACCACAGTATTCAATTTCTTTTTTTGTGCAGCAGCTTTATTTTATAGCTATCATCGAAGTTAAATTGTGTGAACAGGCTAATTTTAACCATAAAACTATTGCGAAAGTGCTAAGTGACTATTATTGTATTATCTTAAACGCATGATATAGTTAGAGAATAGCTATAATGAAAATTATCTTCATCTTGTGAACATGGCTTAAAAGTTAAAACATATAATATTTTTATTCATATACAACGAATTATACTATTCTATACATACGTTTGTTTTCCAAATTTCATAGAAAAGGTAAAATTGATATTTTCCAATGAATTGAAGATATATTCATCTTGACGAGTATAATAAATTTTGAAGGTATATAAAATAGAACAAAATAATAAAATACTATGAGAAACGTTACATTGTAATTCTAGAGGCAAATTAAATGCAGTCAAAATGTAAAGTTAAAAAATTAAAAGATTCAATATAAAAATAATTTTAGGGGTCGGATAAGAATAAAGGGTGAGTAAAACGAGCAAATGTAGAATCTTCTAATCTTAAAAAATGTATTAGTTTCAATTTTTATTAGTTATAAAAACTTAATTTAAAATAAAATATTGAAGTACTACATCTTCTTAGCAGCATAAAATCTTCAAAATGCTACATGATTAAAGTTGTCCACCGTAAGCCTTAAGCTATAAGCTACATCATAAGTTCGTTTCAATTTATATACTATAGGTATATCTAGCTAGTATATTTGAGTAATAAATATTTAAACTACCAACTCTTTAGTTTGCTTACAGTATCTTTTGAGTTTTGAGTCAAACGAAATGTATAGTATATTTATTTATATGTTTCTAAGTATACTATGTAATACATTAATACACATTTAATAATTTATTCCTTAGAGATAACTATAGAGTGTAGGTATAAATTATTATATATAAGCTTTTGATATTGATTTCAATATTACTTTTTTCATATGCGCTACAAACTATATTCTTGAATATCATATAGACTTATTTTTCACTGTACCTACAACGGCTACAACTATTTTATTACACGAAAATTATTCTCCATTAATACTTCGAACTACAAAAATTTTTTCAAGTAAAGCCAGATTGTTTAAACAATAACTAAAAATCCTTAAAGCATATATCCTTTATTTCATACTTAAATATGTGGTGCAACTTACCCTCTTTGAAATAGATCTATATTATAAAACTTGCAGTACTCGACAGCAAATTCTACAGTTGCTTGAAGTTCACTCATAATAACAACATTAGTTTTATCTTTGGACTCATTGCATAGTCATAAAATATGTTAATTCTCCATGTTCTAGTAAAAAAACACATAAATAATTATGTTGTGTTTTTAATTATAATCTGCTTATTATTTTCCTCATGAAAATTATTTTTACAACATATCTAAGATTTTGATAGTTATTTAACTGAAAAATTACGATTTTATTTCAAAATTAATTTAAGTTATAGTTTAAAAATATTGATAGATAAAAAATTTAAAAAAAAAATATTAATAAATAATAATTGTTAATTTTTTTTAATTAGATTATTACTTTTTTAGAATTTTTATTTATATTAATATGTTTTTTTATTTATAAAATTAATATAGGTATTGGACAACGCAATACGTATCTCTCATGAAATTTAAATTTAAAAATCAATCACAAATATGCTTACTTGTGCACACGACGTATCGATTTTAGATGCATTTTTAATAAAATAAAATCTTAATTTTGAAAAAAAAAATCAAACTTATTATTGAAATCAAATTACACAAATTATTAAAGTGTAAATAAATAAGAAAAATGTAAGTTAAATTTAATTAATATATAAAAATAACAGCAGTATTTTAATCTAACGTTAAATTATGTAGAAGGTACAAAGATACATATAATTTATTGAGAATAAATAATAACTACATTATATTTAAATTTTTATAATTTTATTAATCTATAATTAAAAAATTATTTTAATTCAACAAATTTGCAATTTTTAAAACAACCATATTATAAATATGGTCTAAATATTTAGAGTCAAAGGAAAGGAATAAGCAGACTTGCAGTTATCCTCAGGATAGATATTACGCGTAATACGTTAATACATTGAATTTTAGTACTACCTTTGATAATGTTTTGTTCATGTATTTTATAATCACTGCAGTTGAATACAAAAGCAAATGAAATAAAAATTACTAATACTATAATTCACAAATGACGCACTATAATAATGATAATAATCGATAAATTAATGTATATTTTTAATTATTATATAAATATTTAATATACGTTTAATGATTATACAAGTCATTCACTTTTTATCCGGAAATTTCTGTAGACGTACATTTGACCCATATTTATCCCGGCCAGACCACCGATTGGACTCTAATGCAAAGCTTGTTGGTATTCAGGGACGGCCGCTAGGCAGCGCTTTGACCACTAAAAGCGACTTTACGGGTGTTACCCTGACAACACGCACACGGGCGATTCATAGTGTCTGCTGGTTTATAAAGAGCAAACCTATAAAAAAAAAGGTCAGTTCGGTACACACCCTATATACTCGTACCTTTTTAACTCTGCATAAGTCGTTATTTTTTCGTATATTTAATATCTATTATTACATAATAATATTATTACGATCTGGTTAGTAAAGAATATAGATGATAATAAAGATAACCTTAACTATATAATATATAATATACAGTATGTATATACAATATGCATATACAATTTTTCAATGAAATCCCTATTAACTAAAATTTTATTCTTAACCACAAAATTGAATAAAACGCTTATTCACTTTCATATTTTATTATGTATATCGCATTCCAGTAAACTTACAGCCTATTGTCAGTGGTGTAATTACGGGGAGGGAGGGATTCGGGATTAGGTATTATACTACCCCCATAGCTTTTTTAAAAACTAACATACATTTAATTTAAAGATCGTAACAATTTATTTTAAGAGTTCAAGAGTTAACTTCATTAATTTTTTAAAAATATATTTATAGTAAAATAAATAAATTAATTATTCAAATTATGAAAATAAGATTTTAAGACTAAATTATGATTATGGACATATCATTTTTTACCTCGAAACAGACAAAACTGAATAGTAATATTATGTGTTGGTAATTTTATTTTTAACATATAGCAAATTATGCTTATAATATATTGATTATAATTCCAATTCTGAAACTCAATTCTAAATGCAACTAAATTTTTAGATTCTAAGTGGAGTGAGAATATATACATAAATTTTACAATGATTAGTTGCATTTTTCCGAATCTGTTAAAACCTTTTGAAGCGATAAAAAAAGGTTAAATTTTCAACTTTGATGGTGGTATTTATGAGCATATTTTTCTTTAAAATACGCAATACTTTTCATAACAATTATTAAATATTAAGAAAAAAATGGATAATTGTAATATATAATTCTAAGACAATACTAATTTCCAAAAAAAAAAATGTTTTTTTTTATTTTATGATAATTCATAAACAAGCAACTGTAGGTAAATACTTGATGTTTTCACTAAATATTTATAATAGTATTTTCTTACAATTTTAAAAATATTTTAGTTATTCAAATTTTTTGGTTTTTTTGTATTTTTTCAAAAATAAATTATTACAACAAAATAACTAAAACTGTTAATTGTTATCTCTGCTAAAATTTAAATATCTATAATTTCGATAAAATTTTTATAAATAAAATAGTACTTACACATTTTTTTGAATTATTAATACTGTATTAAATACTTATGTAGAAGTGGATCTAGGATTTGGGGGGGGGGGGAATTGTTCATATTAATTTTGTAAAAAGTTTAAAACAATAAATTAAAATATTATTAATTTATATTATTATTACAACTACAAATATAGTATAACTGTTAAAGGGGCTCAGGCCCCCTCGCCCTCCCTTCCCCCTTAAATCCACCATTGTTTATATGAGAAACCTTGTATCAAATTATTAATCCTTACCAATAAATATAAACATTTTATTAATTTTAAACCACTAAATTATTTACATATTTTCGTAATTTTTAGAAAGTTTTCCAAAATTTAAATTTCAACCATTTACAAAAAAAAAAATTAAGGTTTATATATATTATATGTTTTTAAATATTTTTGATTAGCTACAATAATAATTTATGAACAGAGCTTAAAAGTTATAGTACTAAAAAAGTAAATTTTTATCGCTATAGTATAGGTATGTCATTTGACGTGTTCTTAAATACACCAAAGTAAGCTCAAAATGTAGCATTACAAAATAATAAACATGTAAAATAAAATTGTCGAATTTTTTTTCTTATAAACCATTAAGAGAGTGTAATCCAAATTTGCATTTAATTTTCAATGTTAAATGAATTTCCAAAAAAAAATATACATTTGCTAGAACTTCCAATTCCTGCTTATGAGGAAGCTATCATATAAAATTTTCTAGCTTATTTACCAATGGAAAAAACATATTTTGAAAATATCTAGTAAATTTGTTTATTCATCTAATGAATTGTACTCAAAAAAATGAAATAGATTTTGTCAAATGTCAAATACTGATCTTCAGACTCAAAATTCACGCTGTGAATTGATTTTTCGGTTTTGCACGTTTCCCCAGCTCCCCGCCAAACTTAAATAAGGCAATTTTCAAACTTTCTTCTTTTTTTTCTTTTTGAAATCATCATATATTACTCAGAAATTCTCGAATGTACTTTTCAAATTTTAATTATTGTTTTATAATTGATTTTCGTGATAATGGATAAATATAGGGTGACAGATCCAAAGGATGAAGTCGATCCTTATTATATTTTGCAAAATATACACCACTTAAAAAATGGCATTTAGGTTAGCTTATGTGGCGACTGGCGATATTTATGCATTGAATTACTAGTGAATAATAATGTACCTGTATTACTTTATTGATACATAACGCTAACGGGCTAATATACTCCTCGTGTGCCGAAAGTGAATACAAATGGCAAAGGTTAAGTGTGACAGAAGATTGCGAATTTTCCAAAAAGTAATTTATCAAATATTAAATTATAAAAAAAAAACTGAAAAATTTGTTCTATAATATGTATTAGGTAGTATGTTTAGTTGTATGCTTGAAAGATTTTGAGTATAACTCGTCAATAATAGTCTATGCCATAGGTGATGGTCTAGTAGTCAAGTTTACATTTTACATATAAAACATGTTACCAGCTGACCACTATAAGATAGAAGTCATGTATGTATAAACTATAAAACTGTTTACATTAACAGGCTAGGTCATAAACATAATATAATAGTATAATAAGGCTAAGTCGTGATTTGTTGTTACCTTGGTTATAAATGGTCATTCTAATTTTCATTGTAAGCACTAAGCAATCTTGTCTATAATAATTAATAAATATTAAATAAGTAAAAATATTATTTAAGAGAATGAATCAAATTTAAGGCATATGATATTATGACGTAAACATCTTATTTGTGACGTGAGGGTAGTTTTATTCCTACGTAAGACGAAATCACGAGTAGTGAAAAAAGGAGAACAATAATTCCATTGTATACAGACACTTATAATATTTATTCAGATCTTTTTAAGGGAAATAGTTTAGGATTGGATCACACTATGCGTTTTGTCGATTGCCGACTAACAGGAGCCGATCGGTAATTGAATCGCAACACTCAAAATAAAATAGATTGAAATATGAAACGCGTTATTACTTATTAGGGCCAGACTAGACCAATTTGTGTAACCGATTAAAAACTGTCAGGAAGCGACCGCAACGTATCCAGATGCATTTCAGTATGTAAAGCACAACACATGCAATTCAGTTTGTTCGATCACACTTGCGCGGATTATCGGTGACCGAAATTGAAAATTGTATGAATAATTAATTAATTAAATAATTAAAAACTTGAAATATATTTGTAATATACATTTATATATAATTATATTTTATTTATATTATAGTCTATGGATGTATATTATTATTTATTAGCATAATTAGTTGATACATATTTTAAATAAAAATAAATAATTCTAATTAACACAACCTTTTTGTTATTTTTTTACTTATAATATTAAATACATTTCGATAAATAAAAAATCAGTTTAAAATTAAAATTTAAAATTAAAAACGATTTTTGGGCTTTTTAATCTCGTTTGTACCTATGTATTCAGTTACCGATAAAACACACTGTATGATCGATCGTCCCGATTGCGGTTAATCAAGATAGTTTTTTCGGTTGCCGACAAAACGCATAGTGTAATCCAAGCCTTAAGTTTAAGTTTGACAATATTGTCACAAATTTACAAACCATACTATGTTCTTACTAGTACAGACAGATGACAGTCAAACAGTTCAGTATTAGGTACCTAGTACCTACCTACTAAATAATTAATAGACACTAAGTAGTTCGTACCTATAATTTTTTTTGGAAACTGATTGAAATTTCTGGTAAACAATAAATAGTATTGAGATGGAGATGTCCGAATAATGGGTATTATTTTTAAATGACAAGTAGCGAATAATTTTTACCGTAAATACCATATCATAGTCAAATATAGATAAATAATAATATGTGAAGAAAATCTATCAATTTTTTTTTTTTTTTTTATGAGAAATATGATCATTGATCACATATTTTAAATTTTTAACCATACATGCCGACGTAGTCATCACTTACAGCTCAGTAAACAATCCTTTATTCATAACGAAATAAAATTATCATTATTATTTATTTTTTTTTATCAATATATAGTAGGTTATCACTTATCAACGATCAACGTCAATTAAATAATATGAATACACCACAAACACATTATTTAAAAAAAATTACTATTATTAATTATTTTTTATTTTAGCAATATTAAGCACATACCTATTTATTAATCGATTTAGTTTCGAGTGCGCAATTAAGTTAGTTGTTTGTGTAACAAATATTATCCAAAGAATGACAAAATCTCTAATTGTATGACGTATTTTCGTTCAGTTTATCGTCTGTTCACCACAATGAGTAAACCTCAAGTTGTTTTCGTTCTTGGAGGCCCAGGTGCGGGTAAGGGTACGCAATGTTCTAACATAGTATCCAAATTTGGATTTGTTCATTTATCTGCTGGTGACCTTTTGCGTGCTGAACGCAGTAAACCAGACAGTATGTTTGGAGAATTGATTGACACTCACATCAAAAACGGTACAATTGTCCCAGTAGAAATTACATGTAAACTTATTCAAAATGCAATGGAAGCATCAGCAGCCAATCGATTTCTAATTGATGGATTTCCACGAAATAGAGATAATATGGTTGGCTGGAATACCACAATTGGAGACCAAGTTGATCTTTTATTTGTGCTATTCCTCGAATGTCCTGAAAATGTATGTATAATTAGTAAATACTAGTGTAAAAAACTAATCATTTTGAAAAAATTGTACCAATATTCATTTTTATTTTATATAGATATGTATAGAACGATGCATGAAAAGAGGTGCTGCTGGAAGTGGTCGCGCTGATGATAATTTAGAAAGTTTAAAAAAGAGGATTGTCACATTTGTAAATGATTCTATGCCAATTATAGAATATTTTAAAGAAAAAAACTTGGTGAAAAGAGTTGAAGCAGGAAAAAATGTTGAAGATGTATGGTCCGATATTATTGAAATATTCAAAAACATTTGAATAGAGAAACAAATTATTCATTTAACTTATTAGACAATTTCCTAAATATGATAGATTAAATTAATTGTATTCTTGCATTATCCCAACAAAAGTAATTATTTTATAATATTATGTATACCAGTGATTTAAGATTTTAAGATATGTGTCTTAATCAGTTTATTTTATTTTATTGAACCATCCAATAAAAACACAATAACATGTAAAATTAATTTGAATTATATTAATTGTTTCCAATTTCCATTAATCTATTCATGCTTCAAATTTAATATTTTAATCATAAATTATAGTTTTATATCATGCATAATTTTACATATTATAATAACACTAATAACTAATAACTAATCAAAAATACTTTAAAAATTTTAAAAAATGTTTTTGTAATAATTCTCTAAACATATCAACCATCATGTTGATGTTATTAAAAATCTTAAGATAACACAACTAAAACAAGAAGTGTTTACTTTAATTTTTGTATGGTTCTAAAGTCAAAATTAGATCAATATTTTGGTTGAAATTATAATTCATTATTTACTACACAAATATGACATAGTCTATTTAACGTTCAACAAATATTAATATAGTATTATTTTAGATGTTATTGAAATTAATTTAAATGTATTAAAACGATTACAATTTACAATCCCTTATAAAACAAAATATGTTCTTCCTAAATCATTAAGTTTAGAACTTACAAATTTAATAACCAGGCCTATGGATTAAATGTATTTGTGTTTTTTTTCTGATACTTTGATAAAGAAATTAAATTTGATGTTAAGTAGGTATCAATTCATAGTACATTTAGAATATTTTATTTTATTTTTTTAAAGTTTTTAAATTTTAAACTAAATAACTTTAAAACTATAAATTCAAATTTTTTATTTAAATTGTATGTTATTACATATTTAGGATTTTAAATAAAAAAACTGCAAAACTGCATATTTTAACATTTAGATTTTATTGCTGTTATATCATGACAGTTTTTTAATGCAAAACTATCATAGACCTGATTATAATAATTCCTAATACTTAATTAAATGTTATTGTTATATATTTAAATCTTAATTTCTACTTAGAATAACTATTAGTTACATTTTTCATTATTATAAACTTGACTTAAGATATACCTTAGGGCTTAAATTATGATTATAAATTCATAAAAAAAATAATACAATATATCTTAAGATATGCATTTACAAACTTTTATGTAATATTTTATGACATGCATGATGTGTTGAATATTGTTACATTAAGATTGATTTGATTATCTGAATTAGAAATTCTCAAACTTTTTTACTTGATAGCAAATTTAGTTTTTTTGTTATAGATTCTTTTAGCATATGAAATTATATAATTACCTATTATATATTTCAAGATAGCAATTATATAATTGATTTTAATAAGCAATATTAATAAATACCTAAACAAATTAAGAGAATTTATTATTAAATTTTAATAATTTCGATTTTAATGTGATGTATTTCAAGGTAATTGCAAATCCTTTTTAATAAACGTAAAATGTCGAATTGCTGACCAAACTTACAATGAATTCTAAATGGAGACCACAATTTTGTTATTTCGAAAATTTACCATCTTAAATATGAGAATGTTACTATAAATCAATAACCAAAGATATTTTCTGAGGACTGAGACGTTTGAGACCATGGATACGAGCTATCTGAACAAATTTTCATAATTATTAATTTGTACTTCGAAATTTCGAATAGTTATAAGTTATAGATGGTGCTATGATAAAGAACGACTAGTTTTGATTTGTGTGCATTTAAACTTCGTTGATGAGTATATTACTTGATTAGTCTATTATGTTATAGCCATTAGCCATAGGACCTTATAATAATATGGAATATAATACATTTTAATCATTTTATCCTGTGATTGTGATTTGTGATAAAAATTAAAAATTATTCATGTTCTATGATGCACCTGTGCTGCAATAATTGATCAGATTGTAAAAAAAAGTGTTATGGCTCCACTGTATGTTATCTTATAATTCGTGGTCAAACTGTTAACTGTTAAGTAACCTCAAACGATAATTTTGATCAGTCTTTTTCGTTCTTGTTGATCTTGTTTACTTCTCGCGTATTTTAGAATTTGACTTGAAGAAACTGTGATCATGGTAAGTATCCAAGTTTATCTTAATAATCCCTTGGTTTTCAAGTAAAATGTTAATTCTTAATGAGAAACCATTCAATTCTTTAACTTAATAGATATTTGACAATCGCCCAATTGTATCCATTTTTCTAAGGCGGTGTCAACTTTTATGAACCATATCTTGCTCAACTTTAAATTCTGTTTGCTTAATAATCTATAATGTGTGTTGTGAATTAGGGTCGCGTCAGGACGAAGACTGTCAAGAAGGCCGCCAGAGTTATCATTGAGAAGTATTACACTCGATTAACATTAGACTTCCACACCAACAAAAGGATATGTGAGGAAATCGCTATCATCCCTACAAAGCCACTGCGTAACAAAATCGCTGGGTAAATATTAAATATGATACTTTTGGTACAACGTAAATCAAGACTGTAATTTAGGCATTAAATAAATAATTTAATTTAAACAAATTTTAATAACCCAACAATTAATGATTTCCGACTATTTGGTTTTTTTTATACCATATAATAAAGCTTGGTTCAATAATCTCTTGTTTCATTTGGTTCTATGACTGGTACTTTCTATAAATTCTTTAAAATGATTGAATTATTCCTGATGTTTGACAGTTTAAGTTGTAAAGCTAGTACCGGACAGTATTTCTGTGTATTTGACACATCTAATTTAGCTTTCATTAGGTAATTTGTGGCTCTTGAGATGTTTAATTATAGTTATTTTAGTCTGACATATTGGTCTTCATCTCTAACAGCAAAATATTTCTATACTTAATAACTCTAAATTATAATTTTCTCTTAAATTAAACGTTTTGTTTGATTTATTCAAAAACAAATATTTTAATGAAATATTATAAATACCAAAAAAGAAATTTCTTTATGGTTTAAAGCAAAAATAGTATTATTTTATTTTAAAACATGTAGTTGAATTATCTCTTTATTAACCCATAACATTTAAATCTTGGCAGCTTATTCAAAATATTCAGTTATTCTCTCTGACATATTAAAAATAAGATATGAAAATAACAATCTTGTCTAATTTCATAAAATATCAATCTTTAATTGTTATGTTAATATTTTTTAATCTTATTACAGTTTTGTTACCCATTTAATGAAAAGATTGCGTACAAGTCAAGTTCGTGGTATTTCCATTAAATTACAAGAAGAAGAACGTGAGAGGAGAGATAACTATGTACCAGAAGTTTCTGCTCTTGAACAAGATGTTATTGAAGTCGATACTGAAACTAAAGACATGTTGAAAATGCTGGTTTGTTATTGTTTTTTTTTTCTAACTTGTTCATTATATTTGGTTAGCTATATTATATATATTTTTTTTTATAGGATTTCCAGAACATCTCAGGATTACAACTGGTCCTCAGCGGAACCCAGTACCCCAAGAGGAATTAAGACATGTAATAATCGTTATAACAACTTATGATTCAGTAAAAAAAATTTTTCCAAACGTGTTTTATTTATTTATTTTAGCTATAATTCCTCATAATGTCTCCCACTTAAATAAATCAAAAAATTGGAAACCTAAATTTTCTATAAATACTTGAGTGTAATGTTATTTATAACAGTTTAAAAAATATATACATATATTTATAAATTATTTATACTTCTAATACCAGATTTTTATACTAATGTATATGAACATTGTTCTTAAAATCTGGTTATTCTTTTGAATTCAGAATTTATAAAAATATTTTATTTCATAATATTTTTTTTGAAAATGTTTTTTAATTTAAACTAATATTATAATATACCAATACTGTATACATAAACTGATGAGTGAACACTCATTAATGCCCATTTACTTATTTCAAGGAATCTAACTATTCCTAAGGAGGTCGACAGGTAACTGTGCTAACTAAAGCGCTTCTACATTAATTTTGATCAAATAATTATTATGGAAATTCTTTTGTTAGACAACGTAAAATTTTAAACTAAAAAGTTGGAAATGCATATTTCAATATATTCTAAATTTTATACAAATTATATTTAAATGTTTTAAAACAATAGAGATTAAAACTGAATGTTACATTTTACTAACTTATGTTACTGAACTTCAGTATTAGAAATATTCTTTTACTTATAATACATGTTACTGAACTTCGGTATTAGAAATATTCTTTTACTTATAATACATGTTAATAAAAAATAGTAGATTATTCATCCTACATAAAGTAAATTTAACCATTATGTTCATTAGTTTATTATTTCTTTAAAAATAATAATGGATAGGCTTTAACCAAAGGTAAAGATACGTAGCAAAAGTTAAATTATCCTATTTTGTAAATAAAATACTTGTTTGATATGGTCATTTAGCAATAAATTATAAAAATGACAAGGTTGCTGCTTATAAATTTTTTAATTTCTTAGTTATTTAATATGAGAATTATTTTTTACAAAATCTAATATCCAATAATCGCTATATTAATACATTTGTAATGTTAGAAAATTGACTTCCGGTATTATCTTCTAAGAGTGTTTGACGAATGATGAGATAGTATTTATAATGAAAATTTTATTTTAATATAAGTAACTACATTAATCATTAGACTAAAAGTCTAATATTTAAGTGTTAATAGTTAGTATAAACAATTAAATAATTCTTTTATAATAGTAGTGTTTTTACTAATTTGTTATTTCTATCTGGGAAGCAGTAATGGCTAAATTAAAAATTTAGTTATGGTCTCAGTGAACGGTAATGAAAGTCAAGGTGTACTATCGTCTATGAATAATACTATAACTATATAGACCACAAACTTTCATGTTCGTGTCTTCGTGATATAAACGATGCAATTTCGCTTTCACTGACGTTTGATTCACCGTGTTAAGTGTTTGTGACGTTTGTGTGCTTAGTGCTCTGCTCTTCTCAGATTATCATAAAATAGTAAAATATATCCATTTATCTAACAAGATATTTACGCCATCTACCAGTGTACTAAGGCTATACAATTATAACCAATGATATCAAGTCATATTTTCTTATTATTTATCCTCATCCAGGTATGTCACGTTTGCAATATCTGAATTTGAATTTGTTCACATTTACTGCTGGAAAAATTCGTGTTTTAACTCGTCTGTCTGTCAGCACACGAAATTACTCAAAGTTGAGTAACTGGGGTACGAAAAAATCTGCTACCCAAGTGAAGATCTTCAACTATCATCCAGAAGCTATGGCGGATCCACAAGTCGAACAAATTTTAGCTCCTCTGAGAGAGGCTGTGAGGAAACAAGTTAGTAAATAATTTGTTTTTACAATAATATTAACAGACTGATTAATAACTGAGTAATATATGCATTTTTAATTGCTTCTGGTAGGGTGTCGTAGTAAGATCAATGAAGGAATCAAATGCCTCAGACATTGAAATAAAAAAGGCAGTTGGAGAGTTGAAAGCATTAAAAAAACAATTAGACGATAAAGAGTTAGCTTTGCAACCACCCTCAGAAACATTCAATAGATCTAAATTTGCAGATCTTATGATACGTAGATTTTTTTACGACCAATCCTTTTCAATTTATGGAGGTATGTCAAGACTGATACAACAATAATTCATGTATATAATCCTTTCGTATAAACTATTTAGGTGTTGCTGGATTATATGATTTTGGACCAATGGGTTGTGCGTTGAAATCAAATATTTTGGAACAATGGAAACGGTTTTTTGTTCTCGAAGAACAGATGCTTGAAATTGATTGTTCAATGTTGACACCAGAACGAGTTTTAGAGTAAAATTTTTCTACAAAATCTTTGTAACATATGATAAAAGTTTTGTATTTTATCCTTATAAGGACTTCAGGTCATGTAGAAAAATTTGCTGATACCATGGTGAAAGATAAAAAAACTGGAGAATGCTTCAGACTTGACCATTTGATCAAAAATCGCTTGGAAACTTTAATCAAAGATAAAAAACAAACTCTTGAAGTTAAGGAAGAATGTAAAGATATTATAATTAAATTGGATGGTATGACTACAGAACAAATGTCTGATATTGTAAACAAATTTAACATGAAATCACCAACTACTGGGAATGATCTTTCTGAACCCGTTGATTTTAATCTTATGTTTGCTACCCAGATTGGACCAACTGGAGATCAAAAAGGGTTTGTATTTTTGAATTTAAAAATAAATTTTAAGCTATGAGACCTATTATAGTATATGCTGTTAAATAGATTTTTGAGACCAGAAACTGCACAAGGTATATTTGTCAATTTCAAACGTTTACTTGAGTTTAATCAAGGACGTTTGCCGTTTGCTGCTGCTCAAATTGGTAATGCTTTTCGGAATGAAATTTCTCCTCGTTCTGGTTTATTGAGAGTTCGGTAAATACATTTTTATACTTAACTTAAATAGTCCATTTTAATATAAAAATTAAATAAATTAATTTTAGGGAATTTACTATGGCTGAAATAGAACATTTCTGTGACCCAAGCGACAAATCACATTCAAAGTTTATTGATGTAGAAAATACTACAATGAAGTTATACAGTGCTTGTAATCAAATGGATGGACAACCTCCTGTTGATATTACAATTGGCGAAGCTGTATCTAAAGTAAAAAGCATTAAGTACATTAAACAAATTATCTATTGATTTAATTATACAATAAATGTATCAGGGTATGGTTGCTAATCAAACATTGGGATATTTCATGGCTCGTATTTACATGTTTATGATGAAAATTGGAGTAACCAAAGAAAAATTAAGATTTCGACAGCACATGTCAAATGAAATGGCTCATTATGCTGTTGACTGCTGGGATGCTGAGTGTTTAACGTCTTATGTGAGCATTTTTCATTGATTTAAGTTTAAAGTCAAAACATGTTTAAAACTTAACTATAATAATTATAAATTGTTTTATACATATTTCAATAGGGTTGGGTAGAGTGTATTGGTTGTGCTGATCGATCAGCATATGACCTCAGTAAACATGGCGAAGAAACTAAACAAAGATTAGTGGCTGAAAGAAAATTGCCTGCACCAAAAACCATTCAAGTTACTGGTAAATATTATTTTTTTACAAAAATAATTTCTGATTAAACTTTGAGGCTGTTTTTTTAGAATTGGAAATGGATAAAGGTTTGATTGGTAAGACGTTACGCAAAGATTCCAAAGAGTGTGTTGAAAAATTATCAAAATTATCAATAAGCGAAGTTAAACAACTCCATGAATTTATTGATAATGGGTAATATATTTTTCAAATATATAGTTTTTTCAAAACTATTTTACATGTAGTTTATTTAAAAATAATAAAAAACTTTTTTTAAATAATTTTATTATCTTTGTTACTTTTAGAAAACCAGATCCAACTACTGGATTAACATTATGTAAAATTGGCAATAAAGAATTCTCGATCAACAAAGAAATGATCCCACTGAAATCTTATTCAAAAACCATACATGTTGAAGAAATTGTTCCTAATGTAATAGAACCATCATTCGGTATTGGGCGAATAATTTATACTTTATTAGAACATACATTTAAAGTTCGTGAAAAAGATGAACAAAGAACGGTAAAGATATTAAAATTGTTTAAATTATTAGTGAATTATTAAATTATATTTTTTTTTCAGTACTTATCATTGCCACCATTAGTTGCGCCTTTAAAGTGTTGTGTTCTTCCATTGCTTGACAATGAAAAGTTTACACCCCTAGTATCAATGTTGTGTAAGTATTGCAAAATGATAATAATATGTAATTTAATTAATGATATATTTTTTAAATTATATAATATAATTTATTTTTAGCCAAAAACTTATGCTTGAAAGGCGTATCAAATAAAATTGATGATTCAAGTGGGTCAGTAGGACGCCGTTATGCAAGAACTGACGAGATAGCAGTGCCATATTGCATTACAGTAGATTTTGACTCGTTGGTCGAACCACAATCAGTAACCATTCGAGAAAGGGATTCAATGGAACAAATCCGAGTACCTGTAAGAATAACAACAGTTTAATAAAAAATTACTTGTTTATATATTTTATTTACATTACTAATATTATTTTAGGTGTCCGAAGTTGTGGATTTGGTACAAAATCTATCCCTAGGCAACATTGTTTGGAATGTAGCTAAAGTTAAATACCCTATATTTGAGTCTCAACAGACAAATGAATAATGTAATTTAAAACAAAATTAATATATATATATATATTATAAACATTAAACTTATTAGTTATTAAACTTCAATTTATTAATAAAATATAACTTTTTACCATGAATTTTCTTTGATAGTATAATATGCAAATTGGTATATTGTATATCTAATATTTTATTACCAATTATTGTATAAATAATTACGTTGTAGTCTGTGTTAATTTCAAATTTAAAAGTGTATCTCTAGTTGATTATCAATTGGATGATATCATAACATATCTTTATATATAAAGATTAAACGTACGAGTTTGCGTGCAATACGCTCCAAAACTATGTAACTGGTTTTGATTTTGTTCACGTGTGTGATTTGGTCCAACTTAAAATATAGGATAATTTATATTTTTATTTAAAATATATGCAAGAGAGAGAGAAGAAAAGAATAACCGGTTTGATCTTGGAATAATATGCCTGATGTGTTATACATCTAATTGTAACTCTAAAAATAGTTAAATATTAATGTATTTATATAATTTATAAAATAATTTCCATTTCAATCAATAAATTTGTTAATAGTTTAGTATAGCATTAATTCAACAAATTATAACAGCCACAAAAACCTGTGGTTCAATCAGCTAGTGTTATATAAGGTCTATGTGTGCTAAACTGAATTCCAGTTATGACCTTTAATTTTTTATCTACAAATAAATTTTTTCTCTTTCTCTCTATTAGTTTTAGAAGCAATTGATCCTATGACAATAAAACAAACTTCTTTTCATCTTTCTCTATCCAGTGCTATTTCACTAACATTGAATATACCTAGTTATCTTAATTCTTTCTTGCTTTTGTCAATAAATTTCTCTTTTGGTCTTTAAATCTACCTTTTACCCTGAAGTAACCAGCTTAGTATATTGTTTGTTATTTAGCCTTAATACATAATCAAGCCAACTCAGTCTAATGTATCATATTTCAACTATTATTTTCAGTCTTCTGAATAATTCCTATAATTCAATGTTAGATTTAATGTTGTATGTTAAAATATCTTCATATTTTTTTTGGTCCATAAATCTATCTAAGCAATTTCCTCTTCATGCCAAATTTGTTTAGAGATGAATTATGATTTTTGTTTATTTAGTGTGCCTCTAAATATGCATTACAGTAAAAAAACCTAAATTATAAATTACAAATGCATTCAAAATAATCAGTGGATTTAAATCTAATTTTTACTTAAAATATTCTTATACTTGTTTAGTTTACACGCTCAAACTGTATTCAATACTACTCATTTCTCGTCGATGGATATTTGGTGTTCTGTATTATAAACAAACAATAGTGTTTTGTCATATGTGTAGAAATAACTGATGGATTGGAAAATATATTATTAGTATACTCTGTTCAAGATGAAATTAGTACCAACAAGTGACTAGTTTCTTCAGGCAAAGATCAAATATTACTTATCAAAGCCATATCCATGCACATAATTCGACAATTCAGTTCTGATCTTATTTTGAACAGAGTATACTTATTACTAATAATTTATGGACATACACGTATCAGATAAACAATAATATCTGATTGCTGGCAAATCCATCATAGTATTCAACAATCTATTTTAACTACGTACTTAACAGTAACAATCATAGTTTGTACAGTCTATAAATGAAACTCTCAGACAGAATTTTAGGAAATATTCTTTCTCAAATTTCTTCACTTAGTACCTTCCTTGGTTAGGTTACCTCATACATCAAAAATACAAAAGAAAGAAGTGGTGAACTAATACTTTTAGAGCAAATGTCAACTAAACAAGCACTATTGTTTGCATATATGTAATTTTCATAACATATCTTAATACCTTTTACATTATTGCTAATAAATATTAATAAAATGTAAGTATTACTATGTTTTCATTTTTACAATGGTGTATTTTTATTTTTTTCAAGAAATAGACAATCAATTTTAATAACTAATAAGAATTTATTAAAAATTTAAACCACACCTATATTAGAATACAATATTTAGTTAAATGTCCCAGATTTTATTATTCTAAGTTTTACTCTTCCCAAAACAAATCAAAAATGACATATATAATTTAAATAATCTTAAACTGTAGTCTTTTCGTCATTTTTGTATTAATTTGATCTAAATGTAAATGAATAGTACTTTTCAAGCAGTGTATTAATGGATATTTCTTTCTTTGAATCAAGCTCACTTTTTATATTATGAATAGAATAATTCAACAATAAAACACCCTTACAAATTGTATTTATCGCAAAAGAAAAAAATAATTTAAAATGTAACTTATATTAGTCTATGAAGTTATACTATTACATATCATAACTAGACTACTGTATAACTTATTACATATAATATAAATCTCTATTTACTAAGTGACTAGTTACTTATATTGTTTTTAAATAGTACTTTCCAGTGTGGCAGTGTCATAATCCATAATAACTAACAAATATATTTAACCAAATATAAATGTAATTTATTGTATATAACATAATTACTACAATATACTCTTATATATATTATAGTAAGTATTGTTTAATAAATGGTGTGTATAATATGTTGAGGATTATTGATAGATTAAAAAAATATTTAATAACTTAACTTTCAAAATAAATATAAAAAACATTGAAGTAAAAATGAACTATTTAAGAAATCATTAACTAAATATCAAATACAGGTAGATTAACCTCAAAAGTTGACTATAAAAAACAAAAGTGTGTTAGGCAAAAATATGATATCACACTACCACATAAGAAAAATAATTACATTAATCAATAAAAAGATTTATTTTAATTATAAATTTAATCAATGCAAAACCAAAATTAAATACATAAATGCTACTGATGAGTTACACAAAAAAATTAATTAAATTTTAATTTAAAAAGAAAAACAATTATATTATTTTCTTTATACATCTTACTTGGAATAGTAAAATTGTGTTCACTTCAGAGCTCAAATTGTTACTTAATACTTTTATTCAATAATACATTAAGCACTTCATTGTCGAGATCTGCAAGGGCCCATTTATGGGAGCTAATTTCTAATGCTTCCCATTCTGCTTTAAAAGCTACTTTTGGATCCATGGGCATTGACATTGCAGCACCGGACATTTGATCTTGCATCAAACGTGACTGATCTGCAGCATTATTTTCACCCAAAACTAATGCATATATACTACGAAGCCCAAATACATTCAAAAAATACCATGAAGCAGATGATACCCAAGCTGCATCTAATGAAACTAATTCAATACCTAAAAAAAGAAAATATTAAAACTTGTACTAAAAGAACAAATTACACAAATTACCTCTTTGCAACATTGGTTTGAAACGCAGAGTTAAGGGAAATGGGACTTTAGTAGTGACAAACCCTGAGAACATCCAATTGATCCAACCACCAATAACTACCATTGGCAAAACATTGGTTACGTTGCCTTTCAACATTTCTGTCATCATACTTGGATCAGGCATAGCTGTTTGAGCAGGAGCTGCTCGTTTTTGTGTCTTGAAGTAACCATTCTCTTCATTATTAAAGTAATGACGACGCATGTAGAATCCTTGTTTAGATATATATCTGCCATTTTCACGTAACATGCGTGATCTAATTAATACTTGACTATCCTGTACTTGTGTCAGTTCAACTTTTTTCTGAGACGTGATCAACAATGACACATAATGTCGAATAACACCGACAAGGAATGTAATCAATACAATTGGTAAGAACACCCAACCTCGAATGTTGATGTCCAACACTAATTCAGCCATATTCTTAATTTCTTACTAAGTTAAACCACAAAATTAAAATAATATAGACATTAATATGATTAGAATAGTAACAAACTTCTAACTGATTGAACTAGGAACTCGAAAAGTTTTACACCTAAGTAATTTTATACTTGAAAATATTAAAATTTAAATTTTCATTTGAATAATTAAATTTAATGATATTTACTATTTAAATAATAAATGGTTTATAATGTGATGAATACTCATAATCATAAACCATGATTCAATGATTATAATATTAGATAGATAAGATCACGGGACGAGTATTTTTTCTTTTTGCACTATCTTTTATCAGAGTTATCGGTCATTCTCACGAAGAAAATCACAACATTTCATCCATTGATATCATAGTATTATTTGCTCACCAGTATGCGTGACGGTCGCATACGACTAAACCAAAGTATTAAACCTGACCATAAAAAAAATAATATAGATACTTGTCATTTGTGATGTATTAATTGAATTTTATTCAGTAAATTATGAAATATTTTAAAACAGCGGTTCTTAACCTCTTGTAAAACACGGACCCCCGATGAAATATTTTTAGAAATCGCGGACCCCCCTACCAATTTTTTGTCAAATACCTTTTTTTACAAAACATATCAATTTATCATAACCAAAATTATAATAACTATTTTATATTGACCCGCCGTCACAGACAATATAAGATTATAATTTTATATGAAACAAAAACAATAATCCATAAATATTGTAATAATGCACTCATGTCACGTATTAACTTATGTTAGGTGGTAAGGCTGCCGCGGATCCTCAGGGGGCCGCGGACCACAAGTTAAGAACCGCTGTTTTAAAACATCACCTATTATTATAATTTATAAATGTTGTGTTTTAAAATAACGCTTTCGTGCTATACATACATGTATTAATATTAGATATCAGTGATATCACTTTAAATATTATTGTAATCATTTCTCTAAAGAAATCAGGCTTCGATCGAGTATCACACTCCACGATAGGTAGGTAATAGGTAGGTTCACTATTTAATCTATTTATTACTATTATTTTTGTAATTACTAATACTTGTCATCTTTTTTACTTTTTGTTTTCATCATCACCTTTTAAACAGTAGGTAGGTAACAACTTTAATTGCTTTATTTTCAATTTCAATATCATTATTTCTGGCAGTTAAGTACATTCCATTAAGGCATTTCTAGCGTACCTATTTGAAAGTTATTCACCAACAATTGAATTATCATAATTATTACTAACAAAAGTCGTTATATAGGTTATAGGTAAATATATTTATGGTTTTATAATTTTCAAAATACTTACTAAACTCTTTTTGAGCTATTTATAGAATTTGAAATTTTTGATATTTAAATATGCTCGGTAAAATTTAATACATCCTTTACCAATCTACTAAATGGATATGTTAACTGGAAACTTACTACATGGAATAGATACCTAATTACTTCACATGTTTTTTCTTATTGTTCTGTTATTTGGTGATCGATGGTGTATTACTCATTACTATATAATTATAGATACAGTGGCCACGAAAACTTATTTGCAAGCGAGACGAGAAAATTTGAGTTGTTCTACATTTCTATCTATATATTTTATTAATTTAGTACCATGCAAGTCGTGGCTAGAATTTTTTTTTTTTTTGAAGGATGACTGAGGTAAAGTTAAAACAATAAAAAAAATGTATTACGCTTTAATTTCCTTTTTATAGAAAACACTTTATAAACAAAATATAAAGACTATTTTTTATTGTGCACTGCGCAGTCAGCACTTTGCATTATACAAGTACACCCACGATTCTCGTATATTATAATATTATATTGATAATTAGTAATTAGGTACCCAGTTATTCTGCAAAATCCTGTAATAATCATAGATGAATATTTTTATTGCGACTCAATTTGTAACGGATTATTCTAAGTTATAACTATTATGAATAATTGTGAAAGAAAAAATATTTTTAAACATAAAATACTTTTTTTTTGTTTTTGAAGAGACGACGGCGCAGGAATGCTTTCGCATTGCTTCCGCGAAAAAAAAACATAAAATACCTAAATGATTAAGTTGTAACAAGTAGTTAGTGGGTAGTTATATCGATACAGGTATATATAGCCATAAAACAATAAATTTGCTTATATAGCATAAGAGAACATCTCCAGCTTAATGCAGTTTGTTGGTTATAATATAATATAATAACTCTTTATTACGCATATTAAAATTACCATACTATATTGCTAGTAAATCATACAATAGGAATAATAGAGTTATAATGTATTATTATACTTTAAATATGAATGATTAAAATTACTAATTAAAAAAAACTAACAACATTAAACAATAATAAAACAAGTAGGTACCTTCACAAAAAAAAAATATAGTTAATATTAAAATAAACCATTTTAAATAGGAATAAGAACTGAATTTAGACATAATATATATATATTATATGTATCACTAGTATTCTATAATTTATAACTTTTAAGCTATAAATCATAATCGTAGCTAGTGGTCTTATTTATTATGTTGATGTTGAGTGATTAGATTTTACTTGATGATGTCGAACTCGTTGAAGTTGAAGTAGATCCAGAATTACGCGGTGACCCTACTTCAGGCCTCCATAACTTTGCCCGCATTACTCCTGCACTGTTTGGACAATTTTCTTTTGCCCTTGACCAAGACAATGAATGTAATGAATATGGAGTTCCGAACGCACCTGAAATTTAAAAATTTCCATTTTATATTACCTACTTTAGGTTTCCATTTCAATATTTCATGATATCAATATAGATAGTTACAATGTAGAACGTACTACGTAGCTGTAAGTCGATACCACTTATGCATAATATTGTAATTTGAATAATAAATTAATAAAAAATTAATAAAAAATAAATTAAAATTACCTACAGCATAGAACAGTGTAAATATAGATGCATGGTATAAATAGGCATTAACTTATAATTGGTCTAAATATTTTGAGTTCTACATTATTTTTTTTTTTTTTAATTTATATGTACTTCATAATAATGAAAAGTTTCATGTCCCTATATAACCTTACGGTTAATTTTTTTCTAAATTACGACATATGTAATGACTAAAACTATGAGATGGAAAATCGTTATTATTTGTAAAAATATAACAGTGAGTCAAAATTAAGTATTTAAGCTTTTGATGTAATAACATATGTAGATCGAAAAATTAATAAAAAAAATTAAAAAATCTTCAAATAGAACAATAAATTCAAATTATTATGAAAGTTTGATAACTAAAAATTCATATTATAATGCCTACCAATATTCATGTATTTTTAAGTCTTTATGGTTAGGTTGTTAGATATTTATTTTTTAATTAAAAAAAAACCAAATAGATTTTATCCAAAAATAATAATGTGTAATTGCTAATTACCTACTATAATTCCTGTTTTTCCATAATTGTTAACCATTACCCATAATATTTAACAATAATCAATACAATACGTATACTTTTATAAAACAGTGTACATAACAGAGATTAAGGAATGTAAGGGCCTTGGTCTAACTCTTAGAAGTAGATATTATTTTTCAATTACACATATTATGTTTAATATTGTTATATTATAAGTTAATTCAATAATAAATTTAAATTTACCGCAAAACAATATTTTATTAGAAAGTGCCTAAAATTTAAAAATAGTTAAATTTAATTATCAAAATAATAATAGGTAATATGATTGTTTTTATCAAAATTTAAAACCATGCTAAATTAGGTACCAATATTATTATAGGGTTTATCCTACTCTACTAGTCCATAATAATCAATTTTAAATTTATATTTGTAAACTCGCTACTCACTTTTATGCATTTATAATATATAATATATTATTACAGTTATTAATAATAAAATTTATTTATAAATTTATGATAATATCAATGATTGAAATTTTTTATTCAAGTTATGATTTAAATATATTTTACAAATATTATATTGTGTATTTGTGTTTTATACTTGGATGCAAAAATATTCCAAGTGTAAGGTCCTCATTTTGTGTAGGCTCGGGGCCCGGGCTCCCTTGGTTCCCCCTAAATTCGACCCTGTATAAGATATTTTTATATTGAACAAATTTGTTATACTTAAGTATTCTAGTATTAAAAAAATGATTTTTAGATGAATTGTGAAGAAGAAAAAGAGTTAAATTAAACATTATAGTAACGTACAGTAAAATTCCACTGTACCACTATAGTGATAAGTATTAAATTTATACATATATGTAGTATAAATGTTGACAATTTCTAATAAAAGGTGGAAGTTGTCATGTTATTATTTATATTTTCTAATAATAGCAGGCAATGAAACATATAACAGTCATACTATACGGTACTAAGAAGAAGATGGTAAATTATTAAAATATAGTAAAAAAAAATATTTAGTTTAATTTTTTATTAAACATTTTAATTAAATTTATATATTTTAAATATTAATTTATTTCATATAATCGCCCTAATCTTTAACCAATTTTTTTATTTATTTTATTTTTTTTATCAATTACATTAGTAATATTATTTAATTTTTTTTTTCATATCAAATTTAACACGGTTTGTTTTTTTTTTTACTTTTTTATAATTCTCTAATTTCAAAATACATTCAACAACTTCCTCAGATTTAAAAGAACTAATTTCATCTATCGGTGGACCAATTGATACTCAACTATAGTCTATAAACGAACTGTAGAATAACCAAACATGCGTGATAACATTGCCTAAAAAATTACTTAAATAATGACAATTCCTAAGTAATGATATTATTTCTTTCCCGTATAAGGAATATTGTCATCACTGCCTAAATTGTCAAAATTTCCAGTAACCTATGTTACCTATGTACTATAGATAATAAGTACCTAAATAATTTAAGTTGAAAACTTAAAAGTATAATTCGATGTGCTAGTTCTATCAGTGCATTAAAATTTAAAATTTAATTTTTGTTTATATTACCTCTGACAATAAACTTCTTAACGGGTTGTTCCTTGACCTGTGCCGGTGGCCTATGTAAGCGACCGGCGATTGTTGTAAGTTTGGCCACGTTCAAAGACGTCACGCCATTTCCTGTCGGTCCTGTGCCACGAGTCAACTCGGATAGGAAGTTTATGTAACCAATGGCTAACTTCAGTGTGTCCACTTTAGACAAGCGCTTCTCATACGGCAATGTGGGTATGTGTGCACGAAGCCCTTCGAACGCTTCGTTGATACTCTGCATGCGTCGCCGTTCGCGCAAGTTCGCTGCTTGCCTCTGCTGCGTCTTTTGCCTGTGACATCGCGAACTCTTCTTGCGACCCGAATCAACTAGAAAATATAATATGCCAAAGCCAAATACATTTTTAAAAAAGACCAACAAAAATTATTTAATCATAAATAGTTATTTTACGTTTGAATGTCCAATTTTGTCAACTTTAACTTCAAACAAATTTAAAAAATAAATGTAGTTTCGCGTCATAATTTCTTTTTCAATTTTTGAACAATGTTGTATTAAATTTTTAACTCTAAACTATTAAAATTAAAAATTAAGGTTAGATTTAAGAGGGGCTGAGTAGGCTACAGTCCAAGGACCCCACAGTCGTATAAATAAAAATAAAATTAATATTAACTTTAAATACCTCTATAATAATGTATAATACCTATGGAACTTAATTTTTGTATTTAAAATTAAATTTTCACTGAAAAAAATTATAGATTTTTTGGTACCTACTGTTATCAAGACACATGCAGGCAAAATAACAAGTAACAAATTATCTTGATTTTTTCGGTGAATATGAACACTATAAAAAATAACTTGGAAAAAGTGTCAATCGTAAGTCGTAACAATATTTATTATTATCGGATGGAGTTTTTAAATATTTAATCAGGGTTCAGGGGTCATATAGAAAAATTGTTGTTAACACGACCGCGACGGTCGATTACAAACAACGAATTGTTTGTGGTAGTAAAACAATGAAAGTTAATTTTCTAATTTATAATATATTGAGCATTTATATGGATAGAGACAGATTTAATCGACTTATAAGAATAAAATCAGAGTGTGATGATAGTTTAAGATAAATTTATTTTAAATGTAACTAAAGATTTTGTGAATATAAAATTAAGAAAAAATCCAGTTAGGTATTTAATTTTAATTATTCATAATTTAAAATGAATAATAATTATTATTTTTATTATTAATTCAAGTCTCAAATTCTCAGTAATATAGTTTAATACCAAGTGAATTAAATAAGCAACATATTAAAAATATTAAATATTGTATAAAATTAAAAAATGTATTGTCTGGTTTATTTATTTTACGCCTCACAATATATTTCACTCTTGAGAAAAAACAAATTTTGCATTGACACATTCTTAAATTTAATACTAAATTATTTATAGCTACACTTACCGCAATTGCCGGAATCGCAGTCGCTGTTCAATGAGCTTGTGCCATCGGACTCAGAACCGGACGAATACTCGTACAGGAAATAATCTCTCGTGTACGGTGGTGCGTGATAATGATGACTTGCACCATGATGATTCAGTTGATAATGATGGTGATGATGATCCATCGCTGGATATAATGACCGTACGTCGCGAGTACGATGTTTTGAGTTCGTTATTAATATTATTATTAATAAACACTTATGTTTACATACTGCACTACTAGTTGAGACGTGAGCAAACAAACCCGAGTCGACGCCGGGACGCAACTGCAGAGACTGGCAGAATCAACTTACAAGTATCCAACATACCGAGGCGTGCCGAATAAATGGCGAGTAGTCGCGATACCACGCCCATACACCGCCCCAATATACACCCTTCGCCACCAACTTCCACCCACATATAAGTTTGTGACCCTTTAACGTGTATGCGTATAATATGTTTATGTATATGCAAGCTACATTATATTAGGTGCTTACACCGTCCAAAAAAATATTGATAATAAATTCCAATATTGCGGCAGGTTTAACTTAGGTAAACAGGTATATATTATTATGTAGGTATATTAATATAAACAAGTATATCTAAGTAAGATATGTATAATGTATATATGTAGGTAAGTGAGATTGGTGCAGCAGTAACTCAGATGTCAGTTACCAACTTCAGTTATTATAAATTCATTGTATTTATTATATAGGTAGATATAGCCTATACTTTATAGATATAATCAATATATAGTATATAATATTATAAATACTTGCGATCTATACAAAAATGTTGCTATAAAATACAATTATAGCGACAGCTATTACATACGTGGTCGTCTAACAAAGCTAATTAATATAAATTAATATTTATCATGTAATAAGTAGGTATGATTAATGCGATTGTATATAAATAAATTCATAAGAAATAATATATCAACAAAACAATACAGAAATGTAAAACAATTGATTTTAACTCTTTTGAAAAAATAAACAAACCTTAAAATTAAATATATATAGTTTCCGGCAATTTGCTGTTGTTTAAAAACTATCAGCTTCTACCCGTATAATATTTTTTAAATTATAAACATCTATTGATTTATTTATTATATTTCACAAATTTTGTTCTATAGGTATAGTAGTCATCATATGAGCAGTTTTATTAAATTAATTTTACAATTTTTAAATTAGTTTTTACTATTACTTTTAAAATCGATTTTTTTAAATTTAGACTAGATATTATTCTTGAAAACAAAATATTAACTAATGTATTATTATGTTAGTAAATGAAAACATGCTTATACCTAAGTTCAAAGTATGTTTTAGTCACATATGTTGACTATGTCTTAAACTTACGCTCAAAAATGTAGAATTGTAAAATGTTCATAGTTTGCTTCAAAATTAATGTATCATAACATTTCTAAATAAGGCTCTAGATAATATATATATATTTACTTTAAAAATTTGTAATAGGTCAATTTACTCTAATACTAAAAATAACAGTCTAATTTATTTTATTGAACGTAAAATATGCTATGTAATATATTAATAAGACGAAGACAAAACAAGAAAAATATTTCCTCTTCAATTTTTTAACTATAGTATATTATAGTCCAGCATCATAGTGATTTATATTAGACAGAAAAAAAAAAATAATAAATAAGTAATGTGTACACAATTTTACTATGTATCTAAATAATTAAATTACAATGATTAAGATTAAGTTGTGTTCGACACTCCAACGACATAATATATGATACGAATAGATAGTCAATTTTCAATACATCTGTATGTATGAAGTATACATGCATGAAATGAGCAACTACGTTATAAAAACATAAATTTCTTAAAATTATTATTAAAAAAAAAAAAAAAAAAATGTAATTCGTATTATTTTATACTAACGCTAAAATAGAACAGCAACTTTATTTAGGTACCTATTTAACAAAACTACCTGTATAAAAAATTAAAATATTGTTAATATACAATATATATTATAATATAGATTTATTTATAAAGACATATATATTATATATACTCGTATATATAGTTGAAAAAGAGTATAAAATTATAGTTATTTAAATTATAGAACCAAATAACATAACTACCTACTTATATTTAGAATAACGATGAAATCTTAAGTTAAAAATCTAAGCTTGTTACATTATTCCGAGTCGGCATCCCTATTTTCACAACTTCACTTCATGTAAAAAAATTTAAATTAACATTAAACCATGCAGAAATTAAAACTCCCTATAGTAGCCAGTAGGTATCATACTTTCCCTACTTAATTGTAAGCCTAATAATAACCATCTGCAATAATAAAATTAGTTACTTCAGGAAATTATAAAATTTGTTGAAAAGTTATACCTCAATGCTTCCAACCATCTCTATATGATATAGTCCCCAAATTATGAGAGAATAACTCTATTAAATGCAGGCATTAAGCTCTTATAATTATTAAAAAAAAAGTACGTATAGGTACGATATATCTCCTAATTCAAAAGTGAACAAACTTTTTCCTGTACTTAAATTTATTTTAAAATTGTATTTTTATTATAGTCCATGTATCATAAGAGTTTATATTAAATTAATTAAAAGCATATTTATTTTATAATATGTAATAAAGCAATCTATTATAAATACAATTTTTCAAATGATTTCGCAAACAATTATTTAACATTTGAACTTGAAATTTTCTACATCATAATTACCTATACAAATTTATAATTATAGATATCTATCAACAATATAAAAAGTCATGGTTTTTTCTATACAAAAATTTCTTTCTTGTGAAATTATTATTATATTAAATTACTTATACAGTTATTTTTAACAATGATAATAAAAATGAAAACCTCCAACTACATGGTAAGCCCCAAGTGTATCTCGTTATTAAGTAGGTTATTGTAAGTTTTTAATGGAGGTATTAAATTTGTATTCAATCATAAATTATTTCAACCCAAAAACAATTCTGAGCAGAATCGTTTTACCTATAGTCTTTATTTCTAAATTCTAAAAGGATATTTTTTTAAATACTTATATGATTATTTGTGGGTTGAGTTATTTTTACCAAAAACATTCTATATATTGTATAATAATTATAAGATTATAATTTCATGTATTATTATTGTTATTGACCTATAAGTTATTTTAGCTCTATACAGGCATATACCATAAATAAATTAATGGTCAGAATTTTATATCATTTAAAATTTAAATTTAATTTAAATTTTGGAAATTGTGTTGTGTAAAAAATATAATGATACATATAGTATTGTGAAAATTTTCAAAATCTACAATTTCTGTACAACAAAATAATTAAAATCATTATAGAAACTACAATATTATTCATTTAAATATCTATTCTTGACGAAATTTTAACTTTAAATATCTATACGAAAATGGCATTAAAGCATTTTTCTTCCTCAAAAATGTTGTAATAAATACATCATAAAATGTGATTTATAAAATCAATACACTTATAGCTCAGCTTAGAATCTATAAATAATCATTTCTAAATAAAAATATAAAATGCACAACTTTATGCAAAATAAATGTAATTAAATGTTATAAAAAATAAAATATTTATAAATGTCAAAACTTGTTGTCTATTTATTTGTCCCATGCCTATACAGCTAGTATACACTTACCACTTGAATTTTAATATAAATACAAAATATACGGTACATAATTTTATACTTTTAAAATTTGAAAACTATACACTTAACAAACAGACGTATTTGTTTAACATCGAATTCTCTCTCTCGCCCTCTCTCTTTACCTTATGCTCTACACTATACATTTTGTGCTTCGTAAACAGGTGCTTTATTTCCCAGAGGGGTAACAGCAGAAAACAAATCAATGATTCGCTAGCTGTTCTTAAGCGTCACGTCATGTCGTCACAAACAACACTGTTCATAATATAAATAAAATGCATTTTGTACTTATGTAACTATGTAACAATTATAAATATATATATAAATTCTAAAACCATATTTAAAAATATCATTACTTCTTTGATGAATATATTCGTATAATTTATAATATAATTATTATTTTAACCTATTTAGGTTAAATATAGGTACCTATATAGACGTCTTTGTTATATAGATACGGTAGACCTACATAATAAATAAAATTTAAACTCAATAAATTTAAAAGTAGAAGTATTTTTATAATAAAAACCAGAAAAGGTCAATTTCAATTATACAAAATTATAGTTATAGTTTTATTATAAACTGCGGTTTAAAAAATTCAAAATTTGCTTATTATTTTCATTAATTTAATTTGAGTTCAATATTTTATTCATATGCTAAAGTAGGTATCCTACCACTATATGTAATGTTATTTTAAAATAAATAAATGAGTTCGAGTTTCTATTAGATTGTTATTTTATTTAAACTGTAACACGTGTAACCGTTTAGGGCACGTGCTAAGCCACGTGCAAGCGCGTGTTACGAGTTGCTCTTTCAATATTCACACTTTTCGCCAATTAAATAACATAAACAACGTATACCTGCTAGATTTAAAAAAAATACTAAACTCATTACTCATTAGTTATTAGTATAATATAAAAATTAAGTGGTTACACCAGTTAAGGGTATGGTGTTCCTATAACACTATTACGCTGCAGTAGTGCAGTACTAAATAATTAATTTAATATATTTATATTCTAGAGAATAATGCATACAATTTTATCAGATACCTAATAATTTAAATGTTTAACTGAATTTAAGTATAAATAGTACCTAATATAAGAAATTATGTATGCACTTCTTTTAAAAAAAATATTCATATGATAATCGCAATACAATTTGCAGCACTTATAAAATGTATGAAAAACAAAATGAAATAAATTCATGAATTACACATACACTTACTATCAAGTTTAATTTAAAGCGCATAATGTATATAGGTATTAGACTAAAATAAAACACACAAAAATATGTATTACGTACAAAAATTATATTATTTTAATTGAAAAATAAATTTAATAAACATGAAACTATTGGAACTAATATCTTAGGATTAAAATTTCAAAAAAATTGAGGTTTTATTAACAAGATAAGTATATTTTACAAGACTAGGAAAAGTCTAAAATTAATTTTTTTAATAAATTATGAAGTAATCCTAGACATAATATTACTACATTTTATTTTAGCTAAATAACAGTACCCTAGGTATACTTAATGATACAAAATATAACATAACTATAAGTACCTATAATAATTTTAAAATAAATTATATGCATTGATTTATTGTCTAGAAAAATTTAATGAACCTATCTGAAAAGAGTGATAGTGATATGTTATATTTAGTGGCAGAAGAAGTATGGGCATTTGATCCATTCTGATTTTAAAAATTGTTTATGTTTAACCACTGTTGATGAAACAACATGATTATTTTTAAATTTTGAAAAAATATAATATATTGGGAATTTACCATCATAAAATCTAAAAAATATATAAAAATAATTATTTTGTATAGAAATTTTAGGTTGAAATTTGAACGAAATTACTTATTTAAACAACAATTATCGATGTTAATTATTTTGTTGTAATTCAAAAACATTATTCGTGAAAACTTAAAAGTTTTAGGTATATTATATTAATATGAAATTTACTATACCTACGCAATGAAATTTTTAGTTTATTTTAAAATATTATCTATTAAATGGTAATACTATGAATCTATTTTTACTATTTATTATGGTATTTACAGAAAGATTTTGTCAAATTTTGAATTTTATAAATTAATGTTATATGGTAAAAATCTTATTATTTTAATGATCAAATATAATAAATACAATATTTTTAGAAAACAATTTATCAACACACTGTAATTTTAAAATTAAAATAAATAACTTTTATAGCAATGTAGAGACATCAAAAAAACATATTATCATAAAGTAAAGTTTATGATATAGGCTGATAGATCGCTTCTGATCATAACCGTTTCTCGTATACAATGCGATAAGTCAATGAATTCAAATTCAACATAGGTCATTCATAAGTCATAACAGTGACACACACGATATCTAATGTATAACAGTACCCACTAGCCACTTGCCTACTTTCTTGTTTTAAAAATGAAGATATATATCAACCAAAAAATTCACATAAGTTACTCTGCTGAAGTGTTGAGTGCTGAGTGTTATAAAGTAATTGTCGAGTCTACTTCATAATTTGGGTAATTAACTGCATGTTATTGAATATGTTAAATTTAAATTTATTGATTAATAATAATGTATTTTCTACGAAAATTAATTCTGAGAAAAGACAGTGTAATACAACATCACCAACATCTATTTCTAATAATATTTCATAATTTCGTAATTTATAAAAAAATCTTGTCTATAGTATAAGTATCTATAATATGAATATTGATGAATATTGAAGAACAATTTCTTCATAGTCAAAGTAAATTTTAGATGTTTTTTTCAACTATTTAGTTTAATTTTACCCTTCTCTCGTGAAAATATATTCCAACTATGGCATTAACTATAATTTATCTATATCTATAGTGTAAGTTCACAAATATCAAATCATTTATTACATTCAATAAAATATTTTAAATTTAATAATTTCATTATTTATTCATTTTTTTTTTCAAACCATTATTTATTTACATTGTTTTCGGATAAAAGAGTTAATAAAATTTATTTTAAAAACGAATTAACACACGTGTTATCTATGTATGAATATAGTTTATAAATAATCTATATTCAATAACAACCCCTCAACATTCTAGGATAAAGGCTTAATCTTTAGGGTGATCTACATGCGAAAAAAAAAAACAAATCGAAATACGTGAGTTTAGTGATCCCAACGTCGGATTATAAACTTAAATCTTCAAAAAAAAAAAAAATAATAATAATAATAAGAGTGAGAGTGAGTATAAGGACGCACATATACATAATATATGCTATGATGTGCGCACGCGTGTGTGAGTTTAGATGTGTGGGTGTGACGTAAGCTTTAAACAGCTGCAATACGATTGTGTATATCCAGCAGCTATAGACGATATGCGTAAGGGTCTACCCTATTTATTTTGTCTGTCAGTGTACAATAATATATACGTATAGTATACGTATATATAACATATATACACTTTTCCTTGCTACGCTGTTCCCCCTTTTGCGGCATGGGACAATGCATTGTATAATGCGACCTCAATTTGAACTTAATGTACAATGTATACACCAATTGACCCTTTTTATAATAGCATATTGGGGTGAATTTGAGGGAGTCGCATAGAGCACCGTTTGATATAGTTGCCAATGTTTCAATAATTATCGAGAAGTGTTTTTTTTTTTTTTTTCATAGACTAATTTCATTGAAATGCAAGGTGTTTGTATCACCCTATATCGATATAATGATAACACGCAACCTTTAGTCGTAGCAAAGCAACCCTTCACACCAATACTATAAAATATGCACCACAACATTCATCAATAGGTACACCCAACATGATGTCCAATACTCCAATGATGATCCGTGTAATATTGTTATATGTCTGTAAATCTGTGGTTCTGATGAGAGAGTAGGTACCTGCGTATCTCTACCACAATAAAAATAAGGTAAATAATTGTTAGTTAATGAACTCCAATGTATACTACCAATAAATAAAAAGATGGAAAAATGTATACGAAATTTTCATAATTTATATAATACCTACAATTTAATATTAGATTCTTATAAGCATTATAGACTGGAATGCGATTCTGGGAGGGATATTCCTAAGAAATAAGAATTAAATCAAATCCTTTTAAAAATACAGTATGATTTTTCTTAGAATTTAAATTTTAAAATGTATAATAATTATTTTCCATTACATATTTGTAAATATATTTAAAGATACATGGTTAGATTGTCGTTTATATATATATATAAGGTAAGAACGTATCTGCAAAAGCTGTTTTTTTATTCTAAATTCTTGAAATTTAACTTTTTGAAAGTGAATTAAGTAAGGAAAACATTTATCGTATTTACTAAAACTTGATCTTATAAGTATAACACATAATTTTTGATAAGTCTATCCTTCAGGGTAATAGTAATATTGTCTAATTGACCTTTATGGGTCTTAAATATTAGCTTTATTATAAAAAAATGTTCTTAAAAACTAAGTATGAATCATGAATATAACTAGGAGTTAGGACCAATATCAGTTTAATCCGGCATTAAAAAAACTAAATCTTAGAAGAAATATTAGTATTATGTGAAAACTGAAGAGAATAGGAGTTAGGAAGGTTATAATCTTTTTTCTGGAACCAACAAGCTGAAGATATTATAAATACTTACTAAACATATTATATTTATACTATGTAAACATTGACATAAAAATACAATATTATTTAACTAGGTATATTGTATGTTAACTTATAACAATAATTTAAGTTTAATCAACTTATAAAATTCTAATATCGTATCTCTAAATTTATACCTATACTATATTTGTACCTATACTATATTTAAAAAAATATTGTATTGTAATGTATAGCTATTATGTACCGTCGTCCGTCAAATGCTACAACATGAGGTTCAACTTTCAACTTACATAACTTTTTAACCGATTTAGTTACAGTATTGATTTTTGTGTTAAAATTTAACTCTTAGACTGCTAATAAAGACCTTTATAGTTTTGTATAATTTTTTTAATTTTTTTTTCTTGTTGCTCCAAGTTATACGCAGGGTACTACAACTTGGATCAGTCTACTAAAAATGCTTGAAAATAAAGTTGTCAATGTCTATGACAACTTGGGACGTAAGCATTATTTTTAAAAATGTAATTATTTAGCATAAATGGAAAAAAAATTGAAAATACTTTAATTTTAACCTTGAGTAATAAAAAAAAAAAACATAATTAAATAACAGTATTTTCTTATAAATATATACCTCCTTTAACAAAATTAATATAGTACCTAATAAACATAGAAAGATATAAAAATGTAAGGATATAACAGTTAGTAACAAAACTATCTTGATTTTCAGACTTAAAAATTAAACATCAGTCTTCCCATATAAATATAATACATAAAAATACCCATGTTCAAAACAGCTAATATAAAAATGGTAATAATATCATATATTAAAAGTAAATATACCTTGATACTCAGATTCAAATTTAAAAATTTTAATGATATTTTCTTTTTTAACTTCTTTATTATCATCAACATTAGTTGAAGGTGGCGTAACTGGGAAAAAATCTAGAGGAGGCAAAAAGATTTATTTATATCATAATTAAAACCTTTTATAGTAATTGTATTATCGGATTATCTGGGGGAGGAAATGATATCATTGCCTCTCACAAAATTGTCTGGGGTACAAATGCCCCCTTGTTCCCTCCCCACAATTACGCCACTGTTTGAAAACAGTGGTGGATTTAAGGGGTGCCAGAGGGGCCTAAGCGTCCCCTTAGCCCATAAGATGTGTAAGAATATAACTGTGACGTAAAACTTATAATCACGATTCACGAAAAATTCAAGTCCCCCCCCCAAAAAAAAAACAAAATCCTAGGCCCGCCACCGTTTGGAAATATAAATGTTTCTTTATAATTTGACATTTATAAACACTATTAGATGTTTTTTTTTTTTTTTTAATTACACAAGGAAAAAATTCTAATGAAAATTATAACTTAAATGTGCCCTAAGTCCCCAAGTTACATTTACTTTTATAAATTACAAGCTATTAAGCTCAACAATTGTTCAATTTCATTTTTTTTTAAATGAAAGTACAGGTAATTTACAATATTTAGTAAAGTAATTAGCGATATTTTCATGACAAGTATGACTTGGCGATAAAGTTTATAGAGCTTTCAAATTTTGTCATTATGTCACATAAACGGTTAACGTAAATACACCGACTAAATTTTACTTTATAAAATTGATAGTAGGTACTATAGGCTAATAGCAAAATTTCTGTAGATACTAATAAAAAAAAATCCGTATGCCTATCTCCATTATAATTTACAGCACTGTTACCTACTAAGTTAACACTAAATTACGGCATCTTTGCCCCAAGTTGTAGCATTTGACGGTACCTAACCTATATTTTGTCTACAATTTGAGATTTCATTATATAACATGATATAATCTTATAATATAAAATTGATTTATAAATTATAATATCTCTATTGTACCTACCCAATAATTAAAAACAAAATTGTCAAATGCGTTTAAAATTTAATCTTTCGACTGCGCACAAAATAAAAATGTTAATTTTGAATCTACTGTTAGTTATGTGAATAGTGTAATAATCAATGACATATACCTATGTCGTATATTGTATATACAACTAATTTTTAGTGACGGTGAAAAGTTTATAAACTTATACGTAGGTATTTACACAATAAAATAAAATCAACCTGCAGGGACTAATAAAAGAAACTAATTCCTTTCTTTATTATATTATTTTTACCAAATACAGTGTTAATTTTTGTAAGACGTGTGAAGACTAAAGAACAAAGTGATGAAATATTAAGATGCATAATTTCAAAGCCATTTTTAACATCATTCAAAAAATCAACAATAAATTAGTAACAACTAATATAAAAAGTCAAAATTTTTGTTAGATCTATGTAGGGCGTTAATGTCAAATATCTAATATTTCATTGCATAAAATTAGTAATATAATTGGTGAAGAACACAGTAAACGGACAAATAAATTAAAATATTTTAATTATTTTAATGCAATATTGCAACCAAGATCTTTATAGTGCTATAAATTTACTGTTCTAATCATTGACATTATTTGTTTTTGTTATTTTTATGATTTTTATAAATTCATAATATACTTGAATAACTTAATGATTATTAACAATGTTAACTGATAAATCTTATTTCATTTTTTTAATAACAGACATTTAATTTTTGTTGTATACAATATACCATAACTAATAATATTATATTTGACAATTATTTACTAAATTTAATGGAGAAAGCCAATATTCATATCGTAGTACCATTTCTTACAGAATTGTTATATTGAGTAGGTACTAGGTATAGACTATAAATCTATCTAAGCGTGAAAATACCAAAATAACGATATTTACAAATCAACAAATGGGGTAAACAATATCCTTATGAAAGTGTAAATAATTAATGTAACAATAATGGGCAAGTAGTTGAAAATTATTAATAAAATTCAGTTATTTTTACAACTAAATTAAGACATATTTTGTAAATTTTATTGACAGAAAATAAAAAATTATTTTAACATTTACCATAATTTTTTTTTTAAAATTAATTTAAAATGATTTTTTACAGTAAATGTTCAAATATATATCTTAACGTATTAATGCACATTGCAACTAACAATATCTACTACAAATTATACATCTTATATAAAAATCAATTATCATCACTGTAATATTCAGGTTCATCTGAATCATCTTCATTTTCTCCGTCTAATTGTTTTTTAAATATTTTTTTAAAAACAAAGAATTCTTCAGCCGTAACTCCAGCAACTTTAACAGCAAACTGCTTATCACTTGTTTCAATGATTTTTTTTAATGAAGGATTACCAGTTATTTGGTTTGGATTAGCCTTTGGATCTCGTGGTTTGTACATTCCTAATTTTATCAAAAAAGTATGTCTACACTTTAAATCAAAAAGTGTTGAAGACATTACACTCGTTGTTACAAATTGAGTTGGACCAAGTTCCATATTCAACAATAAATAATCTAATTTAGACTCAATATACTTCCAATTGTCAAACAAAATATTTGGTGAATATGATATCAATTCTAACAATCGATTTTGTTTATTACCAACATATGATAAAAGTTTAGGGATTCTGGATAGAATTTGCTTATCATCCAGCAATAAACAAGAAGGCTGTGAAACTATTAGCTGTCTTAATTTTTTATCATCAAAGCGAAAATTAGTCCAGGCAGTCATACATTTTTGTAAGTCTTGTCTACTTACACCTAATATGTCTGGATTTGAATCTATCATTTCTAGAAGCTCAGATGTTTTAAAATCATATTGAGTTAAATATTCAAATAGTACTAGCCATCTTGATTCAGTGTAAAATTGTAATTTCTCTTGATGATTATTTATAACTTTAGACAACACTGAACTTTTTACATTTAACTGTTTAGCCAAATTATTTAAGTGTTCTGGTACAACATTTGGTTCATTTATTGCAACTGACATATTTTTAGATGCGATCATCTTAAAGCAATGACACAAATGACATGTTCGAAACGATTTGATTAACAACATAGTAACTGAAAAAAAAAAATGTTTTTATTATAATCAATACTTAGAATAGATTACTTCAATAATAAGCTATATAAATTTAAAGCTTGAATGAATTTATTAATAAATATAATGTTTTATTTTTATATTAGGTATGCAGTATACTTATTCTTTTTAATTAAAGATTGTTATTATTTTATTATGTTTTTAGCATAATCAAAAAAAATTATTTTATTTCAATTAACCTGATAAAAATAGTTATTTTGTTAAAATATAAATAATAATGAAATAAGTAAACTGATTGTGTTAATAATATGTATTATTTCCTTTTTATCAATTCTTCATAATTTATTTTGTTAATAAATGAATGATGAAAATTTATGTATCTTACAATATTTATATGAAAATTCACCAGGCATGCTCAACCAAATTTTTCTGAAACTAAAAGGCATATCCATAAGGTAAGAGTACTAGATTTTTCTAATTTTTAAAAAAAGTAGATGGTTCTGTTTATATACATGTAAGCTATTTTTTTTACGTAGCCACTTTTCCGTTCTATGCAGATATTGAACCGTGGCATAAACTTTTTGATGCCTCCTCAAAAAACTCTTTCGCTATCTTCTTTTTACAGTTCAGGATCATTTCCTCACCGGCTGAATATTTTTTTCCACTCATATTTTCAAGAGGTGAATCAATGAAAGTCTAAAGGTACCAAGTCAAAAAAGTAAGCAAATGGTCCCAACCAAATTTATCCATAAGTGCCTTGGCTATGCGTGGACGAACGTTATCGTGCAACAAACATACTCCTTTAGTAAACATTCCCATTCATATATCTTGAATTGCTCTATTGAACTTCTTAAGTGTCTTACAGTATCGTTCTGCATTAATTATGTTTCTTTAAGACAAAAATTGAATTAAAATGATGCTTTTTCTATCCCAAAATATGATGGCTATGATTTTTTTTTCTGAAATTTAAGTTTTTAATTTTTTAGCTAACTCTTCTAATTGTCATGAATATATTTTGTTCTGTTTGCATTAAACTCACAACACTATTAAACATGGTAGTTAATTTCATAACACCATAACCATAAACATTATTGATTTGTAAAAAAATTTCAGTAGGTGGTTTTTTTTTTTTTGCGCAAAGAAACTGGATTATAGTATGTACTTCACACTTGGTAGGATTCTTAATTGACACATTTAATGGAAACTCTAACTATAAAATCAATTTTTATACTATCAAATTTCACTAGTACTTTAAATGTTTGGAAGAACTTTATCTACTGTTTAATGTAGCTAATTTTGAAAAAAAATTCCCACAGACCTAGAAAACAGTACTCTTACTTTCTGAATACGCCTTGTATTATCTTTACTCCTTAACATGCAAAGTTAAATGATTCAAAAACTTCTCATTTGAATTTAAATTTAGATACATCAATATTTTCAAGTTATTTGATTAACAATTAACTGGAAAAAAGAAATTTGTATCATTACAACTTTCTTGAAATGGTATACAAAATTATTGAATTGAAAATATTTAAGAAATTTTAATGAATTTATTATCATAAAAAAAAATGGGAGAGAGTGCGCTTGGTGAATCATCATGTATATAATAAATAATAATATAATAATATGAACATACCTACTTATCCTTTATAGAAAAAACTCATGTACAAGATAAAAATTTTTATTCGTAAATAGATTTTTACTGTTTTTATACAATCACTAAAATAATAAGTTATATTACATAAAAGTAAGACGTAAAAAGTAAAAACAGGAAGAAGTCAACACTCCAAAATATTTTTAATACTTTTATCCTTCAGTCTATTTTATACTTCGTTATTAAAACATCGTTTGAACTGTTTGATTGTATTTTATAGTAAATGATAAGTTGATAACACTAGTTATGTGATAATTAGGTACAACGGCGTATACCACAACCATGGAATAATACATTAATCCGTGACCACAACCACATAGATAACCACAGCATAAATATTATATACTAATACTACCTATGTATAATGAAAACAAATCATAGGTTGATATTGAGAAAAATATTAAATAATATACCTGAAGAGCGAAGATTGGAACGTGAAACAGTAGAACAACTATATAGCAACTAGGACACGAATACATTTAAGATATAATATAAAATATCTATATAAATAATTCTTAAACATAATTTATATTAATTCATAATTATGAAACTCCACGGTTGTACGTATACTTTGTAGTTTAGTACATCGTACATAAAATGATTACAGACATTAAGTCCTAACTAGTAACTTAGTAGTTAGTACCTACCACTAATGTAGTAATGTATAACCTACCTTTGCGCAGGAAGTAAACTGTGCGTTTATGCATTTCTATATTAAAACATGAAATGAATATTCAATATTTTTGATAATAAGTTACCTACCTACCCTAACCCATTACAAATTTTGTAAGTAGTACCTAAAATACAAATTTGGATTTATGCATAAATTTTAACGTTAAAGTCATATTAATTGAGATTTTAAATTAATTTTATTATGGTAATATGGCGTAATTTATGCTTTGCTATTATTATGAATATCATCCTATAAAACGGATAGGTACGTTAATAACCCAATATTATGAACAAAAAAAATTAATATAAATACGATATTACCTATATTGTTATAGATATCTTGTTTTTTAGCAAAATAATAAATAGATATAAATATTTAATATTAAGTTAATTGAGGAATTATTAGACATTAAAATTCAGAATAAATAGGTATTAAACTATTTACACTCCCCCGCCCATCATGTATAGACTGTATAGCCATTCTTGTCTTATTATGCGCTTATTGCATTACACATTATACTTACAAACCCTCGCCTCTCATTCTCAATTATTTATAGCTATAAACTCAAAATTATATACAATTTTTTTTTCAAACATTGCTACTTACATAGTTATGTATAAATAAATACAAAAAAAAAACTGGATACAGGATCCAGAAAGTATATCTAATTAGTATTTACTTCATTCACGTGGTATCGTAGCAACTATATAATACTATGTATAGGAAATTACAAAATTCGATTTAACAAACACATTTTTATAATATCTACTACATTCATGTGTACCTCCATGGCTACATCGGTATAAAGGGAGGTAAAATATTTGTGCTATTAATTTAATTTCAAATATAATAATTTATTACGTATTTTAAATTTTAAATGTATTTATACTATATTTAATTTAAAAAAATATTAATTTTTATTTAGATAAATTATAAACTTATTTTGATTTAAGTGTTTTCATTTGTATATATATAAGCAAACAGTTATATTTCACAAATAGATATAATTATGTAAGATTATAAGACTACGTATAAAGTGATTCAGAGATATATTCTATTTATCAGTGTGATGTCACGTCCTGTAATGATACCGACTTTAAAACCAAAATTTTTTTTCGGTCTCACGACTCAAGTAAACGGTAACTGTTTATTTCTGAATGAGAATGAAATCATCTATCCAGCATCTGGAGTTCTTGTCGTTTACAATATTCTCCATCATAAACAAAAATATATACATTTGGCTGAACCACAAAAGGTCATCACTGCTATGGCCCTCTGCATTAACAAGTATGCTTGCATTAACTATTATACACCTTTTTGTATGTGTTTTAAACTATATATACATAACTATATGGCACGAACTAATATAAACTATTATTATATATGTATATCTATTATCTTAGTTTGTTATGACTATAGTATTCATTCATTGTAGAATAGTTTATTTTATAATCAATGCAAGTAACGTAACTACGTAGAAATTGTAATCATGATCATTTTAAAAACTATTTATGTAAATTATTATTAGGTAATATAGCAAAAGATATAATTAGATAACAGGTATGATAATTATCTTACCTTTATCATAGGTGTGATATATTTTATAGCAAAAAGCTCGATAAACCCATTTATTGATACGTACACAAATTTTGAGCATTAAAGAATACAAGAGCATTAAGAATATAAAAATATAGCCTGTTAGTATGTTAAATTAAGTGTCTGAATTATAAATTTTATAATTTTATTATTATCAGTTATGACACTGTAATTGCGTGTATCTGTATGATTTTATAATTGAATTTGTGACTATTTGACTATGTGAGTAAAATATTAATTATGGCTATTGTTATTGCTTTGAAATAATACAACTAAAATCAGCAGTTATTGTTTTTCACGAGGATTCACAATATAGGTAGACGTTTCATAATTATCTATTATAGAGTGTACTATATTTTTATAAATAGTAAATACCTTTAAAACTATTAAACATCACTAATATCAGTACAACACTTAGACTGTAACTTGTAAGAATACTACTTCTAAAGGTATCATGTGTGATGTACAAATGTACTTAATAACTATTAATTACTATATAAATATAGATAAGATTGGTTTTAGGTTTATATACCAAAAAGTAAAATCTTTAAATTTTATTTTTTTATAATGTATTACTAAATTGTACATTTAACATTTATAACTAATTATATATTTTCTAACTTTTTATTACAATTTAGAAACGTTATAGCTGTGGCAGAAAAAGGCGATAAGAAGAAACCGACTATTAGTATTTATGATCTAGACTCAATGAAAAGAAAAAAACTGTTAACCGTGTTAACCGATTTAAAAACTGATAATTTCATAAATATAAAATTCTCATTTGATGATACTTATTTGGCAGCCCTCACTAATGGACCGGACTTTATGATGTATTACTACAATTGGGAAAATTCAAAAATCGAGAGTTACGTAAAAGCTAGCAACCCTCCAAATGCCGAAGGACCAGTATTAGACGTATGTAATATATTAAAAATGTATAACATATTTACAATGCACATATACCTATACGGTATACAGCATAATATATATAATATACATTTATATATTATATTGACGCGAATTAATTTTTGTTAATTTGTTTGTTGTAAGTGTCATTAACAATAAATAAATTATTACAGATGGCACTAAATCCATCCGACAATACTATATGCTGTTTTGTTGGAAAAGGATTATTCCGACTAGTGACTATCAGTGATTCTATTTGGCGACAATATGGTTTTCAAAAAGCCGACAACTTGGATTTTTCCTCTGTATGTTGGTTAAATGGAGATAGGTAATGTATTGTTGAAAATATCAAATCAAAACATTTTTGAAGTGATTTATGATTGATTTAAATGTAGTTTAAAGTTTTAGATGTCTTACGTGAGTAACGGTAATGGTTGTAAACTACAGGATTTTTTTATAAGGTCAAAATTTAATTCTGTTACTGAAAATTGAGTGATAGATTATAGATTTCAATAGAATATTTTATAATTATACTTGATGACTATTTTTGTCTTCCGTTATTGATATAATATATATATACATAAATACATTAATATATTAAAATTTAAAATGTAAATTTCTTAAGACTCGCTTTAATTATAGACAGAATGTTTCTTAGCCCCTTCCAACCAAAAAAAAAAATATTGTTAAAAATATAATTTTATATTTTAGACTTATATTGATATTAAAAATTTTGCCCCCCCCCCCTAAAATTTTAATGGATTTCCAACTATTGCTTTAAGGGTTAAACCTATAACTTATAATCGACCCACGAATAGTATCATGAAATTTCTCAGTTATTTACACTTACAACTTTTATTTACATAGAATTATATAATTATGAACAATATTAATATTAATTTAGGTATTGTTATTTATTTTCTTTAAAAAAAAACTAGGATTTTAGCTGGTACCATGGATGGTCGTGTAGTTATAGTAGAGAATGGAGAACTTATAGCTGTGTACAACGTTAAAACAATGATAGATTTTGATCCAAAAAATAGAATAAAAGCTCCTTTAGACGTGATTCCGTTTTCAAAAGAAAGTAATCAACGAATGGACATTAGATGCTGTATTCCGATCAAGATAGGTTTAATATTCGTTTTTGGCGATTCATGTGTTCATTACTATGAAAAAATTAATCACAGGTTTATTATACAATTAAAAAAGTTAATATTAGGTATATCAGTTACGCTAAATTGGTAATTTGACAGGTATAAAAAACGAAATGAATTCTTGAAACAAAGTGATTCAAACTTAAATGCTCTAGATACAGATAGACCCATGCACAACATAGAGACACTGTCTATAAGTCCAAAATACCAAAAAAATGATTTGTGTCACAAGAAGGTCACAATTGTTTTGGGCACCGTTAGCTGAAATTCCAGACACATCTTTGGTAATACGATAAATTATATAGTCAGAACACAATTCAATGTATACCATTACGCCTATATTGTATTGTAGAACGCGCAGAATATGGTTTACTTTAAACCCCTTGGTGAAGATTTACATCACGGTGGTATATCTAGCTTGTCAACGTGTAAATGGAAACCAATATTCATAACGTGTGGAAAGATTGACCACACTATTAAAGTTTGGAACTATTTAAATTGTTCATTATTATTGTCACAACAATACCAAGAAGATGTGTTTAGTGTTTCATTACACCCTTCTGGGTTATATTCCATAGCTGCATTCACGGGCAAAGTAGAATTTCAATTGGTACACGCAAACAGTTTGAAAGCGTGGAGGGAGTTTGCCGTCACGAGTTGTAACTTAACTGAATTTAGCATGTCCGGTCACATGTTTGCTTTAGCTAACCAATTTGACGTCGATGTGTATTGTTCAGTGAAATTTGAGAAAAGGTTTACGTACAAAGGACATTCAAATACGGTACGTATGTGTTAACAATAATAATTATCTACAATTGCAAGCGTAATAACTTGTATATCGTGCATGTAGTGCATTAATGTATCATTGTATCAATATTATTGATTTAATATTGTATCATAAAATCAATAATTTTTAGATCACGGCTATGGTATGGGCGCCAAACGATATGAAATTAGTCACGTGTGGAGAGGATGGTGCTATATACGAATTCAATACAAGAACTGGTGAAAGGGATATGGATATCGTGCATCCTAAAACGATTTATATGGATTTGGCCGTTTCAAACGACACTAATCAGATTTTCCCAGCTGCTCAGGATGGTCGATTCAAAGAAATAAATAATCAATCGGTTAACTTTTTATTTTAAAATATTTTATTAATCTTCACACAATTGTAAAACTGTATAGATAGCCAAGTAATAAAAGTAATAAGTGAAGTATAGAAGCTTCAATTTAATATTTTCTAAAATTTAAATAATTAAGTTATAAAAAACTTAGGTACTTAAAGAGTAAAATATCTACAAGACTATAAATAACTACATTACACAGTAAAAGTAGTTGATATTATAAGACCTAACCATGAGAAATCTATTTTTATGTGCTTAAACAAATGTTTAGGTGATCCGTGATATAGACTTGCACCAAGGTCCATTAGACGCAATAGCTTTATCTAGATCAGATTTAATTCTATTTGTAGCAGGTCAAAATGGTGTTGTGTTATCGTTAATGTTACCAATTATGGCTGAAATTAAACACAAAGAATTTAATATGCACAACAAGAATATTACCAAGGTTTATAAGCTATGACATTGCATCATTGTAAAATCTTAATAATTACACAATTTTTTTTACAGATGTGTATAACAATTGATGATTCAAACTTAATCACTTGTTCAACAGACGGCAGTATATGTATATGGAAAATTAAGGATGCCGAAGGAAAAAAAGTTATTTTAAATGACCAATTTGCATATTCTGACGATATCCTAGTGAATGCTTCGGATTTAAAAAATAAAATCGAAAACATAGTAGAACTTAAAATGAGAGTGAATGAATTGGAAAGCGAAAGTAAATATCAAATTACTCAACTTGTCAAGTCTAAAGAACAACAAATCCAGGAATTAAATAACAATCATTCAATTGTTATGAAAATATTAGAAAATAAAAATACGGTAAAACAATTATAATTCATATTATATATTACCTAATAAATATACCTTGTTAATAGATTGTACAAAAGTAACTATGCATTTATATTTATATTTAAGGAAATAACTAAAAAACATATGGCAGATAAAAGTAGGTTAGAAATGGAATTAAATCTTCTAAAAGATTCACATGCTCAAGAGTTGGAAGAATTGGAAGCTAATTACAATAAAAAACTTCTACGCGAATACGAAAAATATGATCTACTTCAAAAGGAGTTAATTAAGACTAATTCAGAGTTGGAAAAGTAATAAATATTAGGAAAAAGTTTAATAATTACAGTTATTATGTAAACTATAATATGATCATTAATTTTTTTTATACTTGTCATTTTTATTAGAGATATGAATAAATCTGAATTTGAACAAAACGAAAAATTACAAAAAATAGTAGATCAATATAAAATAAAACTTGATGAAAAAGATAAAAATATTTTAAGAGTAAGTCGTGTATATAACGTGTATAAACTAAAATAATTTAAAGTGGTTAAAATTTCAAGAAATAATAATTAACAGCATTAGGTAATAGCTATATTTATTTTCATTAATTAGTAATAACTCGTTTCTATCTACCTACTGCAGGACATTTAGGTCGTTTGCTTTTTTAATACAACTAAGTTATAGTTAATAAAATATATAAATAATTTTTTATAGTTAAAAGAACAATTGATTAAAGATAAACAAAATATGTCCGATCTTATACACAAAATCAAAGAAGATGCAGATCGAGAAATATTAGAGAAAAAAACTGATTTTGTGACTAAATTGAGAGAATTGAAAAAAATTAATTTGAATCTCAGAGGCGAACTTGGATCATATAAAATGAAAGCTAAAGCGTGCGTAAACTTTATATTAAAATTCAGCGCTCAAAATGGACTGAAACAATTATTTTCATAATTTATCTATGCCTATGTATAATAAAATGTTGATGTATTAGAGCGTCGAAAGAAGCAGAAGACTTGGGTGGACTAATTGAAAAATATGAAGAAGATATAGCCCAGCTGAAAGTATCGGTTAAGAACGAAGAACAGACCATCTTTGACCTTAAGAAGCAAATACAAGTTCGTGACGTTATTGTAGAGCAAAAAGAATCTCGAATTTTTGAAGAGAAACTTAAAATGAAAGATTTAGAAAAACAATTGTTACTGACAAAAGAAAATGTTAGTGAACTAGAACGAACGGTCGAGCCGTTAATAACCGAAATACAAGAAAAACAAAAAACTAATGAAGATGTGAGTTTTTATTTTATACACCTATTTAGTATTTATAAATATTATATATACAACATTCATCTATTACCTACTCATCTTTACACTTAAACACGATGCTTCGATATAGTGGAGACTGGAGTTACCAATGAGTATAATCTTGTATATTATAAACTTGGTATAATGGTATGTCTTAGTTTACCCACTTTTATTCAAAAATCTAACCAACCAAAGTTATATTAAAAAATAAATAGATACCTAGTTACTTATACTTTATAGTTTATAGTACGATTCTAAAAATAAAATAATTTATTATATTATAATATTAATATAAATATAAATATTTTTTTAATTATTTATTGTATAGCCTTATCTTTGACTTTCTTAATATTAACAAGTTTGCCTCAACAAAGAAAAAAAATTAGAATTTTTTCTTTAAAAATATTTTATCTTAAAATATACCTAGTTCTTCTGAATATAAAAAATATGGTTTTCTAATTATACTATTTTATTTTTTTTATCTAAGTTTTGAAATTTGATTTAATTTTGATTTTATTGTAAAATAAAATAAATTATTTAAATGTTATAATACGTTTATCGATATTATCTTATTAAATTAGTATACATAAAGGTACCTATTCTATTTTTAAAGCATATACAAAAAAAAATGTTAACTACTTCATTGCTTCGATAAACATTCTTTTGAAAATGGTTTTAACGCTTATAAGGCCGAGTATAGGCTAGAAATTTTTATGCACATGGTTTACAATATAGGTAAGTGGAAAATCTATAGTACAATAATAATAATAACAAGTTAGTTATTATTATTATTATTATTATTATTAGCTATGTTAATTTTATTATAACTTTAGATATTGGCAATGAAAATATATAAGAAACTATTTATTTAATTTATTAACTATTGTTGTCATTTTGGTGGAACGCAAACGACAGATGGAATCAGAAATGTTAGATATGACAACAGTAATAAAGCAAATGGAATTACGCATATCTGAGCAACGAGACAAATTGAAGGCGTGCGGCCTAGAACTCGATAAAAAAGAACAGACGATCCGAGACATTAACAGAGTTATTAGAAACATCCGAGTCGACATCCACTCCGCCAGTGTACATTACCAAAATTCGGCAAAGTTAAAAGACGCAGTTAAAGTAAGTAAACAGATTGGAAATTTTTCGGTTTTTGTAAGGAGTCAAATAGGTAACTTATATTTCGAGAGTGAATGTGTGAAACGAAATGTCAAATAGATCATCAAATGTAACCGTTCAAGGTGAGAATAGCTTTAAATCCAAATTTTGTTATAACAATTACAATTTGTATGGTGTATTATTATCATAATAATATAAAATTAAATTAAGGTTCATTATTTTTATCACTTAATTTCACACTCAAGAATGACCAAATATTCTACTGTGCAGTGTGCATTGAAACCCTTGGATTTATAAATATGATATAAGCATTCATCAAAATTAATGCATTGTTTTACATTTAATTTACTGATAAATCTACGCCTACAATAAACTGGTACCAAAACATTTAAATTAATGATTATTAAAAATCTATTTTTAAATTAACAGTTAACATTTATGATAGAACTTTCTAAAATAAAATACCTCATTTTTCAATCAAAAACAATAAAAATAATGAACATAGTACAGTACCTTCTAGTACTAAGTATTTTTAGTTATCAATCAAATATTTTGTTTATAGGATTTGTTTATTAAATATGGCAATACAGAAACTTTTGAAACATCTAAAGATGAAGAATACGATATCAGAATGGAATTTACAAGACAGCGGAAATTTTTAGAACAATCCATAATTAGTCTAAAAAACCGTGTGAATGTGTGTGCAAAAAAAGATGAATCCTATAACAAAATGATAGAAGAAAATATGGTCCTCATTGATACAATTAATAAGTTAAGACAAGAACTCAAAATAAACTGTAAGAAATATGATAACTTAAAATCATTTTTGAAAATTAAAGGAAGTAAAATTCATACCCCTACTAAACAATCTAAAAATAATAATCTTCAAAGAGCTATATCGAATTTAAATTCAGTCGAAAAAACAACATTAGAAACATAATTCATCATCAGTTATAACACTTAACATTTTTTAACACTTGTTTTTTTAATAAAAAGAAAAAAGCTATTAATAGTTAATGAACAAATATCTAATTTTAGAAATAATAAAATACAATAAAATTAGTTTAAACAAAAACCTGTAAGTATAGTTCATAAAACTTGTAATCTTGGTTTTCTTTTTTTACATATTATAATCATGATTCATAACAGTCATAAGTATAAGAATATGAAGTTCGTTAAATTTTAAAACAAATTAATTAATACTTTAATAACTAGTTTTTATAAAATAATTATTAATTATCGTCCCTATATTAATGCATTATATATATTTGTAAATAATTAAGTTAATTCTGTGATTTAAATATTATATATTCAATTAAATGTATTCAATTTGATTAATATTTTGATACATTTTTAGTAACCATAATATTTACATTAATTTAGTGTGAATAAAATATATTACACATGTGAAAAATGTAATTTATAATAGTTTGTTTGTTTTTTACATAGGTACAATGTATATCCTTATATCTCAATTTAAATAACTCTTACTTTTATTTAATTATTCTATTAATTGTCAAATTATATTACACAAGTACAATTAAAATGATTCACAAAACACAAAATAACTTTTCAATAAGTTTATTATAAATGGAATAGAGAAATAATATTCATCAACAAAGTATATCATATCATTTGAATAATAATAAAAATTATTTAATTATTTAATGATATAAAAGTGGCTATTAATTTATTACAACAAATGTACATTATATTAATTTACAATTTGATCAATTATTTGTATTTTAATTAACAGTTGTAAAACATACAACAATACATTTTAAACATAATATAGTATCCCCAAGATACAAACCAAAACACCTATAAAAAATACACACCCACCATATTCAGTCCTAGAAAAAACTTATCTAAAACATTCAGTACAAATTAAAGTAAAAATGGTATAATAGACTTTCTACATTTCGGGTAGTCAGAGAATTCTTTTTTGTAATTCTTGTGTTTACCAAGAGCCCATATTGCCATTTGGTAGAATCCAGCAAAAGTAAATAATCCAGCTAAAAAACAAATTGCATATAAATTATTTTTTATCATCAATGCAATATTAATTACAAATATTTACCTGAAAATGAAGATGTCATTATAGTAAATCCAATCCAACTACCAACCTCATAAGTATAGTTAGGGCAAGAAACTAAGTTGAAAAGAAGTGTAAAAGGATTTATAGTGGGAACAGGAATACGTCTGATTTTGGTACCCGGAGGACGAAGGTTTCGCAGTGCAACGTGAATGCTTAAATTGCCTAATTCACAGAACTGTAACATTGTTAAAAATATTTATTCAATTAATATCTTGATACTTAAAAGTTTAATATCAATACTTACTATAAAAGTACCAAGACCAAAGTAAAATTGAATTGTACATGGTGGAGTATATAATGGATGGTTGACAAAGTATGAAACAAAAGCAGTGAAGCCCCAGTAATATGAACAGTTTTTAAAAAGATTCATTATTGGCATTGTGTTGTGAGAGAAACGGTGCACAAACAATGTTTCTAACACACGCTTTGCATAATGGAATGACCAACAGTAAGCAGCAACTCTAAGAAAATGATAAAGAGAATTTGAATTATAAGATTAGAAATAAAAATTACATACACTTAGAAAATCAATAAAAATTGATAGTAACTATTTTGTATACATAAATAGTCAAGTCCCTTAATACTTACAATATATATTTAAAAATATAAATAATATTATAAATTCTATAAATGCTATGCTTATATCATTATGTATTATTTTATATGCTAAAAAATTATATAATATTTTAAAAATATCTTATTGATAGTCAATTCAAATTTTAGTTAATGTACAATAATTCTTAAATTATATATTACTAATTAAGTATATGAATGCTTAAGACAAAAAACTACGAGTAATTCAGTAGGTAATGATATTAGAGTTCTAAAAGTGACAAAATATCTCACCACACAAATAATAAAGAATTTAAAAATAAAATTCTGATAAGCAACTCTTGCATCACAGAAAATCCAATACTGGTTATAATCATTGGCAGACATTTGGTTGAATTTTTAAAGGGAGCTATTATAATTTATAATTCAATGTAAAGTGACCCTAATTTTATTTTAATGACAAATATCTGTTTTTATCAGTAAAGGTATTTAAAATATCATCGTTATTAATATTTTTGGACAAATCTTTTTCAATATATAATATAGAAAGATTGCTGAACTTATTCTGAAGCTTCAATGTCCTTAGCCAAGTTTTTATTTTTTTTAAAGTACTAAAACTTTTTTTGTAAGTAGCCGAACTGATTAGATTTTTCAATGCTATTGTAGTTTTTGCAAATTAGAAAAAACTGTTTGATTTTCTGACAAAACTCTTAAATATTGGTTTAATAACATTATGTAGGTACAAACGAACAATTATCATTATTATAATGTATTATATATATATATATATATACGTAAAATGTACATAGATACACGTTTTGCGATAAAAAGATGAATAACATGTAAAAATGTACAATTAGTATTATTACACAAATACCATTATATTATAGTATGATAATAAATGTTATCGAATGTAATTTATCTGGAATCCAAATATATTTAATACAATAATAATTTACTTATAAATATTTATTAGCGGCATTTGTTGGTAAAATATTATTTTACAATTTTCAAAAAAATTAACAGATAATTATCGTAAATACCTAACAAAAATAACATTTCAAAAAAGGTTTTGATTTTTGGGGGTCTAATGAAATAGTTGAGGAAACTAAGTCTCTCTAAGCTCTCCCATTGATGTCTACCTATGGTTATAATACAAGTTATACAACCCTGTTTTTACCCTTTCAGATATCTAACCATACAAATAATGCTCATAATTATAATACTCATCTTAAAATAAATGGAAATATCATTTTTACCTTTATCTAGAACAACTTCTGCCCAAGCAAGGCTATATTATGAATTTGTTTGATTCTGTATTAATAATAAAATCAATGTACATAATTATAACTTTTTCAAAAATTTCTATTTTTAAAAACTTTATAATTAAATAATTTTTTTTTATTATCTTAACTTATGTGAAAAATAGTAATATGTTAAAGAAAATTTTTTTTTAGTAATTTTAGATTAATCTCTTTAATGTTTCTTCTTTTGTCTTCATTTTTTTATGAACATATAACAACACAAATTATGGTTTTTAGAGTGAGGTCAAATAAATCTATATGTATATATTAACTTATATTCGATATGACATCTTAAATTTAATTATTATTATTAAGAATTAAAAACAATTGTTTTACACATGTATAACATATTTTAAAAATAATTTAACTTAATAAATAATAAAGACAATTTTATAATATTAAATGAATAATGACTTACTCAGCAATGTGTGACATCTTTTGATTAGCTTGAGCACCATAAATTAGACTAGGCCTTGCATAAAATATTAAATATACAAATAAGGGTCCGGCATATTCTGCCATAAATACAGTAGACCATCCAATTTGAGGGCCCAAGTCTTTAACATAAAGTTTTGATCCATTTTTTAATCCTAAAAAAGAAAAAATAACTTTTATTACAAATTTGTAAGTTTTTATAATATTACAAAAATGTAAAAAGTAATTATTATCTTATGAATCAAAAAAACTATTACAGATTTTATTAAGTCAATGGTTATTTCTTACAAAAACATGAAATAATTGTGTTTCGAAATATAACAACACATTCCATGCTTTCATTGAATTGATAAATATTACTTTTTCATACTAACCTAAGTCTTTAACTTTATCAGTATCCTTTAAAGTTTTTCCTTTAGGTTCAAGCCTGATAGATTGTCTGTCTGGATATAAAACTGACTTTACTTTGCTTATGCTTTTCTTGATATCACTAATCTGAGAAGCATCTGTTACCTGTAAAAATTAAAAATATTTATAATTTATAAAAAAAATATCTCTTAATCCACAAGCATTAATTATCTTGGAGTTTTTTCTAAATAAAAAATTAACACAGAAACCTCACATTTCTTCAGAATTATAACGTAAATTATTAGCAACTTAAAATTGCTATCATACTATAAATACTTTACTAATATAATAATAATATAAACAATTTTATTTTTATTTATTTTTAACTAATTTAATTAATAATGCTGAAAATGGGAATTTTATAAATCACAAGAATTAAAAATCAAAATTTGAATTATAAAAGATTTATCTATAGAATTTTGATTGTAAATTAAAATAAAATATGCACATTCATTGATTTTAAATTTGGAGTTCATTCTTCAGTTTTAATCTTAAATAAGTGTAGGTACTTATAAATTACTTTGATATTTACATGCAAAAAACTTGATAGAAAATTAAATAAAAATATCATATGATAAATGTAATTTTGAATTTCTAAGAAATTATTAATTATCTATAAATGACACTAGTACACATTGTACATTTTATAAATAATTGTTAAGCTAAATATTACCTAGTACAAATAATGTTAACTCAAGTAGGCACACTGAATAAATTATACGGTATTTATCAAGGACATGGAATAACATTTTTCATTTGAATATTAATGAACAACTTGGTAAAGAAATTAATTAATTCTAAAATAATAATTTAAAATACTAAAATAAAAGAAAAATTTAGTTAACAATTACAAATTTAAATCTAAAAAATGTAAATCCAACTGAGTATAAAAATATAAAAATTTAAAAACCATAGATTAGAGTTAAATAATTCTTTACCATTTCATAGACACCTCATTTAAAAAATTAAATACATGATTGCTATGATAAGAATACTTAAAAAAAAATTTTCATAAATAATGGGCCCCAGAATTTCTACATCTTCACTGCCTACATAAAATATTAAAATATAATTGAACATAAACAATAATAAATTATTATACATGCATGCAGTACAAAATATTATCAATAAAAATTCTTACTTTAATTTTTCCAATATTCTTGTCAGTGGTTGTTACAATTTCAATCTAAAAAATAAATCATATACTTAGAAATTTCATAATTTACATAATTTTAAATATTTTTCACTACACAAAGTTCAAAATATTATTTTTGTATAATGTAGATACACATTAATTGTTTTTATCAATTACAATATTAACATAAAATGACCAGGTTCTATAATTTATCATATTACATCCGAATAGTTAATGTAGCTTTTTGCAAAAAAAGAAATTTGTTATTTTAAAAATGTAAAATAGAGTCATAGTTGTATTAACTATCATTCGGTGATAATCACTGGTATTTAGCACTCATACTATATTTTTAATAAACTCATTTAAATAATTGTGATCTATTTGAAATAAAATTAAAACATAAATTCAGTTTTAGTAACAATACTGAAATAATTACATTTAAATGATATATTGCTATTTTAATGTATAGATAACCTATTTTGAGTACTGACACAAACTTGATGAAAAAGGCATAATTTTTTCTTAAAGAATAATGAATAAATAAAAAAAAAATTGAAAATCAGTCTTTTTTCTGTATATTATAAAAATTAAACTGACTCCTAACGATTTTAAATACTACAGTACCTTGATAAACAAATACTCATTATTGAAATAATATTCAATATGCTCTGCAATAATTCATTTAGGAAGATAATATACTTAGGTTAGCGAGGTCAAAATTACAACTACAATTTTTTAATAAATAGTTAATTTAATCAATTAACTTAGGTAATAAATAATTAGTAAGATATAAAAATAAAATTACTTAATTTTATATTGCACTATTTACTACAAATTATATTTAGAAAGAGGCAACTTTTTATTTATCTTTGATTCCTACTATTAAAATAAATAATTAATTTAATGTAAAGTAATAAATTAAATTGAATAATAATAATAATAATTTGCTAAAAGTATTTCATTAAAAATTATGTTTAAAATTAAACGTTAGCAATAGCTTATAGGAATTGTATGAACTTGTAAGAAAACGAGTTATGCAAAATGTTCATGACAGTGCTCAGTTATTTTAGGCTCAATTAAAGGATAGATAACAAAAATACAAATAAGCTGATATAAAGACAAAATAAAGTTTTAATTTAGATTAAGTGTAAATTATTTAACTAGATACTTGGGCAAAATATATACTATTTTATCACCTAATTTAAAAGGGTCTATTCACACATAAAAAAAAATTAACCAATACCCAAAGTAATTAAACATTTAAATAATAAGGTACATCCATCTCATATAAATGTTATTTTTTATCATTACATATATAATGTATACATAAATATGTACCAAGATGTTATACATAACAAGTTTTGTTTGAGATTATATATTATGTGAAATGTTTCAAGGTTAACAAGTACAAAGGGCACAAGGTGATCTGGACTAGAAGTTTTATCATTTGAATAAAAAGCAAGTATTATTATTTGTATTTGTTTGTAAACTAAAATTTAAACGTAATCGTTTGAAACTCAAACATTGGACGTTACAGTATATACACACTGGGTCTACGTGTGTCATGCACACAAGTGTAAATATGAAATAAAGTCCAAGTAGATACTCTAAAAACTCAAGATTGAATAATAATATAATTTATACACAATTTTAGACTCAAAAAAATAAAACTTGAGGCAGGAATGTGTTAACCAATCAGTGGAAAATTATTGACCACTATTATTATTTTAGAGGTTGTAGTAAAGGGAAAATCCTAGGGGGGGGGTAAAGGTCTCCAGCATTTATTTAAGAAATATAACCTCTCACCATTTCGGAATAGTTTTACTCGTACTTTTTGAGGGGGGAAGGGGTCATTACTCAACAGCGTCACAACGATTAACAACAAAACGTAAACAAAATAAAATCGCTTACCTCCATAGTTATAAAAATTGCTTGGCCGGCAGCGTGTAAGACAAATAACTAACGTCGAGTCGGCGTCAAACAATCAAGTGATAGTAACCGGCGACCACAGGAGCGAATACTGACTAATTACTGAGTGACGGTAAACGAATGGCGATTGGCGAGTGACTACTGACTACTGACTACCGCTCCTGTGATGCGATGCGACACCAGCTGATAAAATATGGAGTACGGACAACGTGGAACGTGTGTACACTGTGTACTCACTATAAAAAAAAATAGTCACTACTATGGTCACTTCAATCAGTGTGTACTACGGAGAGCCATGTGGCATGTATTACCTATCACTAGTACCTACTGCAACTACCTCCACCATTAAATAATACTACCACGACGAGAGCACGAGACACGAGGAGTAAACGAGTTATAACTGAATAATTGTCACTGATACTGATTAGTGATTGGCCATTGGCCATTGCTCACCGCAGACAACCACAACACACACAATACATTTTATTTTAATATTACCTATTACGTTATCTCGTTCAACGGTTCAACCAGCCTCTAATCCCTTAATCCTGGTCAGGCTCGTCAGAGCCACCACAAGGGGTAGAAGTTGAAGTACAGAGACCCGTTGAAATAAATTTATAATTTTTAAAATTTTGATATACCAACTTTCTTATTACATATTTTATATAGGTACATAATGTCACTTTGATATTTTAATCTATGAATAAATATATATTTTTAAATTAAGATTTTTGTATAAAGCTTTCAAAAATATTAAGTACAAGGATCAGAGAAAAAATCAATTCCTCTTAGCCTGTTAGCCTTCGTTTTGGACTTTTGAACAAAGATATTCAACCAACCACTTATGTTGCACTCATATAAATTTACCCCAGATAATTCAACTGTCTGTGCTCGCCATATCTGATTCTCCAGCCATCAGCGACATTCTACACATTCTTCTTAACTACCCTAAAATGTTTTCTCAATGCAAAAGTTCTCTCGTTTAAATTAATTTCTTAAATATTGCAGTTAATTCTCAGTCTATCAAACTCTATTAATTTCTTGAATTCATAAATTATCATTGCCTATTTTTTCCACAATATGTTTTGCACGACCATATTAGTTTTAAAATTAAAAATAATTTTTTTCCATAATTTAATAAACCGATATATATATATTAAATGTGTAGGTATAGGTACATAGGTGTGTGCAGTACAGAACGAGCCGGAGCTCGACCGGAATCTTTTTAGAGGCATAATAAAATCTCAACCAAATTAATACATTTTTCACTGTATCTAGGTACTGAAATTGTTCAGTGTAATTAAACCAGTTACAAGTTGTTTCTGCGAACGGGTATTTTTTAATCAAACAATAGTATTACATAAATTAAGGAGTACTATACAATATACATCAAGACCACTTAATAGTTTATTATTAATATTTACTGAACCAAAACTAATCTAGTATTTATATTAACATGGTCGTTGACGAATTCAAAAATATTGGAAATTTGAGAATTCGTTTATAATTCTTTAATTAAAATTATTATAATTGAGATTATATAATTTAATATTATGTATATACAATTTTTTGTCCATTAAACCAAGTTTCTACATTTGAGTATTGTGTTTTTTTCTTTTTATGCATAATTATATTTAAATCATTTAATTTTTAACTTCAAAAATATATGTCTAGAAATTAGCAACTTAATGTTGTGTGCACATACAACTTGATTCTATTTACATAGTTTTTAATTTACAATTAAAATGTACATTAATGTGTTAAAAAAAAAAAATATAGTTGCACTGTCCGAGTATTAAGGCATTAATTGTTCCAAATTCGACCGGAAATTGAAGTCTGCGCATGCTTATGTGCGTAAATACTATTGATTTTTTAATATCGAAAATGTAAAATTGTCAAGACTAATATTTTATCGATGTAAACAAGTTAATTTAAATTAAAAAACAAAATATTATAATAGGTACCTACTAGTGTAGCGATTGGCAAAAATGTTAAATTGTAAGCGTATACTCAGGAATGGCGCTTGGGTGGCTTAGCAGGTTGCCTTGCAGGAACCAGAACCCAAGATATAAACAAATAAATTATAATTTGATTGTGATCGTGATCGTTTCAAAAATATTATTTTATCGATTTACAGTGTATTACTACTTCGGGTTTTAAAATATAATTTATATAAATATATATCTTTAATATTATATAAATAACATTATAAGTAATAATAATATATAAGTTTATTTCATCTGGTCCCGTCGAACCGGTTGCTTCCACAACTTATTATTTAATTCCTTTTAGACTCGCCAATCATCATTATTGTAGACCGTGGTATCTTAATACCGCGGTAATCCATATATTACACGCATACAATAAAAATGGGTTAAAAGTAACAAATAATAAAATAAACTATATAATAATCTTTAAATTCCATAAAGTACTACTACCTATAACGTCAAACGTGATATCATAAATATCAAAAATCGTAGTAGTTAAAATACTATAAACCGTAAAAACTGTTATACCTTCGACCTACGATAATACGATATTATTTAGCTAAGTACTATGAAATCCCCCACTCCTCACATTGCAGTTCTACATTTTTAAAAAAATTATACTTGTCTACATCTATACAATTACTGCAGATTATAATAAAAATGCTAGATATGGGAATGATGGATTAGTAATTTAACTGTTTTCTTAATACATTTTTTTTATAATCTTAGAAAATATTATTTCTTAGATAAGTATTTTTATAATTTTATTATGAAAACACGTATGATGTGCATCCGTGTCTTGTAGGTATGTACCTATATAATTAGCATTCCATTGGTAAAAATTTTGATGACCATTTTTCTAAAAGTATACTAAAAACATTTTTGTGATGTTAAAAATAACCAATTGTAATTAAATATAAATGAATAGGCACATTATTATGAATTTGAACTCTTTTGTATTAACCTTACATTAAGTTTCAAAATTTTGGATCTTAAGTCTTTATGCCCTTTTATTGAATTATCTAAAAATATTAAAAAATTTAATTTTATTCGATTTACATAAATCTGGTAGGAACATGTTAATGATTAAATGTAAGTGAGTAAAAAACCTTGACAACTTAATACAAGGTTTCTTATAAGTTGTTCTAATAGGAACTAAAATAAATTAAGATATGTATAATTTTTTTTATATACAATTTCAACTAAATTGGATATTTTATTTTTTTTAAAAAGGGAAAATAGATAGTCGTTTTATTATAAAGTATAGGTGTAGAAAGTACGACATAGTAAAATATTACTTATACCTATTAGTACCTTCGAGCTACGAGTACCGTATCTACAAGCTACAATAAACAATGCAATTGATGTTTGGCAAAAATTAGTTCAATCTACTGCATAAAACAAATAGAAAAATAAATAATAATAATAGCAAGTATAAAATTATTATATTTCTATAACGGAGTCATGGAAATCCGAATTTTATGATTATTTAATATAGGTTTATTCACTGCAATATAGGGGCCAGTACTCAGTAGTAATAGGTTTTGATAATTACTTAATATTGACTAAATATTATCTGAAAATTTAAAATCACAAATAATATTTGAATATTTTGTTTTTGTCTCTGAAAATTCTATTTGATATATGATGCCCTGATCATACGATCGCGTACTTTGAAGATTTAGAGAATTATTTGTTCTTTAATAAGACGCAATAAAATTTATTAATCATTTGCTGAGCAGCTGAACTAACTTGAGAATATGTAGCATGAAGTCGGCCATGAACGAAGCAGGGATCTGTGTTGTCAATGCCTATTATTTCAAAAGTTTGGCCTTTTACCTTATTGATAAGTGATAACTATCGCAAAACAAAATTTTAGGGAAATTGAAGGAGTTTGAATTTGAACAGATAGTTACTATCGTTATTAAATAATTATATTTAAATGTTTTCTTGAATAGGTGTACAAATCATTAAATACTATAATATAATACCATAATTTGGTATACTCATCAATTATTCGGTATAATATGTCGATGTATGCAAATAATAATGACAAACACACAAAATACGTAAGTAGGTATCTAGTAGAAATCTGAAATTTACTTAAGTATATCATAACAGGTAAAAACCCAACAATTATTAATTATCTACTAATGATTATAATTTATAAACTAGCTTTCGACACCTCCGTGTTTGATATGTTTATTGTACTACTATTATATAATACAATACCACAACTCCCAGTTGTTCAGGATCGTATAAAATGCGAGTTTTAAATTGTAAAATAATGTTATTTAGTGTTATGAAAGGTCATCCACCAAGCATGTTTATTTTCATTTTTCATTTAATAATTAATTTATTCAAATTTTGATGTTTGAAACTTTTAAATTCTTAAATGTTTTCATAGTTATTAAGAAATCAGGTGTTTTAAGGCAATGTAAACTTCTATTTTTTTTAATTTTTTTAAACTCTTTTTAATGTAAATTATTTAGTGGATTAATTTTTTAAAAATGTTGATGTATTTTATTCAAAATTCAAACAAATAGTGTTTATATACTAAGGTTAATAATCCTTATAAAATGGTTTAACAATAATATAAAATATATTTAATATTGAATCTAGTATTTATTATACATGAACCATTTTTATAAATAACATTTACTAATAAATTTAAATTTATTAATTTTTTAAATCCTCATAGTGTTGTAGCTCCTCATCTAGTCATATTTTTCAAATTTATTATCATGAAACTATTATCCTTAGTACCTACACAAAATGTAATTACTTAAAAATTAATCATACAAATTTAGTTAAGTTACTTATCTTAAGATTTTTAAAAAAATTATCATTGCTAGAATTGGAAAGTTCTCATTTGAAAATAAAATTTGTAATTTGTATCTTCACACAGGAACAAAAATATCAATAATTTAAAAACATACTTTTTAAATATATTTAAAAAACCAGATTTTAAATAACTGAATTATTAAAGGAAAACAGGAATGAGCATATTTGTTGAATCATTCAGTATATTGTTTTTTTACGTTTATAATATTGAATGATACTACCATGGAAATGATATTTTATAACTTTATCATAGGTGTGTTAGTATTTATATTATACAGATTATCAACCAAATTCATGGGGGGAGGGGGGTAAAGATAGAATAGTTGGTCTCTTTTTTTTTTATTTGAACCGTAATATGGGGTCTAACTGTTTGCACATTATTTAGCCCTATGTAGCATCGTTTATTGTTTATACATTATACAAGTAATTAACAATTTACAAATAATAACAATAATACTATATTAAACAACGGGTAACGGGTGTTGCTAGCCAAGGTTGGTCAAAGTTTCCTAATGCTAAAAGCCCCCAAAAGCAAAATTTAAACTAATAAGTTAAAATATTTATGGCAATAATATTTTTGTATAATTTTCTAATTGAATATCATCAAGTGAAAATAATGTCTAATTATTGTTCTATTAAGTTATTGTCATTATTGAATAATTCCCCACAACTATTCTGATTAGATGAATTATTAAAATTTTTTTTTTATTTATTAATTTAATTTACATTTTTAAACGACTTAAATATTCAGAGGAGCTTCAAAAATGTTGTGGTTAACAAAAGCAGCAAAAAAGTTAACTTGGGTTACACAAGTTTGTAAAGAAAATTACTTAATTATAAAAGCAGTAATTTAAGTTATTACTAAAGTAATTAAGCAGGAAAACCCATAAAAAAGAATTTGACTGTTTAAGATAGTATTTTTTGATTTGATTAATATTTTTAATTTGGTAAGATATATACAATTGTGTCATAAAATTATGGACATACAGTGTTAATTGTGAGACTAATATTTCATTATTTGTTAATAGGTAAATAAATAAAGCAGTGTACTTAACAAATAAAAGTCTGTTTTCTTTTTTAAACTTTGTTTTTCAATTCAAATTCAAAACCACTGAATTCTTTAAAAATTCAGAAATGTAAAATTCCATTCTATTCTAGGTGGCTAGGTATATTATTCACAGAAATTCTATTAAATTTTGGAAAAGTCCATTATTACTTGAGTTTAACTTAAAATATATTTAGTTAAATTGCAAAACTATACAATTTGTATAATTACTTAGTTATTACTTATTAGTATGCTTTTAATTATAACATGTATACATTTTTTTTTTAGAGGATTTTACTTGACTATAGGATTTGTGGGGTTAGCTTTAGAATTTGATGATGAAGGTTGTTACTGTACAAAATGATAATTTGTGCTCTAGTTTACAAAATATCTGCCTTGGTTTGATTGGTATCTGATACAAATGTAGTAATAGATCACTTTATTAATATTTAAATGGTTAGTATTTATTTCTAGACAACTAATTATATAGCCATGTTTATTAATAATAATTTTTTTTTTTTTTTGTAAAATATAAAGTTATTATGTTCATGTATTGTTTTTTTAATCTTTAATGCATTAAAACAACCGGTTTTAAGTAATAAAAATATTTATTTCATACTTAAAAATCAATCAATTTTTAATTATCACATTATAAAATATTTGTTTTTATATAAAAAATTGTTTTTATTATTGAAGTTAGATACTAAAATTTTAGTAATGAATGATTTCATAATTATTATATCTCACCTATTTATTTTTATCAACAAAAAATCCTCTTCCTTTGTTTAGTTGCTTTGAGTTTTCATTTAATTGGTTTTGACTATTACTTTGAACTTGGCTAATAACACCTCTGCCACGACCAGCATTCTTACTCCAGCTATTAGTTTCAGTTGAAGGGGTATTTTTTTGAATAGTTTTCGAATCACCAAGTGGAGGAAAGTTGTTTACTTCCTTTGTTATAGTTTTACTATTTGTATTTACTTTACATTCTGGTTTATTCCATACCGGTTTTTGATTAACAGTAGTTGAAGTACCTTTAAGTGTTGGAAAACTATTAGTTGCTAAAGTTTTCGGTTTATCTGTTTCTATATCAATGTACAAATCAGAAAATTTTGAAATATTAAACTTATCAAAGTTTTCTTCGGTTGGATTTTTTATTTCTGATATATCAAAATTATAATGGCAACCAGATTCAAATTTTATGTTAAAATAGCGACAACAATGAGCTGATAAAATGTGTATCCACTTGCACACAAAAAAGTTACTACAAGCATGAGAGTTTTCCAGTTTTTCATGATAATTACAACCAATTGATTTTATTGTACTAAACACATCTTTTGATAAATAATCAGTAGCCATTGCAACAGAAGGTATAGCTAGATCATCTGTTTCTGGATGTCTAATTTGATGACATCTATTTTTTAGTTCCATAAATAGTTTATCCAAATGGTAAACTCTAATAATATTATTGAAATCATGTCTTTCAGCATCCATTACTGCACTTTCAAACAATTTATACAAACTAATACTAGTAATCATTAATTCATTTCCAATAGACGTGTGTGCAGTATAGACTGGTGGCATGTCTAATGTTGTGTCATTTAGCACAGCTTCATCAACTTCTTTGTTCATGATAAAACCTAAATAAGAACCATACATTTCAATATTAGTTTGAAAAAAAAATACATTAACTAAATAATTTTTATTATTTAATATTTACCAATAATTTTTAATAATATTTCTGTGTAATTATTTGGTAATATTGAGAATACGTTTATCATATGATTATTAGCAGCATGACTATTTATATCTCCTGTTGAGGCTTTCGGAGCACTTGTTCTGATTTGATCAAATCCAATTAATTTATGAAAAAATCGTATTAAGCCTTTTTCTAAAGAAAACTCGGCCATAGATATCTCAGCAGGAAAATAAAATCCTTCTTTCTCGCATGTATAAGGGTTTATATGAATCAAAATGAATTTTTGCTTAGGAAGATAATAACTAGATGGTTGCATATCAAGCAATTCTTTTATATATTCATACATAGCATTTGCTTGTAATTTACTATCAACTGATTGTTTTTGAATATCTTCTACCTTTTCACCAATTGAAGTAAATTTGGCTGCTTTTTCATTACCTTTCATATTTTTAGCTTTTATTTTATACTTTTCTTTCATCTGATCAGGCATTTTTTCCCAATCTGTTTTACAATACTTCGACATATTAGCCATGTTTACTTTAATCCCTTGATTTAATAATGATTGTTGAGTTTCTGCCATGAATACTAAAAACGCACTAGTTTTCTTTTTTGGAGCCATTTCTAAAACAAAAAGGTATATAAATTAGTAAATAATAAATCATTTATATGCTAAGAAATGTATCCATAAATTTATTTAATTAATATTTTATATCTTATAATATAAAGTATAATATATTATTAATTATGCAAAATTTTGATTTATAAAAATATTAATAATAATTAATAATTGGTAATTAGTACTGCTTGTAAACAAATTCTACTTTTTGTTTAAACATAAAAATCTAAGTAATTTATAATAATACAAGTTGTTTCTTTTAAATTATTTTTTCAAAAAATATTAATGTTTTTGAAAATAATTTTTTTTACATAATATTGAATCACTATCAAACTATATAAAACACTTTTTTTTTTTTTTTAATGTTTAATATTTTTTATTTATCATTGTAATAATTTTTTAAGTTCTTTCTTTTTTTTTAATAATAGCAAACATTTTAATATCATATTAAAATTACTTGTCATTCACTATGCGTCAGGGCCTGATTAACCAATAGGCTGAGTAGACTACAGCCTAGGGCACTATTCAGCCAATGTTAAATTGGGGAAGGGGGGCCACAAAATAATTTTACTAAGAATGAAGAACATTTACATAATATATACTTCAATTAAAGGTAAAACTATTTTTTTTAACTGTCCCAATGTATCAGAATTTAGCACATAAAACTATTAAATTTTTATTATTAATCTTATATGGAATACGAGGAAAAATAATAAAATTTTAACAAACTATGAAATATTTCATAATTTTGCACAGACAAGATGATACAAAATAGGTACTTTTTAACACAAAACTATGTGTTTACATAAGAGAATGAATAATAAACAACAAGACTATTTTTGTCTAAAATGTAACTTGGGTCCTTTATAACAAATTGTAATTCATATATAATTGAAAATTAAATATTTGTGATTTCATTACATCTAGGTTGTAATAATTGTGTTTTATCGTAGTCGATGTTGGGTATTTCTAGTTTTATCATAGTGATAAGTTAAAACGAAGACCCTTACACTTTAGTTTATTGAAAGATAATTCATGAAAAATATTATTTTCGATGAAATAGTAGTCTTTTGCAACGTTAAAATAAAGGAAAAAAACTTTTTTCATGTAAAAGTGTAGAGTAAAACAAAAACTTAATTTTATAATAAATAATAATCAGTTCAATCATAAATTTTAAAATTTTAAATGCTTTTGTATATTATGTTATCAAACATATATGTTTTATTTTAAATAAAAAAAAATTAATGTTTATACGTTTCTATAGTCCTTCTCTGATCCTTCATAAGGACGCCATATCAACCCTAGCCTACTGGTGACCAAATTTTTAATCAGGCCTTGCTATGCGTTAATAATAAAACAGTTAAATAAGATCTATAAGATCCATAAACTATTATAAACTTATAAATAGGAACAAAATTTAATATTAACATTAAAATATTTGGGGAAACATAACTAAAATAATTTTTAGATAATCTGGCATAGGAGATATTTGTTTTTTCTCTTTCTGATCCATACGTAACATAATGAAAACATATATATGAAAAATTCTTTTTTATGGTTTTCAATTAATCAGAGTAAAATAACCTATTATAAGAATTTGGATTTTATAGCAATAATTATTTAAGTTTAAAAACTATTAATTTATTTATTTTTGTTTTTATAATTTTATATTAAAATTCTCTTTATTATTATTTTTAGTGGTGTATTGTTCTTATAGGCAACTGAAACAAGGTTTAGATAAAATTTCAAAAATGTTAGTTATTTTAAAATAATTATTGTAATAGGTAATTTTTTTCAAAGATATCTGAAATCAATAAAATATGACATATTATTATCATATTTCTATAGATCACAGAGACTAAAGGAATTATGAGTAAACTGCTGAAAGCTTCATAATCATTCTATTGTACCTTTGTTTGCTGTCAATAGCTACTAAGATTACAATGCCGTATTTGATAATACTAATTTTATTTTCAATATCATACAATTAAATATAAAAAAAAACATGTTTAAATTACCAATATTACAAAACAATCCATAATATAGTGAACTTATATAAGTTAAGAATGATCTTGTTCTATAGTTCTACACTTAGTAAATTGAATATAAAAATTACAAAAGGTTAGATTCACATTGATTAAACGAAATATAAAAATGATTATAAATTTATAAATCATTATCCAGATTAAAATACAAATAAAAATAGCAGTAAATAATAATAAATGAAATAAGTTTTAATCATCTAACCTGTTTGCTTTCCGATAATTGGCTATTTAACATAAAAAATAATTGCACTATTTTTGAAGATACATATTTTTATGATTTATAATAACAATAACGTTAAAACGTGAAAAGAGTAACAACCGTTGGCCATATTTAATGTAATAAATATGGCACTATGGCATGTATGCTTTGTGGAACGAGTACCAAGTGATAAAAGAAAATCTGATAAGAACAAAAAAAAAGACAAATGGGTTTTCGCAGGAAAAATTCCAAATTATTCCAATATGGCGTCACTACACCATTATCACAAAATATATTGCTCATCACAAAATGTTATTCATATCACAAAATAATTTTGAATTTTTACCGCCTTTCAAACCAAACATAAGTACACCTAACTATTATGATATAAAAGAGAACTATAATAATTGTATATATTATTTGTTTTACAGCATAGGTGTGTTGGCATATTGCACATTATACCAATACAAAGATTGTTTCAATTTATAATATAATACTAAGTAAACGGTTATTTTATTAACATTTATTATTATTTATCATGAGTTCTAGTAATGTGTGCATTTACTATAATTATAAATACTCAACAATTTATAATTTAAATAAGCATATACAAAAAAAAAAAACATGTCGATATTGTAATAAAGGTATTTGATTAATTATAACATTATGTTTTCAATATTTTTTTTGGAAGGAATGTAAACAAAAGGTTTATACTTGTAATGATTGTGGTGAAACTTTTAATTCAAAAATGAAAATAATATCCACTCAACAAATGACCATACTGTCCATACTTACTTTTTGATAAAAGAATAACATTTTTATTAAATTATAATATATACTTATAAATTATTATTATTAGCATGTAATGAAAGTGAATTCTGATTGAACTATTATTATACTTAATTATTAATTATTATAATTAACACGTTATTACGTTATAAGTTGTGACAATGAATTTTGACTTACCTATTTTATTTTAACTATTATTAGAACTATTACACTGAATTACTTAATAATATACTTTTGTAATAAGTAATATATTTTGTAATAATAGTGTAGTGAGTAGTGACGCCATATTAGAATAATTTGGAATTTTTTCTGTGAAGATCCATTCGTAAAATTATAGATTCTATAAAAATATAGGATATGACAAGGATTTCCAAGTATTAGCCACGGATCCAGAGCAAGGTTAGGATCTGGGGGGGGGGAAACATTTTTTTATTAGTACTTTAATCATAATTTAAAATTTTTGTCATAATATTAGGTATAGATGGTAATTAATGTAATAAATAAATTATTGATTATTTAATATAATATAATATTTATAAATTAAATAATAAAATCTAACCCTCTATTTACATTTTCGATTTTTCCAATATATATATTTATCCACCATAATATGCCTGAAAGGGGCCTGGGTCCCTAGGCCTACACCGTCCATGCTGGGGATATGTATTGTAGCCAAGTTCCTTGTGAGTGGATTTGAGCGAGAATTTAGACGTTGGTGGAAACGTTTGTAAGCTTTTTGCTTCTTCTTTTATAATTTTCATTTATAGATCACTGTTTTCAGTATGATTTGATACAATTATTCGTAATTAAGGGAGCTTGTAATTTTTCTCAATGTTTTGCTTTGGAAACTCTCTATATTATTTAATTTGGATATTTTTGCATTTCCCCATAGCTGTAATTCGTAAGTCCAGATTGTTTTAAGGAAAAGATTTGTAGATAAGTAGTTTCATATTTAATTTTGTGTGTTTATTGTTGACTATTATTGATTTTAGCATTCGTAAACGGGAATTATTTGGTTGTTATTTTTTTGACTTTGATATGGTGAGCCCAATTATTAAGACGACTGTCGAGCGTTAGTACAAGATATTTAATAATTGGAGACAATGGGATTTGAGTATTATACAGCATTATGATACCTTTGCCCTCCACAACAACGCCTCTGCTAATAGTAAATACTAATGCCCCGTTTTATGCAATTTTGAACTTAAGCAATAATTGTATTAATTTATGCATTTATTATTATTTTAATTATTTTAAATTATTGTTCTAAGGTTGGCGTAACTGATATCCCGAAATGACTGGCGAAAGCCGAAAATGATAGATACTGATTACCGAGATACCAACTGCCAGGTAGTAGTTCTGTGGTAGTGGTAGACGGTAGTAGTAATAGTAAATAAGATTTAAATTTTTAATTTTGTACCTATCTTCATTTTTTTTTGTTAGGAAAGTCAAGTTTTGAGTTTTGACTTATTAGTTTTCGATTTATTGAAATTTAAAAGTTGGAAGTGAAATAAATTGGTTATCGTATTACTTTGTTGTACAATGGATCTTTTAGTTTTACTTTCTATATTCTCCGCATCAGTCATTGTTGGATTGTTTGGTTTTATATTTCGATATAAATTTTTTCAAAGTGGGTTCATACCTTAGTACTAATTCTTGTTTATGTATTTGAGAGTAAAATAAAATTGTTATAAAACGTTTTTAGGTGGACCTGAAAATGCTGCACAAGAAGATCCTGTAGTTAGACCTAGATCTGGGGTCCGTATACAAAATCGTAACACGTTGCGTCGAAACAATCGTAATGTTGTAGGTAAGTCTTAAATTAATATTAAGTTATTTAAAAATTTAAAAAAAATATTTTGGTGTATGTTAGAAAAATATTATATTTTAATCTTAATTTAGTGCCAAGAAATGAAAATGTTGAGAATGAAGATGCTACAGTTGATCCTACTGTTGTAGCTGTTATAGATCCAAAATTAGGAGCTAAAAAACGAGCAAAGTTAGAAGCCAAAGCTGAGAAAAAAGCCAAACGAGAAGTTTGTTTACACTGTATAAACATAGATTGAATTTATCACTTAAACAATAAATGTTATTTATAGGCTGATTTACAAGAACGTGAAGATCGTAAAAAAAGGCAAGAAGCATTAGATGCAGAAAGGAAAGCTAAAGAAGATAATGAAAAGAAACAAGAACTGGAGAAATTAGCGTTAGAAGAGGAAAAAGAAAAAGAAAAAAAAAGAAAAGAGGCTTTAGAGTATTTGAATTTAAAAGAGCAAATGGGAGTAGTAGAACAAGGCTATGAAGAGACATTTGAAAATCAAGATGGAACATTAGAACAATTCATTAATTATATTCAGGTTAGAAACCATTATTATTAGTAAATTTAATCAGTAGTAATCACTTCACTTGCTCTTAAATTATTATGATCAAGTTAAGTGATTCTTATAACTGTATGTGGTTTCTCAATCTTTCAAATGTGTAACATATAAAATCTGTGGTCAGGAGATTCTATTTTATGTTATTTTAAATTTCAATATTTAGTTAATAATCAAATTTAACATGTTCACTGCATAGGTACTATTTTGTATTTCCTAATGGGTATGAACAAATTAATTAACTTAAAAAAATGTAGGAAAACTTAGGATTAACTCTCAAACGCATATATATTCAATGACGCTGATGAAATAATAAGCCAGTTTCCTAATGCTGACTAAATTAGAATCAATTCAAATGTTATGCAGTCAATGTGTTAAACATTAAAATATTATCTAGGGCATTTCATACATTTTTCTTTTTTGTTAGAGAAGATTTTTGCTAGATACAATTTTTATCTTATAATTATTATGGTTAGGTAGAACACAGTGTGTGTGTTTATCTGCAAATGATCATCCATTCGGAACTAAAAACAGCCACTAGCATCATAATGTCAGTGTCGTTAGGCTACTAGTGCGTCCATTACGTCATGCCATGTCCCATTTCGTGAACTTATGTTGACATTTTAATTTTATAAATCTGTAAATTCTACTAAACACATATTTGCTATGTAATACATTTGTAATATAGTGAAAACAGATACAGTCACACCTAATAAGCAGTTCAAAGAAAATTTTTTTTATCATACTTTAATAGATACTACTATATAAGTTGTAATGAGTTATCTAATTATGACCAATTTTTAAAACTATATATTATATTATTAGAAAATATGATTTTTTAATATATTTATGAATCCTTGAACTGTTTTTATTAGATCATAATGTATTAAATACGTAGAAAATGGAATCAAAAATTTGATTACCATATACTAGGTTTGACCCATACAACACATACAATGATAAGGCATTATACTTGTACTAACTCACACAAATTTCACTTATAAAAATAACTTTCGAAGGATGAAACAGCAGATGTCGAACCACCGGAACCACACATTCACAATGGCGCAAACAATATATTGACCTTCCAACTAATGGAAGAAGTATTGCGTGTATTGGTTTTGTGAATAATTGTAAGAAAGCCTTCAGCACAGCATATTCAGATGTACCAGAGCCATTGAGTCCACAGCAACACTTTTACAAGCCCTTGTATATTTGAATTAAATAAAATAAATGAACTATTTTAAAATACAGTTTACTTAACAATCATTTAGAACCGAAGAGATGGAAAATAGGCACACTGCCTAGTATATACAATATTTATACTTACTTTACACCTTATTGATATCCACTGATTTATATTTTAAAATTTAATTAATTTTAATAAAGAATAAGTGTAAGTATTTTCAGTTCATTAATAAAGATTTGAGCATTAAATGAGTATATTTTATACCGGATCATTTTTAGTTTACAAAATTCAAAAGCTATAGAGTATAGACTGTTCAAATAAATAAGAGTACACCAAACTACAGACAAGAACTTGAATGTGTTTAATACATGCTTTACTCGGCGTGAATAATAATTTCGCCTTTGTATTAACAAAAACAATGGTTAATTAATTATGAAGCAGTTTTTCATGGGGAGGGAACACAATATCCGTTGCAGATTACAAGTGCATGAAACTGGTCAATTTTTATTCTGAATTGAGTATATTCATAAACGTATGCACCAAGGGGTAAGCTGTCCTTCCTACGGGTGAAGATTTTTTTCAAATATAATTTAAAGAAAAACATAATATAATTTTATATTATAATGAATAATATATTAAACATTGAGTATGGAGTGCATGATGATTTAATCAAGAAACTTAGAATACAATAATAAGTATTGCCAATATACTAGAATTAAATGTTGATGACAACGATATCACCATTTTAACCAAAGCCTTTGGTTTGGAAACTGAAATGTTAAAAAGTGAAATAAGTCTACTTCAACATGCAGATAATGTACTCAAAAATAACATAAACAATTATGATACACGAATAAAATGGATAACAGAGTTTGGTAGTGGAAGGGAAACTATATTTAATAATATATTTAAAATGCTAATATTTGTTACTATTCCTGTGACTAGTTGTTCTTGTGAAAGGGCATTCTCAAAACTAATTTTAATTAAAACAAAATTACATAGTACAATGCATCAGGATCAACTAGATAGACTACTTACCATGCCAATTGAACATAAATTGGCCCATAATATTAACATCTTCCGAGAGGAATGGTGCTCTGAAGAAGTAGAGCTAAAATTTGCATATTAATATAATATAAATAAACTTTGAAGTTTCAATTATTTGATTATTTAATAATTACATTTTTAGTTAAATTAATGATATATAAAATTAAAATATTTCCATCACTAGTATTGATTCAACTAATAACCAAAATAATATTCAATTATATATTATATTATATTATATACATTCTGCCCCCCCTGCCAGATAGAGGTATACATGCCTATGAATACATTATAAACTACTGAAATAAATTAACAGATAAGAATTTAATGAAATCAATGTGAAAATAACTGAATAAATTATTGTTTTATTGATTTCAGGAAAATAAAGTAATTGTTCTAGATGAGCTTGCTTTAAAATTTAAATTAAAAACTCAAGTTGTAATAGATAGGATTCAAAGTTTATTAGAACAAGGTTCATTAACTGGTATGTAAATTAAAATTATGTTTATTATTTTGTTTTTCAATTAAATAAATTATTTTTATTTTAGGTGTAATTGATGATAGAGGAAAGTTTATTTATATATCACAACCTGAACTTGATGCAGTTGCTTCATTTATCAAAAAACGTGGAAGAGTATCATTAACAGAATTAGCTGAACATAGCAATAACTTAATTGTTCTAGAAAAACCAATTTCCGCAGTATAAATATAAACAATTTATTGTTACTTGGATAATATATAAATCCTTATTTGAATAATTAATAAAAAGATTGAATTGTTAATATATTTTATGATAAATTTTTTACTCTGTATCTCAATATTTTTAACTTTTTAATTGAAAATAAATCGTTAAATTAAAAGAAAAAAAATACTATTTAGGATTTTTTATGTTAATCAAAATATTCTAAATAATTCAATATTTTAATAATGTAAACATAATAAAAATTATTTTAAAGATATTTTATTTTAGAGTAATAAATTTCAAACAAATACTCAGGTACTATAATCATCTTCCATTTCTGAATCATCATCACTTGTAATGTCTGGTTCATTAATTTGTTCTTCACATTTCATACACCGACAAGTAAAAACATAATTTTCTCTGAATAAAAACAAATTAAGTCTTTAAATTGCAAAGATAACATAATAATATGATAAACATACTGTAAATATTTTTGTCTAGTATGTCTACTGTGGTCTAATTCACATGGAGCAATATAGCTAGTGTTTATTTCGTCACCAGGTTCTATCATTCTAATGGCAATCAATCTCAGAACATGGTTACCATCAAAAACACTTGCTGCATTTGGGAAACAGCTATGATTAATAGAACTATGTTCTTGAAATAAAGCAGAACCTTCATTATCCAAAAAATCCACTCCAACAACTATTTAAAACAAAAATCATGCATAATTTAATAATTATAAGCCTGGCAAAGTATTTAAAGATATTTTAGTGATAGTGACTACTAATGATTTAAATGTTTAGACACTTTTTATAGAACACAATGAGCATAAACACACTTTCAATAAAAAGTTAAGAGTGCTAAGTTCTGCATTTTCTTGGTATTTTAATTATAATTAATAATGTTAAAAAAAAAAAAATGTATAATACATTTACATTTAATTATTTTACTTTAATCTAAGTATACTTGTATAGTCTTAAAAATCAATTTTTCATTTGTCTATTAATTGGTAAACTCAGTTTAACTATTAATACTCTTATGTCTGATGACGAGCTGTTATTTCTTTTAATCAGTGCTTAAAATGGACGAGAATATACATGAACAGCGTTTCGGTTTGTAATATTAACTTTCTGGTTGGTTAAATTAGAATTTAAGGGTTTAGGATCAGAAAAATATAAAGTAAACGTTCAAAAAAAAAAAAAAAATGCAACTCAGTAAGACTTTACTGACAAAATCACAATCAATAAAATTAAAATTATTAATAATTATTTAAAAAAAAAAAATAAAATTTTAGAAAATTGCAACAATTAGACCGGTAACTACAGTCACTATTAATAACGGATTTAGATAACTTTGTTTTTTAACCACCTGTATATATGTATGTTTAATAATTGTGATTGTAAAAATTAACAACATCAAAACAATGAAAAAATGTATTATATTAAGGTACATTAATTTTATGAGTATTCTAGTTCATAAAATTTTCTACTTTTGAGCACTATTTATTAGCGTACATTTTATTATGTAAACACAAAAAAATATTGGGATGTCAAAATCATCTTAGCTTCAACCTGCCCATATTTACGCCTAAGAATATTAGAATATAATATTTTAGGATAACATTTATATTATATAAACAATAAAAATATTAGCTCTTTGCAAACTAATCATTATGTAACAACTATTTTTAATTAGAAAAAAAATAACCTTGTTCCATTGCTTCATAAGTGTTGTCTACAAATTGTTCAAATAATTCCATTTGATCAGAAGAAAGATGTTTTTTACAATTATTTGTCCATTGATGAAAAACACTTGTACCCACACCTTGACCATTTGTTCCAATCAATGCCAATAATGATTTAAAACCAATTGGTGTTAACCACTACAAATATTTTATTTTAGAATGAACTGATTCATAAGTTGAATGTTATTTTATCTTTACTTGACTGGATTCTCTAACTGGCATGGACTTTAAAACACCAAAACGTAGTTGTTCAATTTGCTCAACAAACTTTTCTCCGAGCATTTTATGTACTAAATGTTCATTTTCGTTTTCAGTTCGATGACAAAACTGTAAAATAAATATATCAAATAATTATAGTTAAAACTTTGAATAAGTAATAGAATATTGATTTACATTAGAAACTGTTTGATTAGCCTGTTGTGGTGATGCAGATAATTCAATTGTTGCCAGCAAACGACACAATAACATGATGTTGTGGCTTTCAGGAGGATAATGCATTGTCCTATACATAATGATAAATAAAAAAAAATTTATTATTATGTGTATAATACACAAATTTCATATAAATAAGGCTTTAAAAACTTTACAAATGTATCCCATTATGTCCTACTTTAAATTATATTGAATTAATATGTTTAATAAATCTATTATCTATTAAGAATGTTTCTTTCCTTTTTTGTAAAACTAAAATAAATTATACATAAACAAAAATTATTAAATAATTAATATACCTCCATAATTCTTCTAAATGATGTAATGGATCATTGCTGTCTGGTCTACAAAGAAGTTGGTGATAACGATTATATGCAGTTTCCAAACACATAGAACTGCAATACCAAACCTAACATTCAAATGTTATATTATAAGCTTGTACTTTTTAAATTTATCTATTACATGGTAAAAAATTAGCAATTTATATAATTACATAATAAATAATAGAAGATCAATAATGTAAGAGATACAATTTTGTAATAATAATGAAAAAAATAATACTCACTTTACAAGATTGACATTGTACGTAATTTTGTATTTTATCCTTTACAGGACAATATTCTTCAAATGGGACTTCTGTAATTGCTGCATTTGTTAATCTGGCAATATTTTCTGAGGTAGTTTCTAAAGGACTATATCATAAATATTATAATAGGAACAAAATTCTTTATTTGACGACCTTTTTTTAAATTTATTTTTTAAAAAGGTTGTTTTTACGTGTTGTTTTCTAGTGTTTATGAAAAGGTAAAATATCACCAGATAAAATTGTTTTATATCTTATAATACATTTTAAAAATACAATAGAACAAAATGTAAGGAAGTAATAAAATGGTAATATTTACCAAAGACAGTGATTGCAAGCACGATAACCATAAAGACTATTCCAAGAAAATTGACAGGATACGAATGGTTCTTCAGTGAAAATTAAATCGTCTACTTTAAAGTGTTTGGTTGCAACAAGACACTTACCCTAAAATAAATGTGTTGTAATTTAAAAACAAATTTTATATTAGTTACACTAAAAAAAAAATCAATATACTGGTGTAGAAAATTATGGTTTATAATAAATTTGAATATAGACAACCAGTAATTTCATAGGTACTTCCTAAATGTAGCTGTTTAAAAAGTAACTGTCTACCTAAATAATACATAATTTGGATATAATTTATAAAGCAGTATTTAGTTATTGTATTCGCTTATGATATAAAATAAAATTACAAAAAATAAGAGTAAAATAATATGTTTGATAAAAATTAATTAATCATCACTTATTAAGCACTAAACAATAAAATAAAATAGATTAGGTAACTGTATTATTGGTACTAACTTGTTTTCCTACCTAATGTGATAAACAATATAACAATTTTATTTCTTAAAACTTTGTATAATAAATTGCATTTTATTCTTGTAATATCATGGTTGTAAAATTGTTTGACAGTTAATAAATAATTAACTCTTATAAACTTAGTATTTTTTCAGATTTTTTATCTTTTTGTCTGTGCTCTTTTTCTCATACATTTAATCCTTCCCAATATTTATCCTGAACCTTTAGTTAAAGCTGAACATACTTTTGTTATGACTTAATATAAAAGATAATAAAAAGGTGTGGAGTAAATATGTAGGTACTTAAAACATTGTCGACACAGCCACAGCACATAATTACCACGGGATTGATTATTAAAATAAAATGTGTCTGTAATAATTTTAGTATAACGTGAAATTTACTTACTTTGACAGGGTCATAAGTTATCATGTATCCTTTGTCGTCGGTATCCATTTCGGCCTTCGAAGAGACGATTTTACACGCTAAAATGATTTTCACTGATAAGTTTTTAGTTAGTCGTAGACAAAGATAATCTACCTAAGAGCCTGTATGAGGTTAGGTTTAGTGCCGAATTGTAACTACAATAATATTAATGTCTAATATTTTAATAACACGTCGTAAGTGTTATTCTCACCACAACACGTGTGTATTGTGTGTAAATAGTAAATAGTAAATACAATATGATATCGACAATTGATAGATATGATAACAACATTTATTTTTTTTTTTTAGACAATTTACGATCTATATACTATTGTTATATTTTGTGCTATTATTAAATTAAGCAAATTTGATAGATATTTACAATAGACTATAATAATATAAATGTCGTGTTGAGGAAAAAAAAATCACTGTTAACACTATTTTTGCTAATTTATTAAGTCTTTACAGTCAACACTATTTGCATTATAATCTGCGTTCCTGGTTTTTTGGGAGGGTGAGATCATAAGGGTGAACATTTGGAAAAATAATACATTGTTATGTGTGTTTAAATGTTGGTGGAAGCATTTGTACATTATTTTGACTAGTTCGATGATAGTACTTATTTTTAGGTTGTCTAGTTGTTGTGTAGAGAATAGTTTAGAACGTACCACTTGGCGTGGGGTGTGGGTAGTCTCAACGCAATTGATTGAAATGCCTGGATAGGTCTAATGTTTGCAGGTTTAGTGGAACCCCAGATGGCGATTTTCTACAAGACCAGACAGGTCTTATGATTGACTTATGTATACGTTGTTTATTTTGAAGTTAAGAGAGCGGAGAAGATGAAATTTATTGTTTACTGATTTTCTTTTGATGTGACATTCAAATATATTATAATACAATTTAAAGATACTAGAAGGAAGTCATTTTTTTTAATTTGTATGATAGGTAATCCATTGTTCCATACCCGATCATAAATACTTAGAGTGGAATGAGTAGATGTCAATAATGTGACATTTAAACATATTTTTTTATTATATAATAATTAATAATATATACAATACTTAATACTTTTAACTTACATAATATATAACATTAAATATATAGTTTTATTTTTTTGAGACTTTGGTATTTAACTCATCAATGACTTTATTCTAATTTTTAATGTAGTAGTGTTATTACGAATGACCGGTAACTTGCTATTTTTTTTAATGATTACTATCGTCTATACTCTATCGGTATTAATTTTTATTTATTTATTATTTTATCTGCACATTTTTTTATTTTACTTCAATCCGTATACGATCGATTGGTTGATTGACGTGCGCGTAGTTGACCCACCCCCGCATCATGAGCAATTTGTTTAAAAATTACATTTAGTATATATTTGTAAATCGATTTTAAAAATTTGTAATTTATTTCCATAACCACGTTGTATAAGAATAAGATCAGAATTCAGAATCAGTATAGGTACTTCATGCAGAAGGCTCTCTTTTTAATCAACGAAATTCAAAGTAGTACCAACTTTTCTTATACAATTTGTAAGTAAACGCAAATTGGTTCTTAAAATTTTCAAATATTTTTATATTTTTGTATGAATTGATAAGTCTTTTTTTCTAGCTTCCGAATTTATCCGACTGACTATTCCCAAGTGCTCTGCAGAATAGTTTGAATGGTCCGTAATAAGACCAAATAAATAAATAGTACCTTATAGGTACTCAATACAATAAGTCACTTATTAATATATACTTATTTTTATTTTTTAAGTTAAATTCATAGTTCCTATACGGATGGCAGATTTTGAGTACAAATATTAATACACGAGCTAGCTGCTAGACTATAGCTTATACGGTTATCATAGTTATCATAATATGATTATTAAATTATAACTGTAAATTTTAATATATCATTATCACGTTAATAAATTAATAGATTATAGTTTATAGAACACTAGTCACCTCAAGATCTACACCAATGAGCAGGGTTTTAAATAATTTATTAAGAACATATTTTGACAGTTTGATGTTACTTTAACGATGATTGTTGCAAGTTATCACGACTATCGGCTGTAGATATCAAAAATGCCTAAAAAATAGAAATTTTTTATTAACTCGGTAGTCCGTAAGAGCTTTTTGTTGCTACTGTATAACTCAAAGGACGTAATGCGTTGATATTAATTACCTTTTTATCCGCATAAAAAAAACAATACCTATTGTGTTAAAGGGAATTCTTTATAGTATGTTTGAGCGAATATGACTGTCAAATTTAACGTCTATCTTCGGTAGATTTACTTTATCGATATGATGCCACTGTTAATAGGCTGATAGATTATTTTTTTGTACAAACGACCGTCGTCAATCGTCAATACTTACTACTTACTAGTTATTACCACCATAAAAAGATAAAATTATACATACAAAATGTATAGAGAACTTGATTTTAAAACAAATAGGTACCTACATTCCACTTCTACAAAGTCCATTTTTAATCATATCCGTGAAGTCACGGACAGTCTCAAATCTGTCAAAATGAAAGAAAAATGTATTTATAAAATATGCCCAGTGCTCTCAAACGCATTATAGAATATTATAAAAAGGTCACCCAAACACATTATAATGTTTTGAAAACACTTATTTAAACGCATTATGCAGAATTTCCCACACCTATCGTATTTTTATAAATTTACTTAAATATTAACCACCCTTACCACCCAAACTTGATATGTTACCGTTACCACAAAAAAGAAAAAATTAATTTATTCCAGATAATATTTAGCCACAATATTGTTCTACAGACGTGGTTCTTACTATAATTTATGAAAAAGTTATGTTTTGGCGCTATCTAGGTTACTCATAATTCATGAACATGACTGAAAATAACAATGTTGTCATACTGTATATTAATTAATAATTATTAATTAACTGAGTGTATTGTTATTGTAAACCGTATTTTTTTAAAACCGTGCAATTTTACTTCACATTTGTGAGGAGCGCTTACTTGTGAATTGTGACAGTTCTTTGATTTTTCATGTTTTAGGTGAGCAATTAATAACTTTCTTTCCATGGTCAGAAGATAAATGGAGAATGGATATGTAGTATATCTTAGTCTATGTCTCAAACGGTGTATGCCACTTCTAACCATCGCGTGCTAATTGACTGCTATTGCTATAGTACTATGCGATAATATATATTGACGTGCACCGTAATATTTAACATAATTTAAAATACATATTATACAACCGTATTTGTTATGCAATCATATTATCTATAGCCATGATTAAGATCAATCTAGTCAATTATTGAGTATAGTACAGTGAGCTAAACATAGATTATATAAGAATGAATAGGACCATTGCTAAATAGGATCCTATAATTATGGTCAACTATGTACAAGTTCGTGGTTATTTTTGGAAGGGAATTGGACAGTCTTTATTTTTTGTTTAAAAGGTTGACAAATAATAATACGGAGTTTTATGTGGTTAACTGTTATATACTAATTAGTATTTAGTAAATACTAAAACCACACTAAAACTAAACTAAGAAAATAATGGGCCGCATATTCTTGATTGTTTATCATCACCAAATTCTCGTGTGATAAGCATTGTTGTTATAATCATGGCTAAATAGTGTCATAATTTCAGGTATAAAAAAAATAATTAAAATTCTTTAATATCTATACCATTTAGCATAAACCACGAAACTGATATAATAAAATTACATTTTAATTATATTTTATAAGCTAACTATAAATTATAATATTAAAAATATATGATCTCTCCCCCACCCACGCTTATACAAGAATCTCCCAAACTATAAGCGGTTCGATGATAAAGGCTCCGTTCCCATTTTATCTATTGACACGACACATATAACTTAACGTAGATGGTTTTTATATATCTATAATGGTAGAAGGGCAAAAAGGCTTTAGCTCTCCTCTTAGGAAATTTTAGATATTTTATATCTTTGTATGTAATAAACATTTCATACATTTTAAAATCTATCCAATAATATAAAATACAAACAAAATTATTAATACGGCTATCAAATCTTATCTATAATGTTATCTATTACTTAATTATGTATCATAATTATTATAATTATATTTTTTGTAAAAATGTGTCTACCGTTTAAGATTTTTAGATCGACGTCTGGACTTATCCATGGTATATAATAAATGTCATAGACATGTTGTTAATATGATATCATTAAGATATGGACTGATCGTTGAGTCGACATTGTTAGAGAAAGATGCATAATATGAACAACGCATAGGTATCAGCCATCTCTATCTAACCGTGTTGGCACTATTTAGTTTGAAATCCTTTGGCAAAGTTTGGGGGGACGCGAAGTTATATATTATTATTTATTAATATTTCTATGATAATTATACAATTTTGTGAGTTTTAAATTACCTATACTTAGCTAGGTTCTACTATTATAAAAGCTTTATTTATAAATTAATAAAATAAAAAATTTAATATTAAACCGTAAAATAAAATATTCTTCTCGTGCAATATCATTGTAAATCTACAGTACAAAAAAAGTAAAACACAATTCACAAATGGTTAAAATTATGGTACGGTTGGCAACGATAGTTATTATAGTAAAAATAAGAAAATAAATTGTGGTTTGCGCAAAAAACAAACTCAAGACATCCGGGACTCGTAAATGATCATAGAAATAAAACCCGTAAGCCCCCGCAAGTCCACGACCCACTTGTCAGGCAAAGTTGAAACTGTTGAAAGTAATAGAAATTACAATATTTTAAGGCATAAGGCATACTCTGTCCATGCGGTTTGTCCGTCGATCAGTTCGGAAATCAAAAACATTCCGCACCAATAGTTGGGGAGGGGAGGACCGAGACAAAGCTCGCCATTGGCTGGGCGTTCTATGTAAACAAGTGAGCCACCATCGATCGAGTTTTCGTCATGTGACCTTTGATTTCATTTGTCCGAAAAATACCAACAAGATGTTTGTTTATTATTATTTTTTCAAACCGTTTCCCCTCCACACTTTATATGTTATTAAAGCATTATAATTATACACTAAACTATGGTGCCCTAACATCATCAATATTATTATTTTTGCTTTCGTCTCACGGCCAATGTGGCGCTAGTTACAGTACACTGTAGATGCATGTAAACACTGAACACGGGCCAACGGGTTTCTCGTGAACGACACGGAGCATTTATTATCGTAACTCGTAATCTGCTCGCGCGCTGAAGATCGTTGTAGTAATAATAATAAAAATAATATTGTTGATGATCGCGTGTTATTTTTGTTTTGTTCTCCACCGTTAAGTTTTAATACAGTGATTGAGTAATAAACGATTACGTACAAATACTACAAATATTAATACAGTATTTAAGTGGTCGTCGCCGCGTGCGGTTAACATCGATTTGAGACTCTGTGCCCAACAAGTGGGCATCGCCGTGAACAACTATAATATTATTATTTGCGAGTCGTGTTTCGTGCTCGTCGTCAACAAGCGGTGTAGTGGAGTGTGCCGTTTTCGGTGTTTTTATTTCGTCTCGAACGCAGTACCCGTAAATGCGGCCCTTCGGGGAAACCGTACTATATCGAATTCGGCGATTGAGATTATAAATTGTGCGGCGGGGGGTCCACCTGCTCGCCAACGTTGCGCTGTCGAAAGTCATGGCCGTGCGCTTTTCTTTGTCGTTCGCCTGTCGTCGTCGTCGTCATCGCGTCGAATCGTCATTGTCGTCGCTAAAGGAGGACCTACTACCGCTTAGGCCTTAGAGCGCCGTGCGCCGTCGTCGCCGTTGCAGTCCCGCTGCTGATGGACGTGGTCGTCCGTTGCTCGTCGACAAAAGGTAAATATAAACAAAGAATATTATTATTGTACACTGTACTGTTGTATAGTATAATAAAATAATAATCATTATCCATCCTCGTGGCCTCTTATCATAATCGCGTGTCCTTGATAACCCCCAATAGCCCCTACTTGCGCACGCACACTCACGTGTCACGTCCAAGAGCCCGTGGCGTGGCCTAAATGTTTATGTAAAACATGTAAATACATATACGCGCGCGCGCGTGTTTATATATATATTATATATTATATACATATCTTGTTTATAATAATAATTGTATAAACTACTTTTTATCACCGTGTCCGTATTGGTATTTACGCGTGCGCGTGCGCGTTTTTGTCGAGTTGCTGTGCGTGCGCGCGCTCTTCGCGCGTTTGTGTGCGTTCCTTGTTTGATTTTAAACTCTAAGTCGGATAGCCTTTCGACTCTTTCGGCGCGGGCTCTGCTGTCGAAAATTTATTAATCGCGCGCGACCTGTGGGTTATTACGAGCGTCGGCCGGCGGAGTGGTAGTGGACGTCCACGAGGCCCTGTGTGTGTGCAAAACGGTCCGCTATGATTGGCGATAAATTTCTTCTGCTCGACTTGTTGCGCGGTGTTCGATATGCTAATTTTTTTTGCGAACGCAAGATCAACCGAACCCTACAAGGTAGGTGCAGACTTCGCGATATTATTCGGTACGTACACCATCCCATATTTATCCCAACGACACAAATAGTATAAACGTATTGTAGTAATTAATAACCCGAAGACGACGACGATAATAGTCATATACGCAGCGACATTTTTCGTCCGAACGTTACATAAAGTATACATTTATTGATCTTATAATCTTTTTTTTGTGTCTCACCGATTATTGTATAGGGTAGATTGTATTGTGCTATTTCACGTTTTGACACACTGTTGTGGACATCGGTGAATAAATTATAAACAGCTGTTCAATGGTTAACTACAATGTGTATTATGCACTATGTGTGAATATCCAACACTCAACAGACTAGTAGACACTAGACAATAGTTGTATACCCGAACTATAACCTTATTACTGATGCATGCTGAATGCTGATGTTTATTGAAATATTTAATGATTTTAATAATTAGGTACCCATTTAATCGTGGTTTTATGATTTATTTTTTCATCATTATCATTATATATAATATAAATAATATATATTATCTTTATACCTAATATGTGTCACTTAAATCAATATGAGCTGTTCCATTTTTCTTTAATCAAAATATTTATAAAAATTGAAATATGATGTTATGTTTATTACATAATATATGCCTAAATATTTCATTACTTTGTGTATTAAAAGAAAATAGGTAATTTTGATTCATTTCTTAATAATTAAGTAAGTAGAAATTTACTTGAAGGGGATTATGTTTCAACCAGTGTTTACTAAATTATAATTATTATAATTTTCATTATTTTTTAATCTTGATCATAAATGGGGATTTTAAAGTCCATAGATCAGGGTTGGTGGTAATAAAAGGAAGAAACTGATACTTTTATTTTCAAAAATTTTTTTTGGTCTTATATTGTCTAGACAATATATAATTATTCTCAAATGATCAGTGGTGTATTGATAAATATATTTTTGGATATACACTTTACTTAAATATGTATATTTACATAATTACTTGCAGTACCCTTTTTATTATTTTCTGGTCTGTAAGGTGAATATTAGGTTTTTCATAAAAATATTTTTGAAATAACAAAAAAGCAAATATCTGATTGCTGAAGTATAGGTGTTTTAGTGTACATCATGACATAAATAATTTGTGTATATTTTTAAATACCATTGAAACATGTTATTACTATCAAACTTTAATGTAATGCAATATTTTAGCTATTATAATTTTAAGGAGTCTGATGACAATTTTTAAATTCTTGATAAATCTATAAAATTTAGAAAATGTATTTTAGTTTCCACCATAATTTTAATATTTTTTTCCATTTATATACTGCCCCATTATTTCTTGTGGTGAGGCGAGGGGGATGAGAATATGGTGTATTATATTAAAAAAAAAATAATTTTACAGAACATTTTCACAGGTTTTATTTCATCTTCAGATTTTGATAACAATTTTTTATCTAAAAGAAGAAGACTTTTTTACAGTTGCATAGAATTATGATTTTTAAATTTATTTTAAGTAATAGTATTAAGTATTACGTTGATTGTTAAAGAAAAGCTTAGATCAATAAATAAATTACAATAGTATACCTAATAAAAAAAAAAAATATGCAGACAATTGGGTAAATAATCAAAATTTAAATCTCAAAACTTAAAATACTTTTTTTCTAATTATAATAACAACTATATAATATTCAATCTATAGGTTCATATAATAAATTTAAATGAAAGAGGAGAAAAAATTCTGAAAACAAAATTTTACATGAATAAAAAGCCACCTATTAGTCACACTTTGCTTATGATTTAACAGTTAAAAAGAAATATTAAGAAGACACTATATCTGTATACTAACACATAACATAGTAAATTGTACATTCTGAAAAATCCACTTAATTCCTTTGTGTTTAATATTGCAATTAATTAACTTATTATCAAATTTAAATGTAAAAATATTATCTAGTTCACCTTATAGGTTTATATCCTTATAGGTTTACATTCTTTATTTAATGCTCTATTATTTTTTAAGCATCTTTTAGATATATGTCTTTTACTGATACATTCTTTATTTTTATAAAATATGTTAATGTCTAGTTTGTTATGATTAAAGAACGGATTTTTAGGTTCTTAAAAGCTTAAAATATGATGCTAATATGTTCTAAAAAACCCTAAAATATTCTCTAAATATCCCTTAAACTTATAAATATGCAGATAATATGATTTGTTTTTTTCCCAAAATTATTCAATAAAAACAATAAATAACTTATGTACCATTCCTTTTTGGTAACATATAAAATATTTAATTATAAAAAATACAAAACAGTTCATAGTTATATGAATATTTTAAACTTTTGTTAATTTTCGGCATTTAAAAAAATAAAAATGAATATTACAAATTTAACTAAATCGTCAGACATTAAAGTTAAAATAATAAACAATATAAAATTAAAAATAAAATAGATTTATTATTAGAAATCATTCTTATCATGTTATTATAGGACCGTAAGTACAATCATGGATTAAGAGTAACAAAATGACCAACATTACCAATTTGATTACAAACAAGTAGATAATTGAATAATTTTTAATTTTTATCATTCTTGTATAAAATAATTTGTTTTCCTAGAAAAAATTATTGCAAGAAAATATCACACATCGATAAATTAATAATGTATAATATGATTTTTTATGAACAATAATAGAATATATTCTAAAATATGAAAAATAGGCTAAATATTCTCTTAAGTCCAAAATATGCTAAATAAATTTTTTCCTATGAACTCTGTGATGGATAAATCGTCCACATTTTTCACTCTCATAAAGCTGCATAAAACCAATAAAAATATGTAAAAACCTAAAAATCCGCTCTCTAGTTATGATATATATATATATGCATACAAACTTCTTTAGTTTTTTAAAACATTAACAAAACTCAGCTTTGAAATGTACTTAATATATCCATAGGCGCAACTAGACCAATACTTTTGAGGGTGCACAAATAGTGAAGAGCTCACAGAGCCATGGGGGCAAAGCCCCCACACCCCCACATTATTACTCCCATTACCGTTCACATTACACAAATAAAAAAAGTAACAGCTATAATATAAATATAGTATAATATCATTATAATTGTTATTCCACGAATTACGAATAACTTCGTTTATGAGACCCGTATAAAAACGTTATAAGTCAAAACTTATTGTTTATTAGTACATTATAAAATAAGACTATATACAGTGTCGGTATAAAATATATATGTATACACTATACATTATGTATAGCAGGGGACATAATAGCAAATAGGAAACTATTTTTCTCAATAATATACATTATGATACCTACAATAATTTTTAGAAAATGGATTTTATTTTTTGAGGGTACACATTCCAAACTTGGGGGTGCACAAGTCCCCTGTGCACCCCCCTAATTTCGCCAATGAATATATCTATTATATAAATAAGGACTAAGATTATAAATTTATAAAAAACGGTTTTAATCATGGTAATAGTGTTTTAGCACATTAAGACTGTTGTTTAAAATGTTTAAATAATACGTTTTTTGTTGTTATTTATTTTTTTTTCTTAATGCTAGTTGTACTTAATGTACTTTTTCTTTTTTTTTTTTCAGACGAATAAAAATTGAAAAAAAATAAAAATTTGATTACTTAATTTCTTTAACTCATAAATAAATAAAAAGTAATTTTTTTAATTCTTGGAAAGAAATTTAAAAAAAAATTGCTTATATATATATCACATTATAAAGAAGAAAAAATGAATAATAAAGATTACACAAACTTTTTTGGCACAATGGAAACTAAACGTGTATTAAAAGCTGATTATCCTACAGAAAGTTCATCATTAGGGGTACCTATACCTATAAGGAAGAATGGAGATCTTAATTCATTACAAGATTATGGATTTGAATTGTTTGATACAACAAATGACCTTATTCAAGATCCTATGGTAGTCAATAATGCAGATCAAAATTTTTTCTCTAATGATACTGGATGGATAGGAAGATCTGATGAAATGTCTTTTATAAAAATGGATGAAGACATTTTTCAGGTAAGACAATCATTATTTATTTTATTTGTACTTTTGTATTCTTAACTTTTTATTTTTTTTTTATCTTCACATTACTATCTTTTTCTGATTTAAAATTATTGGTTTAACTCTTTTTTTCTGGGTTGCTGCCAGTGGGTGACTTCCCTTTTCTGTCATTTAAATATTATATAGATTGTAACAATAAAACGTTACTTCAATAAATAAAAAAAATCCTTTTTACTTGTACATGGGTCAAATAATATCTTTTTGAACTAATTTTTTTCTTCTTTAAATTGTTATGAACAAGCCTTTCATATAAAATTCAAGAGGTCCATTGTATTGATTAATTTGAGTAGGTAGGTAGTAGTTGACATTTGTTATATTTTTTTATTTTTTATTTTAAGTAGATATTTAAAATTTGACAATTATTATAGCATTTTTATTTATACATGACATGTAAAATCTTTAAATAAGTATTATGCAATTCATACTTTTAAAGTAATTAAAATTGGGTTATGGAATAATTAAAAATATTTAATAACTACTATATACCTATACTATATTCAATATTTGTGAGTTTTTAAAGGACTATTTTCTCCTTTATGTTTTCAACTAATCATTCAGTTAACTATAATAATAAATAGTTATATAATAAAAAATTAACACAAATATACATATATTAATGATTTATTTTATGATAAAATAACCCAATTTAATATTTTATTGAATTTATATTATAATTATTTTTGAATAAAAATATATACTATTTTATTAATTATAATTACTGCTCGAATTTTAATGCTTAAAAAATCAATTATATAAACATTCCTAAAAATAAGTTGTTTGATAAAATTATAATTTTTTTTTTTTTAAATGAGTCTATTCATATCGAATTAATAAATTTTAAATCAGTTTGTAATCAACCAGTAGTTATATGAAGATCTAGATATTTGATGCTCACATTATTTTAATCAGATTTAAACAGTTTATAATGTTTTGTGTATTATAAATTAAAATACAATTGCTTCTGTTTCGTCATATTCTAAGAAAGAGGTCAAAAATATTAAAAAAATAAATATTATTTTGCAAGAAGTTTGTTTCTAAAACTTTATAGTATGATTAAGCATTGTAATAAGTAATAATAGTTATAAAAATGATCTAAATACATTGAAATTCGAGCTTTAATTATCACTAATTGTTTGAATAAATTCATGTTAATTATTTAGATAGCACATTAACCAACATTGTTATATTTTAATGATATTCTATATTTCTATGTCTGTTGATTACTTATTGCCTATCTTATTGTGTAATATTTATATTTTTTGAATGATTATAAATAAAAATGATTACTAAAATACAAATTATATACTGATTCATTCTATTATTCAGCTATATGTTTTACAGAGAAAAAAAAGTTACATAAAGAAGGATAAAATGAACTCATGTGTACTTAAGAATTTGGTTATACTACTCAAAGTTGATTTTTTTATAATTAACTTATTTATAATAGACCACATTTGTAATCAAAAATATGGTATGCAATTTAAATATACATACATTATTAATGAAGTCCAAGTATAACACAGTAGGACTTATCTGATGCCTTGCATTGAAGTTAAATTGTGTTATGTGCAAAATATCACATGGTTTACTGGGATTTTTAGTAAAATGTGTTATTACTTACATCAGCCTCTGCCCAACTATATTTATTAGGACACTAGGTAAATATTAAAATATTAGAAAAAAATATTTAATCAATTTTAAATTAAATCAGTAAAAATATTTAAAATATTTGTAAATATTTTCCATCCTTAATGATGATTGTTTAGTTTATTTATATTTTTTATTGACTAATTTAATTTAAGATTGATAACACTAACCAATAATATCTAAGAATCATACTCAATGATTCAAATTTTCATAATTTATTGTATTATTTTCTTTACATTTTTTTCTTTTGTATTTGAGATTTACTTATAAAGCAGCCATTATTGCACAAATTTATTAAATTTTGTGGCCTGTGTATGTTCAAATAAGTTTAAAGAAATTATTATTTTCTAATAGTGTTCAATTTTTATTTTTATAAAATATGTATCAATGTTTCACATAAATATTCAATTGTGATATTTGAACTGACTTAAATAAAATTTTAATAAAATTTGAAATATACTTTAATAGATCATCAGTTATATTGAAATTTTTGTGCCTTGTTGAGTGTTTTTTTTTTATCATTTGTGCAGTAATGGGAATCACATTTTGTATAGAACTAAGATATTATTTTTGGTCATAAATCTTTATAAATTATATACTTGAAAACTATCAAGATATTTATAGATTATTTTTAAACTTCATTTAATATATAACAGTTTTGTTTTTATTGTTATTAATACTCAATCAAAGACTTCTATAAGTATTATTCAACTATTAACGTTCATTAAGCTTTGGTTAGTTTTAAGTTTAAAATTGAATTTTTAGATGACCTGAGATTTTATTTCAAGATTGTTCATTTTCTCCATTATGTATGCATAATTTTAAATACATATGGTTTGTTGTATTGATCATTGTTTTATTTATACAGGTGGATCAATCTGATTTGCTTCATGGACCAACGTTAGCTGAATTAAATGCCAATGGCGGTGAATCTTTATTAGAAGACCTCAATTTTGATGACCTATTATTACCACCTGATTCAGTAAAATCTGAAATACCTGACACTACCCCATTAATGAGTCCATACTTGATAGATCATGTTGTTAATACTAGCCCTATTAACCGACCAAGTTCTTCAAAGTCTGGCTTTCAACTTTCACCAAATAGTTGCAGTTCACGTTCATCACTTTCTCCTGGTCCAACAAATTCAATAACACTACAAGAACTTTTAAAAAAAGAAACAAAGTCACAGAAGTGTTTATCTCCTCCTATGTTTGGAACTAGTGTTCCAGGATCAGGATTTATGTTGGCTAGCAGATCAAGAGGAAATCTTTCATCATCAGCGCCTACTCATCTTGGACTTGAACAAATTTGGCAGCGTAGAGAACCTCGACAGCATTTATTATCTACTGGATCATTAGTAGAAGCAGGATCCACTTCTTCGCTTTCAACTGGTTGGTTTAGAATACTTTTTAATCAAACAACTATAAACATATCTATTTTTATTTATTTAAGGAGGTGTATTAAGTCCAGAAGCTTATGATTTTTCTTTAGATGAAGCCATCGATGATTCTGATGACGATACAGAACAAGAAGAAGACTATTCATCTGATAATGGTTGGATTTTAATAAACATTTATACTTAAAAATACAACATTTTACCATTATTATTTTTAAATGTTTAGATTCAGGTGGGGATAGCGATTGTGGTGGGACATCTGCTAAATCCTCTTCACATAAAGATAGATTTTTTTGGCAGTACAATGTTCAGTCTAAGGGTCCTAAAGGTCAACGATTAGTTTTAAAATGTAAGCTAGAAGATCCACATTGCCTAAATGAGGTTACTGATCCAGTATTTAGTCCTAATTGCTCAATACAAGGAATTAAGCATAGGTAAATTTTAATTATTTGCCTATGAAATAAATACAATTATTAGAAATTATTAATTGTTTTAGTGGTAAAGCAAGAAAGGGAGATGGTAATGATTTAACACCAAATCCTAAAAAATTACAGTCAATTGGTAGAGAATTGGATAAACTGAATAGAAGTATAACTGAAATGACACCAGTCAGTGAGTTGCCATTTAATGTTAGACCAAATACACGTAAAGAAAAGAACAAATTAGCATCCAGGTATAATTTATTGTTAAAAATAAGTTTTTAAACATGGTTGGCTATTAAAAGCCCTGGCCAAAAAAACTATTTTTTTTATATTTTATTATTAAATAAATTGTTTCTTAATTTTTATTGGCAAATGCCAATTTGGGAATAATAGTGATTGATAAATGATAAGTATATTGTACTAAATTTAATTATTAATTATTACTAACCTATATTCTAAAAATTAACAAGTCTTGTCCAATTAACTTATTAAGACAAAGGATTGAATTTTTAAGAATGAGTTGTATCATAATATGTATCTATATTCTTATAGATTTATTTTATTTTTTCTTTAAAGTTTAAAAGTTATTATAAAACAAAGTTGCTGCTGGTAATATTCTATGATTTTGTGACAAACATTATTGAAATTTAAGTATAACAATTATTAATAAATCAATAATCTTTTTGTGGATTTTACTACAGATAAAAATATTTTTTTTAAATAAAATCCATTTAAACCCACCTTAAAATAATTCTATGAAACATTCTGATTGATTTTGGAATTTTTAGAGATTAATTAGCTTTTATTGCATGGTTATTACAGCTCAACAGTTAAATATTTACACAACTATGTTAAAGACAATATAATTATTAAATGAGAAAATCAGCTTCCATTATAATGGCAATTATTTTTTGATTGACAATTTCAGCACTAGTGTTAAGAATAGAAAAGAAGTTTAAGAGAAATATTGAAAAAAATTATGGGAATTGAGCGAAATTGGTCATTGAGAGTTAAAGGACGGGTAATCAAAAAATAAATGTTGAAGGCCATAAACCTTTGTAGTTTGAAGTAAAGTTAGTTGGTAGATTATCCAATGGTAGGAATAGAGATTAATTGTTTGTGTTCACAAGATAGGAGTATGATAGAAATTGGTCTAAGGTAATGTGCAAAGGAAGATAAAATTATAAGGAATGTTGATTTAGTTAGGCTATTGGTAAACTATCTGCTTAGTATACCAATGTAACTAAGGACCCACATAAGTTTAATTAAGTAATTGGATTTATTAAGATTATTTGTGTAAGATTTAATTTAAAAAACAAGAGGGCATAATTTAAAGCATTAGTGATTAAATTTTATACTTTGTTTCAAAAGAGAATATAAAATGTTATGCATTTTTTTCCCATTCTATTGGTTATTACCATTCTGTTATGTAAAAGATGTGTGCTACTGTACAGTGGACGGTAACCGGTTAATACCTGATGTACAGAGTATAGAGATTGTAAATACGTTATAGAGTTAGAGGCTATTAGGTATTCATTTGGAGCTAATTTTGAGATACACAAGAAAGTTAAATAATAATTAAATAGCTTATTATGTTATTCTAAAGAAAGCTTAGACATACTACATATAATAAACACAGTACGTTAAGATTATAACTGTATGTGATGGTCTTAAATTTTAATGTTTGCGTATTTTGAAAATCTTTCATATTTTATAGTAATAAAAAAATTATTTCTAAAGAAATATATCATCTTTTTTCTTAAAATCAATAATTATATTAATAATCTATGATGATACTGTTTTTGGATTATTTGTATTATATCACAAAATTTGAGAAGATTATGATAATTTTATATTATTCTAGTCTTAAAGTTACTCATATTTTTATTAATTTTTATAATGTAAGAATTTCCTCTAAACACTTGTTTATTTTATTCTTTAAATTGTTAAAATTTTATGAAAGTACTTTTTATGTTAAATTTTTTATCAGGAATTTTTTTTTTATTTAATTGCTTGATACTTATTAACTTCTATGATTAATATTTAATAATAATTTTATGTTTATAGAGCATGCCGGTTAAAGAAAAAAGCTCAACATGAAGCGAACAAAATAAAACTTTTTGGATTAGAAACCGAACATAGTAATTTTTTTTTTTACTAAAAATATAATAAGCATTAATGATAAATGTATTTTATGTTTATGTTTTTAATTTAATTAATTTTTCTTAGAGCGTTTGATTAATGCTATAGCTCAAGTAAAACAAATGTTAGTTGCTAGAACAACAAGTGACTCATTTCCAAAAGAAAGTCAAGAATTGACAATCGCCAGTGAAAAAATCGCCAAAACTGCTACCAGTAAATAATTTTTTATTTAACATTAGTTATATATTAGTATTTTGTCGGTTGCGAGGGAACACAATTCACATGTGCATGAAACTGAAAAAGATTTACCTCCCTTATCCAATTCTTCAATTATGCTGTAAATGGTGTAAGCTCTATAACTAGTCTCTTATTGATGAAGTGTTCCGATGACATATGATGAGTTCTGACAAGAAGTTTTTGAACTGGTTTTACGGCTCTCATAAAAGTTAAAGTTTACTATTTTACTTTGTAAAGTAACTTGGACCATTATATGATTTAAATTTAAATTTATTGATATTAGTTTTTTTAATTTGAATTTCTATTTTAAAATATTTAATTTTTACACCCCCTAATGTAGGAGTCATCAATCTTTTCGATTCAGTGAACTACATTTGACATTTCAAGTCTGGTGATAAACATCTAGGTTTAGGAGATTAATTGTTTTCTATTTGTCTTAACTGTCAACGGTCGTCGACAGTGAAGTTGTAATTGATTATAAAAGACAGGTATAATAAACTATTCCTACTATCACAATTGACCGATAATGGTCACTTTTCAATATATATATAATAATAATTAACAATTGTTTTCTGATTATTTATTGGCGATCAACCTTTATTCCTAGAAAAATTGACTGGGTTTTTTGAACTAAAATTATAAATATTATACATATTTTAAATAAAAAAACGAGTTAACAGAACAAAAAAAAAATTTTTACTGGGTGATTTACCACTTGCAAAATCCTTTGTAATTATGCCACTATCTGTACTTATTATTAAAATATTTCAAACTAGTATACTAATAATTTTTATATTATTTTTTCTTATTTAGAATTAAAAGTTGCCGGACAAACTACAGAATTTGTGAACAAAGTTCTGGAGAAAACCAAATTAGGTGCACGACGGGGTGGCTTAGATGAGCTATAGTTGCCAAAAATTAAGTATCATTAAACTAGTCTTTATGTAAGTTATTAACTTTAGATATTATTTAAGTTCGCCAATTAACTCTTATTATTATTAAGTTGACCACCAAAAGAGTCATTAATGTTATTATTGTATCTGTTGTTTTTATTTTTAATACTATGATTAATGATTATACATTTATTAGTCAATTATAAAATCCTACTACTTCCTGGAAAGTATGTTAATTTTTTCAATATAAATAGTATCATTACTGATACTTTAATTTTTAATGACTTGATTTATCCTTATAAAGTGTAACTGTTATGTGTTTTGTCGAAATAATTTTGATTTGTTATTATTATTTTTATTATATTTTTTGCCTATTTTGAGCATATATTTTTACTATCATGTAACTATGTTTGGTTATTATTACTTATTAATTATTATGTGTTTAATATTGTTAAGAAAAGGCATATTGTTTAACTGCATGATAATGTGTGTGTACATTTGATTGAGTAGAACCATTTCATTTTAGTACTATTAAATATTTAGTAAGTTAACTTACTATTTTTAATAACTATATACATTTTTACTAAAATAATCTTTAAAAAACAAAATTAAATTCTATAAACAATATATATAAAAAAAAAAACTCAATTTTATATACATTCATAATAACATTTTTAAATATTTTTATGAATTATTGTGTATTTTTAAATTTGAAAGCTCAATAATTTTAGTTCAATGTTCATCATTTTATTAATCAATGTTGCGATTTAAAATTAATGAGAAATAATTATAAAAGCATTTAAAATTACTGTTTATGTCGTTTATGATTTGTTCTTATTAAATTATTGCTTTTTTCGGGGGAAATATAAGAATATGCCATTAAAGTTTTGTCGTCTTACACACTTATTTGTGGTATTAAATATATTTATATATGTATGTAATAAATATATAAATATATTTTTGACTAATATTTAAATGTCCAATCTAAATTCAGTTGTTAAAAAAAAAAAAAAAAACTGACAGTTTTTAAAATATTAAATGGCTATATTTTAATAAAGTGATAAAATTCAATATTGAGTTTAAGCATGTATTAGAATTGTACCCTGTTATTTTTAGTTTTTAAATTGTTTAATATTATTTCCTTGTACTCCAAAAATAATAAATATAAAAAAGTTATTATAAAGCAGAATTAATTGACTATTGTGTGACAAATTTTATATTCTTTATATTGTGATTTAATCTGATATGAGTATATGATTAAAAAATCAAAACTCTATTTTTTTACTTTGAAAAGGAGCACTTATTAATATTAATGATAATATTCAGCTTTAAAGTTTTTAAATGTCAATTTTAAAGTTTAATATTTTTTTATTTAGTTGCTAAAATTAAACCAAAAAATGAATGTTTTAACTCATGTTATTTTTTATTGAGAAACAAATCTGAAAATAATTAATTTTTTATTCTCTGAAGTGATTCATTTTTAATTTAAATCAAAATATAACTTAGTTATTTAAATGTTTAGTTTGATATGGCATAATATAAATATATTTCTAATTAAAATAATATTTGGGATTTATTAAAATAATTTAATTATTAATAATATAACTCTTACTTAAAGTTGTATAATAATACTAATTCAATATTGATAAATATAAAATTGCAAACTTTTTAATGATTTAAATTAATAGCACTGATATATTTGTTTCTTTTGAAATCTGCTTTGTTATTTAAGGTATAAACATTTAACTTATGCTTTTTAGGTTTTAAGTTTAAATTCATAATTAACAAATATTTATCTGTGATCATTTTACATTTAAAGATCACTGCTTTAGTATTGTATTTTTTTAATGTATTGTTGCTCTTAAACCATAAAAATTATTTTAAAATGTTAATTTAGTTTTATATAATTTTTATTTTATAAATAAGTACATAATTTTAATTCAAAAGGGTTAAGTTACTAATAGATTCTGTTGGAAAAATCTAGTTACCTACTCAGAGAAATGTGATAATAACACGAGTTTGCTCATTTTATTAAATAACAAATATAAAGATACCTTTTTTTATGAGTATTAAATTAAATTCCATTAAATTGGGCTTCGTAATTATGTTTATATCACTTAGCATTGTATTTATTAACATATTATGCTTCTTCCAACATAATAAAAAATGTATTTTATGTTTTTATTTAAAAACAGACATCAAAGTTAGTTATTTTATTGTACCAGATTATAGGTCTACTTTAATTTTTAAGGTATATTAAAAATGTTTACCATATTTAATATATTAAAATATCTAAACTATTGTTCATTTCTATTTTATTTATTTCATTTGAAATATTTGGGAAATTATATAGTAAAATAGTTTTATAGTAAATATCATTAAAACTATATTTGTATTTTCAAGAGTTGTTAATAATTAGTATATGTCTTAAAATCTGGTACTTGAAGTAGATTAGATAGTTTTATGATAGTTTTGTAAAAGTAATTATTTCAGAAGTGTTTTGCAGGCTTTAAACCCTTGTAAAATTGAAGATGCTCATTAAAAATAAGAATATTAAACATTTTAAAAGTATAGATTTACATTAATATGAAATTTTGTGTCATGTTTGTGTTCAATATGTGATAAACCCAGCACCACATAAAACTTTTTTTATTTTTAAATTTAACTAAACAGTTTATATTCTTTAAATAAGAATTATACATTGTATTATAGTTCTGATTATTGTATACAGTCGATTGAGATAAAATTTTAAATATATTTACTAAAATTGTGGTTAATGTTGTATAAATGTTTATTACAAAAAAAAAAAAAAAAAAAATGAAATATTTCTTTATCAAAAGCATAACTATTAATATGTGATTATTATTTTGTAACAGTCTTATTTGTATTGTGTGTTAAGTTTATTTTATTGTCATGTATTTTATGCATTGTATTGTTTTTTTTGTTAAATGTTACAAGATTAAAACGCACTTAAATACTTGCCAATGTAATTTTTCTATTTTAAGTGAAAAATGCTGGAATATTTACTATTTTTTTGATTTAATAATAACAAAAAATATTTTTGTTGTTTTTGTTATTTTGGTTTTATTATTTACAAGTTTGATTATTAAATTATAAAACGATGCAAACATTTAAGAATAAGAATTATGTAATAAAATACTGATATTATTAATCTTACTATCAGTTATTGCTGTATGCTAATACCTAACTGTACAATCCAATATCCAAAGTCCATTGACATAGTGTGTGTTATTTAACAGTGTAGCTGTCTATGGTCAAAATCTTATGCAAAGCTAGTATGTTGTTTTTTTGATTATTTTATTAGGTATATTAAAACATTGAATGAATATGTTTAAACCCAAATAATCTGATGATAGAAATGGACAACTAAGTGACTACTCTTAATTAAATCAAATGATTGCTTAATGAATAGTTTAATTGTTTATTGTTTCAGACCATATTTTGATACATTTAATCTTAGGTAATTCTGTAAATATATACTTAATCATAATAATAATTTTAGTAGGTTCATAAAATATTAAATTGTATTCAGAATTCATATTATTATTTAGCAGTAGTTTTTACATTACCTTAGTGTCGTAATGAAAATTTCAATCTGGCCCATTTGGTATTTAACTATTATTATTGTTTTTTTTTCAATCATAATTTTAGTACATAATATACTTTTTTTTTTAAATAAAATTAAATGATTATCTATCTCTTATAAGCTAAGCTTGAAATGGAAATAAAGAAGAAAATAAAACCATGAAAAGAGTGATGGATAAAAACATAGTTAATTATTTTGATGTTAAGTAATAAATTACATACATTATTTAAGTCTACTAAAATTAGACATTTATAAATAATATTTTTGACATTACTTTTATTGAGTACAATGTATTTTTTTAACTAAAATGCAAAGAATTAAAATATTTAGGTTCTTAATGGTCCAAGAAAGATTGCCCAATTATTTAAAATTAAAATCATACTTTACGGGAATATCATTAACTCCATTATTTTGAAAGATAGCTTGCAATTACGTTTAAAAAACGTTTAATTAATTAAAACAATAATTTTATATTACCTACTTTAATATTTTCATTATATTCAAAATTGCACGTGTAACAAGTGAGAAATCTATTTTTATCTGATAATGCAATCCTCTTGTGGTGATACATTTGCGTGTAAAAATAAATTTTTTCGTGACACGTGATTACTGCGTAAATTGGCAGTTTCAAATATTATAAAAACAACGCAAACATTTTTTTTTTAGAACTTCTTTCTTATTTATAAGTATGCCGTGTGTATATTGTGGTAATGATATATTTAAAACAATCTTTATTCTTTCTTTGATAATGACTATTTTATAGTCGTGAACATACCTATTTTAGAAACGTTTTTGTTTAATGTGTTGTCTTTTCGTGTATGGCGTTTATTCTTAATTATTTAGTTAAATTATGTCTATTCGCTTAATTCCGACGGTTGTTGCTAAAATTATATTTTTTTGTAGTCTAAAATCGTTTATATCACCTTGAAGTAATTACTTCACGTTATGACGACATGTCGTGCAATTTGAACTTTAGTCAATGGACAATGACCGAAAACCATTAGGATGTTGATAATGCATAAATTACCATTTACCCGGCTTAAATAACTTGAGCTACTGTCCTATGTTTAATCACTGATGTAAAATAATATAATATTGTAATGTTTATTTATTTATTTAAAATAAACTAATGCAAAAGTATTATAATATATCAATACACATAGACATAATAAATGCTAAATAATACTTTATTGTATATTGTTAAGCGTCAATATAATACCATACATATGTAAGTAACTCTTAATGAATTATTTCTATGAAAAAAGACACAAGTATTGAAAAACATCAATTATTAATCTTTCAATGTTTTCCAATTCAACTTTAAGAGGACACCGCACCCGCACAAGTTGGCTTTTTCTTACATACATACGACATAGCAAATTTTCGTTCAACAGAATCCATTTTATGTTGTTAGCTTTAACATTAGTGTAAATTTACCTTTTATCAAACTTAAACGTAAAAATTGTATCTAGTCAATGACATAGACTTTTATTGATATTATATTTTTTAAAGTGAGTTACGAGCATTTTAAAGTTTCAATATTTTATATAGCTATAGGCTCAGTTTAAAATTAAAATATCAATAAAATCCTGTCATTGCCTAGATAAAATTCTTACCTTTAAGTTTGATAATAGGTAAATTTACTCAAATGTCAAAGCTAACAGCATAAAATGGATTCTGCTGAACGAAAATTTGCTATGTTGTATGACTCGTATGTATGTAAGACAGAGATAACATATGCGGGTGCGGCGTCCTCTTAAGAATCCTAATATCTCAAGTTTAAGTACCAATAAATCAAGTAGGTAATCTCGATCCATCTGCCCTAACTATTTGGCATTAAAACCATACATTCAAAGTTTTTCTACTGGGAGATTTTTTTCTTTCAGTGAATTACATCTCCTTTTTTTTCTGACACATTACATTCAATTACTGTAAAATACCTATATTTATCAGATTTTTTAATTAAAAAAAAAAAATTAAAAAATGAGTAGGTAATAACAATAATTAATATTGTTGCTAACAGCTATAAAATGTAAGTAAATGTTATTAATTAAACAGGGTCTTAAATCATTTTTAATATATCTTAACCACAGGCGGAAATATAGTTGTATTATTGTGGCAAGGAAGGACTAACAACTTAACATTCGTTAAATACTAAAAAAATACTTTTCTCTCTTTACTATAATATGTGTATTATAGTTTAAATTGATGAACAATAATGACCTTAGATAATTAAGGAATTTTTTTTTTTATATTAAAATATAGCTCATTCATTCAAACAAGTAATTAAATGTTTTTAAATTGTTATCATTGATTATATAATATAATTCAATTCACAATACGCAAAATAATTTTATTTTAATATAGATATAATAGATTGCTATGTTTCAATATCATTTGCACTATAGCACGCAACACTTTTTCAATTGACCATTTACAATATTAAATATAATATGTTATAATGGCAATGTCAAAGATATATTTATGTACATTCAATAGTAAATAAAATTGTATATATGAGTTTTATTAATACTCGAGTAACAATAAAATGTATAGGTAGGTACAAACTTTTAGGAGAGATTAGAGAACAAAAATAATTGTCAGAATAGAAATTATGGATATTAAAATAGAAATATTACTTATATGTATATATATATATATATGATGTGCACTAAACGATGTATTGTCTTCATATCATTATTATTTTGATACTTAATATTCTAAAATTAAATAAAAAAAGAAAAGAGAAAATAACAATGAAAACTTAAAATTAAAAATAATTTTTACAGGTACTAAGTTAAGGAGATTATAAGGAAAAATAAGGATACATATTACACATACAACAATGCCAAAACACAAATTAATAATATAACCAAAAGTGCGGAAAATCTTCACAAATCAAAATAATTTTTTTGTTGAGCTTAAATATTTACATTGATGTAGGTGTCCAGAAATTCATTTCTCTTAGTTCTGAAGGTTTGGGTTTTATAGATAAATTGCTAGAAGACAATGGTTTAGGGAATTTCTTATATTCTTTATCAGATAATTCTTCTTGCGAATCAGCTCTGTGTGAAAATAAGTTTGATAATATCCATGATGAGCCTTGTTTATCTCCAGATTCTTCTTGAAATGGTGCTGTGAAATATGGATTTTTACGAATTGAACGTGGTGACCCAGGTGGTGAACTTATAGGACTTGCAGGAAGCGATTTGCTGTTACGTCGTTTAGATAACATTGATGGAGAAGGTCCTACGACAAGCATATCTTGTGGACCCGATGAACGACCTTGATATGCTCTCCGCCCAGACACCATTTGGTGTGCCATTGCCACAATAGATTTGCCACATTCAGAAGCTCCACTTTTAAAACCATCGTCAATCCCTAATGATTTTGGAGGGTCATTTACATTTTCACCCAAACTTGCTGCAGCCACTGCATCTATAAAATTTTTAAAATGATAAGTTAATTATTTATTTTACTGTAGATAGTTAAAAATCAATGTATTTTTGAAAAGGTAAATATTTTATGTATCATAATTTATAATAATCATAATATTTAAATGTTAAATTATTATTATTACTATCAATTAAAGATGATTCCCAACACAATTCACAGTCGTAAGTATTTACATATCCTATTAATTATCATCTAATTAAAAATTAAATAAAACGTAATGAACATTTTTTTAATAATAATGTTTAAGTTTAACATTAGGTAATCACGTATTTCATTTATAAAATAATCATTTAATGTAATGGATAATATATATTAATATTATATACATTATTTTATTTACTTATTTATTTTTTGAGTAAAATTATTAATTTTACAGGAATGATGTGAACATTTGATTATAATTAAAAGATTTATTTCTGTAATTTAATGCCGAGGTTGTTCAAGGTTAATTATAGGGCGGTTAACTCCAATTTCATTACAAGAGAACTGTTCGACCAACATTTTTGCTAATGGTATTAACATATTTTGAAGGTCTCTTCTGTGTTTGTTTTACACCCAGGTAAATTCCAGGGCAAGAATAGGTGGACCCTAGTCCTCTCACATTCAATACGGTTGGACAAACCCCGTGCTTTTATAGATACAATAAAAATAAATTCAAGTTGATAAGTTAAAAAAATAATGTGTATACTAATTTTTGATGCAAAATTGTTAAATGGAAAATTATATAATTGTTCATAATTTATAATAATAAAGATACGCATCATTATGTTATTCATTTAGATTTTACTTATGGTGGCTGATGGATAAGTAGTAAGTACCTACCATTGTCATTTTACGAAAGATTACAATGGAGCGGAGATAGCTTGTCACTGCTTTATTATAAGAATATTTAAAAAGAAATTTCACCTCTTAAAGTGTTGGAAAATAATAATTATAGTGCAGACGTTAACAAGAATATTATCAACAAGTTATATAACGTGTTGTGTTATTAATTATTTTATTTATTTAGATTACACAAATAGGTACCTACTGTATTTTGTAGCACACTTGTAATAATGTACCTATTAGATTTTAAGTATTTCAAAATAACATATTATTGCAATTGAATATATTCAAAAAGTTAACGATTTAGAATATTTACATATTCAGTTCACTACACTAATATAAAAAGTTGTAAAATCTTTAAGCTCGTTTTTTTCTTGGTTACTCTATTTACACTATCATTTTAGTAGTGCGATAATAGTATTAATTTTTTAATTAACAGTTACTTAGTAATGGATGACTCACAACCACGTGTCGTGTGCATGATTGATATTCATAACTTGGCTGTTTTAGAGTAGGGATTTTTTTTTTTTTATTGCATATTTTTTTATTTATTGTTTAGAGGTACCGAAAAATATGCACACCAGTCCCTTTATATATATGTCGTCATTGATGATAATGCAATTTTATTCTGCCCCGAGATCCACAATTAAACATTAAATTTTAATGTTTTAAAAAATAATACGTAACAGTGTAATGAAATTTTAATTGTTATAGATAACTAATTATCTGAAAAAATAATGAAATTAAAATATACGAATAACTTAATGTCGGCTTTTATTTAACTACAGTAAATTATGATAAATTAGAAAATAATTTTCCGGAATACCAGCAAAATAATATCATGTATTTTCACAGGTTAAATCATGTTTGCGTAGTAGAAAATGGTATAAGCTGATCGACATATTTTATTTTATTTAGACAGTATGGACTATGGGCCATGAATCATTTGATTATTTGAAGTTCAAAGTTTAATTATTAGTATAATACAAATCATAGTTGGCAATTTTAAATAATCTAAATGATATCAAAAATTACGTTTCAATTTAACATAATTAGGTATAATTGCATCAGTAATAATTACAGCAGGTACATATTATACGTATATTACGCATAAATATTTAATACTGTTCATAAATATATCTGTTTTATTTAATCACAGTAAAAATAACAATTAAACAATAAAAATACTATCCAGATCCAAAATAATGAAACGGATGCTATACCATAATGATTAATGAATATAATTGTTTTTCCCTATTATTTTGAAAAAAATTGTGAATTTTGAATTATGACCTCTTATAAACATAAACTAGATCCAACTTCCATCCAAAATCACGCTCAGTGTTGAAAACTCAAGCCTTTTGTCGACAAATTATCGTGTTAACACACACACACACACAAATCATTGTATAAATTATAAAATTGTCATACATTCATTGCTTTGCTTTGAATCCAAAATATGTAAAATATATTTAATGTTACAAAAATTATTTCATATATGAAAAGTAATATAAACTTTTGGTGAAAATTTCAAGTAGGTACCTACGATTTACGTTTTTGCAGTTAAACAAGAAAATTTATTTTTGTCAAAAACCGTTTTTGTGTAAAAATTTTAGGTTTTTCCAATTAAGACCCTCCAAATTACCAATTAGATTTAAAATCCTATTGAAAAAGATATTTAAGTGGAATATCTAAGCAATTTAACTGATTCAAAAGTTGATGATCGATAGAAACATAACAAATTATTGTAATTAAATTCCATTTATCATTCAGAATTTAAAATAAATTAAAAACATTCGAATATTTTAATTGCCTAAATAAATTAATAAATGGCTTGAAATTATTTTAAATATTTTGAGATTTTATTGTATGTAGAAAATGCGAATTTAAATAATTATGAAATATTGATCAAGAAGAGATATTATTATTACATATTTGAATGTCAATCCTGTCCTCTAAAACGACAAATCAAAATGGTTTTCACTAAACTTTTTTTCAGATTTTAATACATCGTTAAGTTTAAAACTAATGAAAGAATTTTGTTTTAATTTTTCAAACTTTAGATTTAAAAAATTAAAATTATAAATTTTATATATTTTCGTGAATTTTACAAATTTTTAATTCAAATTATTATAAAAAAAGTATTTTTGATATTAATTATTCAAACATCTAACGAATTAAAAACATTTTAAAATAATTATTTTTAGTATAAATGAGAAAAGAATCAGAAGTTTTGAGTGTTGATAACAATATTAGGTAGTATTTTCAAAAAGTTATTGTTATTATTATTAATACTATTTTTTATTTGGAGGGGGGAGTTGTAAATAGCTTTGAAAGTATTAAAATGTTCTGCTTCTAAATTAAAATTATATTTTTTAGATTATCATTAATTTTTTTTTTACTATAAATTATGTAAATATATTACATAACATAAAAAAAAAGGAACTAAATTCAAGGTTGATAATTTAAAGGTAAAGAGGCAATGTTTGTTAAATATCAGTTTTTGAATCAAACGTTAGATATTTCTTTAGAATTTAAAAAAAAATATTATTAAGTATTTTGTATATATTTATAAAAATTAATTAATCAAGGATTGGATTAAATAATATTTAATTGTACAATACCAATTATAAATTGAATTAAAAAAATATTCATAAGATTGACCTTGACAGTGGTATGACTAATAGACTATTCAATGAGTAATTGTAAAACTATTCATCCTTAAATTTAAATATTTTCAAACACATATTTAACTTGGGATTTGTTTTCTAACTTTAGTTACTTTGTTATAATTACAATTAATAAACACTATAAGAATCCCAATCTAAGCCACCTAAACTTATCTACTCTATTTAATATGTACCCTTATATCTAGCACTTAATCTAAGAAAAATATTTTATCATTAGTTTGTTCAAAATAAAATATTAATAAAAAAAATTATTATAAATAAGTATTACTTAGTTTTATGGTTAGAATAACCTGTTAATAATAATAATTAAAAGCAGATTTTGAGTTTAGTTATACTAAAAAGAAGTATGAAAATAAAGCTAACAACAATTTAAAGCAATGTTTTCTATTAAAATATAATTTATTGAAGGAAGGACATACATATTATATATTATTGGATCTGGATGAAATTGGAAACGATTAGGATACTAATTTCAACGTATTTATAATTATTTAAAATAGTTTAAACACTAATTAATAAATTGTTTAATATTTTACCTTAAAATATATACATATAAACTTACCAGCACAAGTATTTGTGATAAAGCGTTGACAAGCAATTGTATGGCCCTTATATTCTGGTGTTTCTGTAACAATTAATGCTGGAGGCATATTTTTTAAATTTTGAACTTTTTTTTCTGTTAAATTTTCTTCACTTGGTTTATTTTTAGTGCTATCGCTGCGTTTTTGATTTACTGTGTCTGGTTTTAAATAACGAATCAAAAAGAAGCTGTCGTCTGTTTCTTGCGGATTAAATGATGATTGATCGAGTGATTGGTCTAAGTCATACCTAAATGAAACAGTAAAGTTAAAAATATAAATTTATATAAAACAAGTTATCAGTTAAATTTAATTATATTAAGTAGTCTACTCAATAATTCACTTAAAAAATTAATAAAATTAGAAGATATTGTAAATAGAATAAACTTTAATAATCAGTCACGTATAACTACTTGAAAATTATAGTTTTCATAACATAGGATTTTGTGTTGATTATGTATTTTTATGCACATACATGTACTATTGTAATTAGTTATTTAAGGCTTAAGTATTTTCAATTTGAGTCACGCATTGTGCATTCGTGAATCTATATAATACTTCATTTTTAAGTTAAATATGATTAATAGATATTTTATATACATAATATAATATTATTAATTAGTTCAAGAAGCCGGAAAAGTTTATGATAGTGAAATATAAAGAAAAAATACATATATTGTATTCTTTACTCTTGACATAATCTGTTTTAATTGTCTATTATTAATGTGAAAATTTACATATTAATGGATTAATGTTAAAGACAGATAATAGGCACCTCTGTACAAATTATAAATTATTGCAGAAATTATGGAATATAAACATTTTGAAAAGTGTATAGGTAGTTAATGATAAGTTATTTGTAATTGATATTCTAAATCCTAGGTATTTAAATAAATATTCTATTATCATCACAACTCAAGTAATTACAATTATTTTATAAGAAATATAATACTTAAGAAAGTTATATATTATAATTTATAATATACACATTGTTATTTTGTGTGAGTGAATAGTAATAGAGCAACAGTTACTACTAATAATTATGTACGAGAAATATAAAAGTAGCATGTACTATAACTCTACTCTGATATACATAGAATATTATAAATAGATTAAGTATAATATATTTTGAACAAAAAAATAAAATTGATTCTATTGAAAATTAATATTGTGTAAATATTCATATATATATTTTTTTTTTTTTGGTGTTTTAATTTTTCTAGATTATTTAGAAAAGTACTAGAAATTTTTGCTTTTAATTTAAAGTAAAACAAATTTATTTGTTCTAAAAAGTACTTATCATAAGATAAAAAAAAAAAAAAAACTAATTACATAATTTTAGAAAACAATGCATTCGCAGTTTCACATATAATCTAAAAACTAGTGTTGGCCAATGATATCAATGTCAAAGAAAAATTACCAAAAATATTGCAAAATTGCTTAAAAAAAAATGCTAATAAATGTAATATAACTATCACCTAATGGTTAATTATACATTTAAATAATTAGTTAACTACTATTTAATTTTCTTTGTGAATGTATTAGCATATCTTATACATATTAATTTATAGGAAAATTAAAAATGATAAGTATGAATCATATGCTAACATACTAAAAATCAATTAAAATTATATTTATATGTTCTATATTTAAAATAAAACTAATGTATAGAAGTTATTAATCTTAGTTTATTACTGAATTTTTTACCAAAATTAATTATTTATTTTATATTTAATTTTAATGGGATGTGTTAATTTTCATTCTATTAATTTACAAATTTCAATAACATTTTGTTGTAAAAATAAATGTATTCATATTATAATCACCATCAATTATGATTATTAAGTTCTTTGATATATGTTTTATCTAATATAGCATTATCCATTATTAATACCTCTAAAAAACATTCATTAATTATGTTTGATCAAGGTATATATTAACATAATAATACTGTTTTAAATAATAGGTATACTTGAGTAGTTAAGTGGTATGTATATTCCATTCAAATTATAAACTGAACTTGTTCTAGTCATCAACCATCAATTTAATTGCTAGGTAAGAATACCATGCCATAGTATATAAATCAACTACAGAAAACATTTTGTAACTTGAACAGAGTATGAAGAAAAGAAATTTTGATGTCTTAACTATAACTCATTTCATTACTAAGTTTAAAGATCATTGTGTGTACACAAAAAGAATGTATTAAATGTTAAATTATAGAAATTTCATTGTAATTTGTTTTACAGTTACTTTTACTTATTAATAAAGAGTAATTAAGTATATTACATATTTTTGTGAACATAAAATTAAGACAAAGCTTAACAAAGGGAAAGGTTAAAAATGTTGTAATTTCTCTACAAATTATTCAAATACCTTACAATATATTTATTAAATATTTGAACAAATAATATCAAAAGTATTTTGGGAAAAGGGTTATGACTATATGGATGTTATGATACTTTAAGCTCTACCGTGTTCATTGTTTTACTACTAGCTGAATAAATCATATAAAGCATACATATCTATTATGCTTGAAAGTATGGAAAGTATGATGAATACGAAAATAAAGTATTATTTTATCTGATGGAAAAATTAAAAATATTTAGATACTGTTATTATTATTATAATTTATAAATGTTTATGACGTCTACAATGTTATCTAAGAAAGAATTTTATTGTTATTGCATAACATATATTTTTTTCTACAAACAATTCAGGGAATTAGATAAAAAAATAAAATGTAATAATACTTATTAGTATGTTGTTGATATAGTTGGTTACCTACTTCAACATTTTAAAATTCAACTATTAAGAATCAAATTTAATACTAAAATTATTTTTAGTTATTTTTGTATAGTAATTTAATTTCTATGACTATATTTTATGTAGAATATAAAAAATTATGTATAGTTTTGTTAAAAAACTAACTTTTTTAATAATGTAAACAGAGACATTATTTTATTTAATAATATATTTGGTTTCAAATATAATTTCTATTCATAAATTACAAAAAATAGATGATTTATAATATAAAAATATTATTTTTAAATAACATAACATAATTTATTCTTATTGTTATTTATGATTTTATATAGGCTATAATATTAAAATTAATAGGTAAAAATAAAAATAAAAATTATGTTCTTAGACTTCTATGAGGTAATCAGTTATAGTTAAGTTCAAATTGTAGGAAACATATTTCAATATTTTTTAAGAGATGTTAAATCAGCAGTTTCTAACCTTTTATGAGCATGATCCTAATATTTTAAATTTAACTTTTAGTATCTTGGTACCCCCCCCCCCTTATAAAAAAAAATTATAATTGCAAATAAAATACTTTTATTTATTAAAATTAAATTGGTAAACAGATATATATTTATGTATTCTCAAATACCTGAATAAAATAAATTTAAAAACTGATTAATATTTATATGTTTTTATTTATGGCCAACAGATTTTGTAATTTTGAATCACAAATAAAACAAAGTATTTAAGAGTTTGAGACACAGAAACATGATTAATTGTCTCATTATTATTCATTTAAATCAATACTTAATATTAAATATAATTGAATCAATTACTACCAAATTAATAATTTTAAAATGTTTTATAATTATAAAGGTATTTTAATTAATTAAGCAAACTATAAAAATTGATAAATGTTCCTATAGTAAATTGTATACATTGCAACACTACTACAATTTATTGTATTGTAAGTTTTTATTTTTAGTTTACATGTCTATTAAATTGTACAGAAAACATAAACACCTAAATAAGTTATTAGTTTCCATTTATCCAAAGAAAATAAGATAAATAATTATGTATAATTTGTAAACTTCACAATTTTGAATCAAACTAAAATTAAGTTTAAAGATACTGTTTACAATTATTACAACATTGTAATACAATAGTTTTATTTTTTTAATTACTTTGATTTTATTATTATTCAGTTATATACCTACTGATTATAATTATAAATAATAACTTTTGTTTATATTAAATTATTTAACTTTTACATTGGTTTTTTGATAATATCCTGATTGCAAATATTAAGTGAATATTACTACACAGAAAATACATAAAGTAACTAACCGATCGTTTATTTTAGATTTCATCCACTGAGGAATTGGGAACCCAGATGATATTGAACGATCCGTTGAACTCATGTTGACAATAGGAATTGATTGACTAGAAGATGTAGATGTTAGTTACTGAACGTCGTTGCTGGATAACTGATTCTGGTTAAGAATACGCTTTGGCTATGACACAATTCGACTAAGGAAAAATGTACCGAATTATCATTATAAAATTCTGTTTAATTGAATAATAATAATGAAGAAACATTGCCTACCGACAAAGTATAAGCTGTTCATAATAATTACACGGGATTTGGACACCATACAATATTATTATTATTATTGTTCTTTGGCCTTGATATATGGTGTGGAATAAGGCCAATAAGCAGACAAACTGTGAGTTCGAGTGCGTCGAGAAACAAGATTCGAAAGAAAATGCATTGACTCACCTTTAAGTTTCTAAGATGTGTGTAGACCGTCGATTGATGGCTTTTCATTATTTTCATAACTCCGTAATCCAGTTTACAAAAATAATCCGAGAATTGAAACACTGGTAGAAATACGACAAACGCGAAAACAATAAACACCATGAACGATGGATGACTGATACGTAGTCAATTTCACTGATTACTGATAAGTGATTATGATGTTGAAAGAGTTGAAGCACAGAATGATTTCATTAAAGCATAATACCAACCACAGACATGAAATTTCTTAGTTTTTATATTTTATGTCCTTCGACGATTTAAAATTTTAAATCTAATTTTAAAGGATCTGAATAACAAAATTTACTGACAAATAATTGTAATAATTGTTTCTTGTTCGGTTCCGCGCCTACTCTTACCATTTACCACTTCATATAAATTACTACTCAATTGTCATTTTATTAACTAATTACCTATTAAAAAAAAATTATTGCTCCTTGATACAAATTTATTTATTTTTGAAATCAATGCATATAATATCTTAGTATATATTTGTGTAGGTACGTCAGTGTCTACTAATCTGCATCTGTTGCTATCTCATCACTACTTTGTTCATTATTCAATGTTCAACATTTTAAGGACTTTTGATTCGTCCCACCCATTACTCAATCTTTGTCCTTGATGACATAGTGGTCTTTTACCTCAGTTATTAATTTGGTGATTTTTTTTAATTAGTTGTTGGTTGTTTCTGTTCCTGGCCCCGCCATACGTGTCCTGTCCAGTTTGATTTGCTTTAATTTATTGCCACTATGTCTTGAGTCATTACATATTTATTACTTCAATATTTCTTTGTTCGTATTCTCCCATGTTCTGTTTTCTTTTAGACCTAAAATTTTGATTTAATGTCTTTCTTTTAAATTTTTATATACTTAGTTCATCAGTTTTCATTGTAGCTAGTTCTTGAACTAGAAAAACATTAGAAGATAAAAATGTAGAAGTTTAAAAAAAATGCTCGTACCTGAATATTAAAATGTCTGTTGATTACGATATAATTAGAAGGGATGCATATATATTTTTTAAATCCCTTGCGTTATAACATTATTCAAGCGCTAGTCGTAGCCTATGTTTCATGTGTGAAACTTATAAAATTATTACGTTATTAGGTGTATCAATTACTCAATAAAACTACCTCTGATTTGGTTGACACTAATATGCATTTTTTTTTTTATTCTATTTTGGATTTCCTTATGTTTATTGTCTGAAGAATTTAATATCACTACTAGATATTTGAAGTTTTTTACCATATAAAATTCTGTGTATTCAACCTACAAACCATAATGAATGGTATTCTTTCTGGGATAGTTTCATGTATATTGCCTTTTTTTCACTCACAACTAAACCCATTTGTTAACTTTCTTTGATATGAATTTTTGCCATTATCTGGAGGTTACCTCTGGTTTTTTGTTTAATAGTTAGTAGCACTATGTCATTAAAATAATGTTACTAATTTGATTGACTTTATACTTATCTATTATACTTTATTAAAATTAAAATATTAATTATTCAATAATGATAATTAGTTAATCATTAAAATTTGTATTGCTCTGAAATGTAAGTAATACAATTCTTGCTTTAAATTATAATACCATTAATACCTATAATAGTTTAATTGATATTTGTGATCACTAACACATCTGTATTATATGTAAATCAAAAATTGAATACTGTTAATTTGAGAATGAAGAATTAATATTTATTGTTAACTTGAATAATATTAAAATATATAAAATAGGTTATCAGTAAATCTAGTTTGTTTATGTTATATTTATTTGTCTGTTTATAGGTAAACAATTAAATTTATTTTAAAATATTTTAAAATTTATTCCATATACAAAGATGGAGTAAATACAATATTTCTTTTGATTTTGTCAAGTACTTCTTGCATTTTTTCACTTATCTTGTTGGTACCAATCATTTTTGCAGCATTTTTAATAACAGTTAAAATTTCATTTAATTGAACTATGCACCTAACTATAATTCCTTCTTGAATATCTGTTATTTGCATTATTTCAGAAAAAGGCTAAGGACAAGTAAAAATAAAAAAAAATTGTTAAACTTGTCAATGTTGTTATTAATTTAGTTAAGTTACCTTTTCTTGAGCCCATAAATACAACACTTTTACTAAATTAAAGTTGAGATTAACACGTTCATAATTGCTCAAATAATTTGATTCAACTGATTGAATGTAATCATGCTTTTGTTTTATTAAATTCATTCCCTAAAAAATAAAAATAAAAATAGTTTGATGTTAAATCAATATTAGAACATTTTTTGTTAATTTAATTAATACAATTATCAAATTTTCTTCTTTAATTTGTTCTAAATCAATATTTGATTTGGATTCACAAACTAAACATGAAAGAACAGCGGCAATTTCTTCTGGTTTCATTTCTTCAAACATATTACATAATAACAGTTCCGTTACCAAAAGTTCATGTGATCCCATAGTTGCAGCTACATTCCCTTTTTGGGTAGCTGAAATTAGAAAATTCAAACCATTGTATATTTTTATGGCCATTGATAATGATTATTAATTAACAATTACTAACTTATTTCATTCCTTGGATTTATATATTTTAGTTCTTTGAGAATTTCTACTTTGCTAATATACTCATTATATAACTGTAACGCTTTATTTGATATTTGGTGTTGTAATTCTGCTATTCTTTCTATTCTTGTTTGATATTCATATAATTTTGAGAACTAAATTTCAAAATGTTTTGTTCTTAAATGGTAAATACTTAAAAAAAAATCTGGCATTATTTGATCCACTGCTTAACAAAATAAATCTGTGTTCAAGAAAACCAACCTTGAGTTGATAACTTTAGTATAGTATTAGAACAAATTAATCTACTATCATACTTGGAATGAAGAACATAATCTATGTTAAATCTGGTTTAAATCTCTATTGATATATGCTACACACTTGTAAAACGGAAATAACAAATGAGGGTGTAACATCTTCTTAAGTTAAAGTTTAATAATAGGTCAATTAGATATAATCTAAAGCTAACAACACATAGTTGACACTGCTGAACATAAATTTTCTTTGTTATGCGTGGGTTAGACAGAAAATGAATATTATGTAGCTGATATTCTCTTAAGAAGGTTTACTAATTAAGTACATGCTGGACTGATATAATTATAATAAATTGGGTTAAATATTTCTGATTTCTTATTCATTTAAACTATAAGTAAATCATTAATATAATGTTGGAAATAATTTGTTAAGTATAAAAATATAATTACAACTTCTTCAAATGCAATAATGTCAGACAAATCAATATTGTACACTTGATTTTCCAATGCATGCATATGTAACATAGTTCTGTGCAATTCAAAATTATCAATTCCTAGATCTAACAAACTTATCACTGAATCATCATTTTCTGCTCGATTTAAAAGTAATGTTTTTTCTGATAACATTGTAATGGCTCTCTGACAATGTGTTGAAATAGCAGCATCTCTAAATAAAATGTTAAAATTCTTGATTATAATAACTACTATTATAACTATAATGTTAATTAAATTAAAACATTTATGAAAAATATAGTTTTATTTTACATACTTAAAACGTTCGTTTTGTCTCATTTCCCAATTTTTTATAATTGAATCATTATCAAAGTTTCCAGAAAATTTAGTGATTGCAAATATTGAATTTGAAGTTATATTTAAAATGGTATGGGCATTATTAGAAATTACATCTAATGATTTATTTAATAATCTTCTTTTTTTAGATAAATATATAAACTTATACCAAGAATCCATTTTATCATCAGATACTTCTTTATTTGCCTTATCGTTGTCTAATACCAATACTCTGAAAAAAAATTTGGATTTATATAAACTGGGAATCTTGTGATTCTTTGTTAACACTTATTGAACACTTATTGCTTAGAAAAATATAAAAACAATTTTAAAATTTTTTTATACATAATTTATTCATGGTAAAAAATTTTTTTAAAAAAAATATGGTGATACCAGTTTTTAAGAAGATTAATTTTAAATTGAGAATACATTTTTAGTTTCAAATTCTATGTTTTTAAGACATTTTTTCATATATAAAAATAAATTTTGAATGAGTAGTTAAGTATATAATGTTGAAATAAAACAAATATGTGGAACATTTTTTAGAGTACCACATACTACTCCATTTCATATTTTAAATTTTAAATTTAAATACTTTTAAGTTGTAAAAAATTAAATACTCATTTAAAAATCTATTTACAAGGCCAAATTTATGTAAAAAGGAGTTTTTGATTCAGAACAACAACTTTTACATATTCAGATAGTAGTACACATGAAATAAATGTTGTTTTAATAACTCATAATTCACAAGGAGTACTAATAATGTAATGCATAAGGACAGCTTTATAATTTAATCTGGATCTAGCTGAACACAATTACCAAAAAAAAAACTAATAAAATATTTTAGAATATGAAAATGTTAATATTGGAATATTAAATTGTTATGAATAAAAAAATAAGCTTTAAAATCGATCCTATTAAATAGTTTGGAAATTTTTACCACAAATATAACTATTTATTTGAATAAATTATATAAAAATTAAAAATGGAAAATATGATAAAATAAATTAAATAAAACACAATATATTAATTATATATTGTAGAAATTTCAATAAATGGATCCGAGTTTGAGGCCACATAAATTTGTTCAAATTACTATTGATGCGTGATGAATTGTTCCTTTATATTTCTTTTTGTTGAGTAACTTTGTGAATCCCTACAAGTGTACCAGGTTTGAAAATGCGAGTATGCAGTTTTAACTACAATTAAAATCATTATTTAGTTCCTTTATAAATACCTCAAAAAATTCAATAATCAGGTATTGTGATTACAGAATAATTCTATAATTTTTTGGTAATCACAATTATTAACAAAATAATTATAAGTAGTTTAGATAACTAATAAATACTACTAGTTTTTAATAATAACTTCAAATTATGCAAAAAATTTTAAATAATGTTATTACTTATTGAGATAATGGAGCGTTTACTGTAAAAAGAATCATTTAATATACAAATGTTATAAAAATATTAGTGTATTAATTTACCGAAATTCTCGTGGAATTTTTTTTGTGTTGCTTGATAATATAATAGCTAAATTTCCAACATAATGTTTGTGTGTAATAATGACAAATCTGCCAATTTCACTATAACTTTTATCACTTGCAGCATATAGTCTATCCTAAAATTATAATTTTAATGTTATATCAATAATTTTTAGTGTATAATAAATGTACATATATGCTATATAAAATTTAAAATGACAATTTTTGTATTGATAATATTGTAGGTGACATGATATTTTATACTAGGGTTAATTTATTTTAACTATAAAAAATTATAGAAATATGTGTAAATTATGTTGAGATATTTAAAATTTTATAAATTTTCAATTTATAGAAATTTTTTTTTAAACAAAAAAAAATATATATTTGTTAGTACATATTTCTATTGGTTTTAAAATGAAGAATTAAACTTTTTACCAGTTAACATTTAAAAAAACAAATAATATTTAAATATACATTACCCAGTCTTCATTTCTACAGTCTAAATACTGTTTGGCACGAAGATAAAATTCTTTTACAGTTAAATCTTGCTTTCCTGTCGGTTCCCATGTATCATTTTCATGTATTATTTTTAAAGAATTTAATTCTTCAGTATATTCATCTTTTTTTTTGGCTCTAGCAGCTTCAATGAAACTACTACCTAAGATTTCTTCCAGAGTTTCAGAATTTTTCTTTTTAAACATGTTCAATATAATAGAATAACTGACTTTAAATTGAGATTCTAATTTAGCAGATTTACCTAAAAAAAATTGATGTTTTAAAAAAGTTGGTTAAACATATTTCTATGTATCAATTGCTTTATTAAAAACTAACCTAACATCATATTTGTTAATTCTCTGTCATTGGGTAATTGATCATTTGCCATTATTATTACTGTACCACTATCATCATGACCACGACGACCTGCGCGTCCTGCCATTTGAGTGTACTCAGCTGGTGCTAAATTTCTTCTTTCTATGCCATCAAATTTGTTAATTGCTTCAAAGACCACTGTTCTGGCTGGCATATTAATACCTATCGCAAATGTTTCAGTGGCAAATAAACACTGTAAATTCATTATGTAATTAAAATAAAATGATATAACATTTTTTTTTGTTTAATTACCTTCACTAAACTTTTTTGAAATTGCATTTCTACTATTTCTTTTAGTATTGGCAAAATTCCACTATGGTGAACTGCAATGCCTTGACATAATAATTCTTTCATTAAAACAACCTAAAAGTTATAGGATTTTTAATATTTTATGTATATATTATATACACAATATTAAATAGATAGTTTTGTCATAAAATACTAACTATAAACATTGATATTTACTTGAGGTAAAGCTCTGTCTTCAGGTTTTAATTTTTTTATAGCATCATTGAAAAAATATTCATTTGCTTGTGATTCCTTATTATTTAATAAAAAATTTACTGAGTTTTTTAAAGATTCTGCCATCATATCACATTTTTTTCTGGACAAAATGAAAACAACTGCTGGAAACAAATTATTTTTATCAAGAAATCTTAAAAAATTGACCCATTTTGGTTTCTGATCTTTGAAATGTGTAGATTCTTGATATTTTTTTACTTCTTTATTTTTTTTTAATAAGTCTGAAGCTTTACGATAGCTGTAAATGTATTTAAATAATCGATTACATTTTTATATCTATACATATAAATACTAATGTTGCATTATATACATACCCTTGGATTAGAAATCCGCTGTCTGCTTTTCTAATTAGATGCATATTGTCTTTCATTTCCATAGATGTATTTGAACCAATATAAAGATAATGTTCAAGAGGAACTGGTCGATACAGAGTAAATACAACATAAATCTTAGTATCACGAGTACGACCGATCCAGTTGGCAAAATCAATAACATTGGTGACAGTAGCACTTAGCATAACTAATTTCACACGTTTAGGAAGCATAATTAAAATTTGTTCCCAAATGTGACCTCTCTATTAAATAATATAAATATTTTATTTAGATAATATTACATATATGTATTATATCATCTTCATCTTACAAACATACAACATAGTAAATTTGATTTTAGTAGAACTGATCTTGTGTTGTCAACTTTAATATTAGAATAAATTGAGCCATTATCAAACTTATTATCTATAATCCATTGTCGGTTTTATACAATATTTTAATTTCTAAGTAAGTTATGAACATTTTTATATTTTAGTATTAAACATACACTTTATTTACTTAAAAATTAAAATATCGTAAAAAACCAACAAGAGATAGCAAGTAATTTTCTTATTTTTAAGTTTGATAATAGGTAAATAAATTTTAATATTAAATTGATTCAACTGAAATCAAATTTACTGTTGTACGTTTATAAGAATGAGACAACACATATGGGTGTGGTATCCTCCTTACAAACATTATTATTAAAGCACATTTGACTAAATTACTTACATCTCTATCATTTACATAATGAACTTCATCAAGAATAACAAATTCAGTTTCTTTAATTTTATCTGAATCACTATATAGCATAGAACATAGAATTTCTGTTGTAACAATAAGACATTGAGCTTCTGGTTTCACTTGAAAATCTCCTGTAATAAGACCAACATCTCCAAATTTTTTTTTGAAGTCTCGAAATTTTTGATTGGATAATGCTTTTATCGGAGATGTATATATGCATCTAAATAATTAGTTGAAAATGTATAATTTGTACAGTTCTAAGAGGATGTAAGTATCAATGAAATATTAGATGTGTTTTTATTAGAATAAATATTTAAGGTACAAATTTAATAAGGAAAGTGTACTTTTAATAGATGATAAAATAAATGTTTACCTTAATTGATGTTTTTTAGCAAGTGCTATAGCATATTCTGCAATAACAGTTTTACCTGCTGATGTATGAGCCGCTACAAATACACTACTTTTTTCTTCCAATTTAAGCACTGCCTAAAAATATTATGCAACAGTACTTTAAGTTTATATAAATGTTATAAAAAATACATTCAAGAAATATATAACTTAGAATTTATATAAAAATTGTTTTTCATAATTTGATCTAAATTATTAAAGTAATACACAAATACTTACTTGTTTTTGAAATGTATCTAATTCAAATTCCCATTTATAAGCTGGATCAGGTAATAACTCGTCAAAGTTATCAATTGGTTTTGAAATATCTAATTCTTCAACCCATTTAGATTTTACTAGAGCTCTTTCTGCATTTCGAGAAATTTTTAGTACAAAGTTTTCATCTTTCTATTGAAAAGTAAGAAAGATTATAATTTTTTTAAATTAAAATTCTTATAAGTTATAAATAATTACTTTAATGTGATTAATTTCATCTACAGAAATTGGTTCTGGTATATTATCTGGTTGACTTAATATTTCTGGTACTTCATCATCCCAAAATCCTCCTACATCTTCAGTCCATTCATCTTCTACTGTTGTGTCAATGGCACAAATGTTTATGGATGTATTTTGATCATTTTGGTTTATTTTCAGTTTGTTTGACATTCCTGGTGCTATTGGTAAATTATCTAAGATATAAATATAATAATAATTATTATATAGGTAAATAATATTTCTTAGAAAATATTAATATAGGTACATACTAGGATCAAATTGAAATTGAAACGCATCATCTTCATGTTGGTTGACAGTACTTTGACTGTTCATTGATTTTAGACAAGGTATTGAATTACCTTCAGATTGAAATATTGGATCATTAATAACTTCTTCATAGCAAATAATTTTACCAGTCTTGGGATCTCTTTTAGGCTGTATATAACATATTATTTAGTAATAATATTTAAAATAACTTAACATAACATATATACATACTATTAAATTAGTTGGCATATGGTTTATATTATTATCAGCATATAAGGATAATAAATTAACATCTCTTTTTGGCAGGATTGATTCACCTTTATAAACCGGTAAATTTTCAATACAATTTATATAACTTAATAAATCTGCTGGAATGCTTGGCATTAGTGAGATAATACCACCAGGTACCTGTATAAAATTAAAATTATATTAAATTGTATTCATGTATAAATATATTTATGTGTGTGTGTACTTAAATGATTAAAAAAACAACTTAAAAAAACTACAAGTTTATTTATAAATAGATTAAGAATCAAAATTTGAAATAATAATATTTTAAAGAATTTTTCTATAAAAATTATTTGTATAGATGAATAGGCAATAATTCAAAAACCTATATTAATATAATTATTCATTAATTATATTTATCTATACTATATATTAAACAATATAATATAGTAACAAGTTACCTCATATTTCATTTTGAAATTGTCCATTTTTTACAAGTTAATAACAATTTTTAGTTTTATTAAATGTAGATTAAAACTATAACTATGTTAAACACTATGATGTGGATTTTCGATTGTAATTCTTGATTTTAAATGATTGCTATAATACAAAAATATCAGCACATTGTAATTTTCATCTAATCATCATTTTTTAACTTTAGACAATAGTAGTAGTTGTTTTAATTTTGTAAATTTAAAAAGTTTAAACTTTTTATATTATCATAGTAGCTGATAGGAAGTGAATCTCATAGAAAATCATAAGCCTTAAGGTACTAGTAAAAAAAAGAAATTATAAAAGTTAAAATAACTGATAGTAATTGTTTTTAATATTTTTATAATGACTAAGGTACTTAAAAGTTATTGTATGATCATGCCTTCATAGTTCATAGTTAAACACTTCTAGGACCAGTAGGACCGTAGATTTTAGAACATAGACTTAGCGTACTCTATGTCGTATAGACTATTGTTGTGAGTTTACCTGATTCTACCATCTAAGATTTAGATGATTGCTTATTTACGATAAAATAACGATATACAGTTTTAAAAATATTTTAATATTGTATTTATTAACAATATGGCACACTGTAGTCTGTACATAACTTTGATAATAAGTTTTATCATTATTTATCATTGGCATTTTGTCCGTTATAAAATAAAAAGTAACAGAATATTGGAATATTGTCTATTGGATTTTCTCTCGATATTATTCTATTTTAGTATTTTTAATAGCTGCAGCTGTTATTCTATTGATTAGAATTAATTAAAGTTAAAACCCACAAATTTATTTTAATCATTGTGACGCTACATAGTCCATACTCCTTAATCCTTATCGATATTCTACATTCCCTTTCGTCGATCACTGCAACGTCTCCATCACCAGAAGGCAGAGGTTCAACTGTTCAAAACTCAAGCTTTAACTATTAAATAACGCTGTACTTGAAACACGTTGTCACACATTAAACTCTTCATATTTTTTGATATAACTAAGAGTTTTATAGGTAATAATAATTAACAACATGTCTTCAAATACTTTTCGTGTTCGTAAATTGGCTTCTATAAACAACGAGAACCCTGTAAAAAATATAAGTAAGTTTTTTCTCTACAGTATTAATAATTATTAAATCATCTATTAAGTTTTAGCCAATAATTTTTTTGTTATATTTTTGTTTTAAATATGTTATAGAAAATGGTTTAGTTACAAATCGTAAAAAAAGTGCTTTGAAGGTGTTAACAAACACAGTTCAGTCGATAAAAAAGTCTGATGGTAAAAGTCTTAAACAATTAAAGGTATTGCCCATGAAAAATTTTGAAACGGAAAATAAATGTAAATCACCATTACAAGACTACACTTACAATCAAAATGATGAATTTAATCATTTTGACTGTACAACACAGGAAAATGGTAATTAATAATTTAATATTTATTTATATTTAATGAGGTAGATTTCTATAAATACTACGTATCACGTTTTTTCTAAGATATATATTTATGTATTAGGTACTTGGTTGAGTAAAAAATTAATTTTGGATGATTAAGTTTTCTATTTATAAGCATTTCAAGTTTTTATGAGCAAAGTTGAGTCTATAGCCGAAAAATATTAGACTACTACTCTGCTAATTTAAACTTATTAATTAATTATCCTACATTTTATTTTATTAAATTGAAATATTCCAAATAACATTTAGCTTTGAAATTTAAAATTCAAAATCTATACTGTTATTCATAAAATTAAGAAATTTAAAATTATAGTGATAAAATTAGTAAAAATATATATAATTGTATTTACTATATCTATAGTTGGGTAAAAATTTCAGGTTTAGCTTGTTAAATTTTTTTTAAGTTGTAGTGATGTCTTAAATTTAGTCAATTTTGAACTAAATTTCGACTAAGGAATTTGTTAAACTCAAATTGTGTGCTGAAAAATGTGTTATAATTTAAAAAATATATGTTTAATTGTGTATGCATTTGTCAGTAGTGTCAAGAATATAAAAATTATACAAAATATGGACTTCAGAATCTATTGGGTTTTCCTGTGTGTGAATCCTGTATTCAAGTTAAATTTTCATTATTCTGGAAATTTTTGTTTCCCCATAAAATATTACTATAATATATACTGTACTATAATGTATATTGTATTTAGTAACTAAATGTTTAAAACTACAAACTGTCAGGTTACTTGTATCAAATATCGTATAATATAATAACTTTACTTAGAATCTAAAATAATCATTTGTAAAAAAAAAAAATATTTAGGGTTACTACTGCATATCTTACTCACTGTTATACTTATGGGTTTTCCCAAAAACTAATTTTATTGCAAGGTCATTTTGGTCAAATATTTAGTATTACCAGAAATTGTAATTATACTGTGTAATATAATAAACAGGCCATAATAAAACCCTTAAGTAGAGCAATGTAGTAAATTGTCTATACATAATTTAACTTAAACATTGTGAATTTAATTATGTGTAATAATGATAATTAAATTTGAAAAAATACCCAATAATAATAGATAATATAGAGGAATTTTCTCCAACAGTAATAATTGGTTGTATTAAAACTATTTAATGATAAGTATCTGCAGCATTTATTTTCAACTCATATAATATGAACCATAGTTGCTAGATTAACAGGTAATACATGTGTCGCGAAATGGGTTATATTTAATTTATAAAAATATTTTTAATAATTTATTTTTAACATTTTAATGACATTTATAAATGAAGAATATTGATGTACCAAATAATTCTGATTTTAAGTTACTTGTTACTTTTGGAGCACTTCTTATATCATAATGGTTATTTAAAAAAATAAAAATATTGTTTAACTAGTACATTCTTATGATTTACTTAGAATCTAATACATTATAATGCATAATAAGATTTGCTTTTTATTATCTATATACTTATATTTTTTGCAGATATTTTGCCTCCAAGTATGACGTGTAACATTGGCATGCTGAGTGAATTTTTTGGTGGAAATAATAATGACACAAGTGATTGGTTTCTTGAAGATTACAATAAAATAATGATCAATAAAATCAAAAATCAATTTGATAACTTTGGTAATAATTGTGGATTTTACATTTAGTTTAAATAATTATATTAGTACTGTGCTTATTAATTTCGTTTTGAGAAATAGTTTTATTAGCTTAAGGTTCTTTAAATGAGTTATATTTTAACTGATAAATTTGGCGAAATCTTACATTCTGTTTATGTTGTTGCGTGCCAATATCAGATCCAGATCCAAGGTGTTATTAAAATGAATTGTACAACTTTTAATTACAATAATGTTTAATCTGTATAAATAAAATACATGTAACTGATATAAGAAGTGGCTGAGTGTCGTGAAGTTGCTCTGTTCTTCGTAGCTCTGGTACATCTGCCCTTGTTGGTCTTCGGACTCCCTTATATACAAGAAAATCTCTTGTTGTTGTAATCGTTAACCTTCCAATTTAGATTAATTCTTGGAATTGTTTTCACATTTGAAACAACAATCTCCAGGATGTTATCGTCTTACTGGCAATTCTTATAAACGCAAAACGACCTCGCCTAAGAACTACTATTTTGATTTATTACAATGTTTTTACAAAATATGAATCTAATATTCGTATACATTATAATTATTAGATCACATATATATTTAGATCGCTATTGCTAATACCTATAGCAATATTACACATATATTACATATTAGCATATCTCGTAGCTCATGAATATTATATTATATTATATTATATTATTAGTACATCTCGTAGCCCATAACAATGTCATTGATTTGTGATTTATATTATAAATGTATGTACATTTTAATTTGTTTTAAAATAGTTTTATTTTTTAGGAGAACCAGAAATTGAATGCTCCTTTCCTTCAATGCCAGTTATGGATTTTCCAGAAATTATATTTGCTTAATTTGTTTAACAGCATATTTCAATTTTGTGTATATTTATCTAAATTTAATGATTTTGTTTACATCTATTAATATGATAAATATTATTATACAAGTTATTTTATCCGTTAAATGAATATATGCCTAATGATATAAATGACGAAGGAATATTTTCTTGTACTAAAATTTTTAAAGACTGCTTCTATTAAATAGAGTTACTATGAAATTTACTTGTTTTAACGTACCATTTAAATCAATAATTTAAAGATGAAAATAAAGAATTTTTGTTAAACGAACCTTGTAATTATTGAACCATATTGTGTTGATTGTTAAATTTTATTATTTTAGCGTAATATAGTAACACAATAATTATACTACGGGATTAATGTAAAATATATTTAAACATATTCTTAATTGTGTCATTTGATGTTTTGTATAATACTTATGTCTTCGTATAGTGCATTAGTATTTAGTAAAATTGATCAATACATATTTAATTAATCAAATAAATTGTTTTCATGAAATAATAACTCATATTTATATTTATCCATTTAACTACTGAAGTACCTATTTATATCTCTTATAAAATAGTTGTTAAATGAAATTAGAATAATAGTTTGTCAGCAGTTATAGGATTATTGCTGATTTTAGAATGACTGTTTTTTAAAGAATTGAAAGTAATTGTTATTAGAGTCGGTTTATAAAATTTTATACAATTGAGTAATAATTTTATACTAGATAAGTTTTATTACATAAATTAAATCGTTGTTTTAACTGAAAGTAATTTAATACAACCCTTTTTTTTTAAACATTCTTATTTTGATCTTTGAATTAAAAAGACATGGCTAGTTAATCTGAAATCTTTTGAATTTTTTATAAAGTTCACCTGATTAATAGATGTGTGTCTATTAAAATATCTTATCTGTAACACTGTCTGATTTTTATTTAATTACTTGTGTTAATTAAAAAATTATGTGTTGAGATATATTAAGAAAATGAGCAATTCTGTATTCTAAATGTACCTTAACTAAATTATAACCTATTTAATTTAAAATTTTTAATTTTACAAATAACTAAACTGAATGTCATTATTATTACTGATTTCAGTTTATTTTATTATTGTGCAATACACAAATAGATAACATTAAAACTTAATATTGTTTATTTTATCAAGTTGAACCAAGCACATTCATTACTTAAAAGTGCTTATAATAATTTGGAATGCTATGCTACTGTCTGTATAGCAGACACTGATCAATAAATAATTTCGTTCTGTTATTTTAAAGCGAAAAAAAAATTAATTTAGTTTATTGGTAAGTACCTATATTTTATTTGTGCAATGTATATTTCCATGGAGAAAGTGGTATCAAGAAACTTTAAAACATTAAATATCAACTAAAACTTCTCAAATTAAAGTACATGGCCAAGTTTATTACTACAATTTTAAATTTTATCAAACTAATGCACATATTTACATTTCTTAAATATTAACGACTTACTTTCAAATTATTATTAAAATACTCTTTTTAAGTCAATTTAATTGAATAGTGAAATGTGATTTTTAAGTATTTTGGTACCTATTTAGATAATGAAATATCTATCGTAGAAATGCTATGTCTTTGTTCAAGAGTCTTTGTAAATATTAATAAAATTTACACTATTAAAAATAAATCAATTTGGTAACGACAATTACAATTTATAAAAAAATAGTTTTAAATTATGTCGAATAGTTGAATTCAATTTGATAATTAATATCATATGATAGTTCTGTGTTCTGCCCTTTTTTACTATTAGACAATAACATTTCAATTTCACTACCTACCTACATATTTTATACACTTAGACATTTAGTACCGTAGTTTGTGGGTTATCTCTCCCCTATAAAATAATTTTATTGCAAATTTATTCAACTGTAAATTTTTATTGAACCTCAATAAAAATATTTTTTCATAATTACTTTAATATTTACTGCAATTTTATTTTATTTATTTCTATTATTTTTTTATTAAAATTATACTTACCTAATCACAATCTGTTATATTTAGATAAGGGTATATTTATATATATTTATAGTAATTGTACATTAAAAAAATAAATTACTTATTTATACATAAATTTAATTTGATTGTCACGACTAGAGGCAAGCACTTATTATTAGTGGTCGATGAATACAAATTTGTACCTAGTCTGTAGGTATGTACCAACAGCTCTACGCCTCTACAGACTGCAGGTATATTAATTTATCATATTTAATATAATATTAATTCTAAGTACCTATTATTTGATTTAGATATGTAATCTTATTATTTGATTAACACTTAATTGAAATAAAATCAATTTTGTTAATTCGGTATTCGTCAAGCACGAGATCTCCGCACATAGGCGTAACTAGACCTTTAAAACTCGGGGAGGACTAACGATCAAAAATGTTTGTTGGGTCAAAAAGCTTGAAAATTTAATTTAAGATAGGTATCTTATAAGCTTTTATAATAGCAGTTGAAAAATATTTAAGATATATAGGTACGTACGATTTATTTTTTATAAGCATTTAAAGTTCAAATGTTGAAAAAATTCATTAAATTCTCTGTAATTTGTAAATAAAAGTTAATAAAATGTTCAATTTTTATAATTAAGGATTAAGAATTTAAACGAGGTTTCTCATAAATAGTTTATATTGTAATTAAAAAATCTAAAAATATATTGGTAAACACAGTTTTTTTACTACCTATATACAAATATTATTTGTGGGTTGGTATTTGACATTTTTAAAGTAGGTATATTATTATATTTTATGTATACAAATATACCAAGACGTTTTTAAATGTAGGTAATATTTCAGGCAATAATTTATTCAACCGGCCATTTCAACCGAAGTACTGTATCTACTAGGTACCTATTTATGTTTTATGTAGTAATGTTCATATACTAGTAAAATAAATTACTTTAACAGCAATAATATTTATTTTTATTATCAATAGTTTTTATTACCTGAAAAGTAGAAAATATAGGTTTTACAATTTTTTTTTTTTATGTTGAAAATTAAAAACATTTTAATAAAGACGTGTTTATTGAAAACGAAAAGTATGTCTATAATAATTTCATAACTCATGTCTTTTAAGCCGTAAACGTAGATCGTGCATTCATCATTATTATATTAAATTATTACAATAAATTAGGTAACAGAATTAAAATTCTATGGAGGAAGGTAAGTTTCCTGTCTCCCCCTCTGGGATGTCCATGCTCTGTTTATCATGAGACCGGACCACTTCGCGCATCCGAGTATCCGACTGACGAAAATGCGGGTGCTCCGTCAAAAATCTCAAAATCTTTTCTCCGCCTACTAAAACTATTTTATATACAGAATGAGTTTAAATAAACTGTCATGTGATGCGGAATGTGGTTGAACACAATATATTATCACAGATCGCCATCATCACACTAAAACGCGACACTGTATAACTTGCCATTATTCTAAACAATCTAAACACTCTAAACTGTAGAGTCTAAAGCAACAGGTGATAAGTAAGCGGGCCGTAGCGGCGTAGCCATCAAGTGTTGTAGTAGAAAAGAACGACAAGCTTTCGTCCATCCCGTAGGTCAGGTCTTTCGGTGAATTTACTATAAATGTAGGTATGTACTTATTTAGTATTATAATAGGGTATAACGCGTGTCAGGCATTTTGTATTTATAAATAAATATTAAAGATGATGAAATTTAAATCTTTCATTTAGTTTAACATTATGCTTAATATTTAATTGTTATTTATTAGCATTTGTCATTTATAAGTACGAATTACAATTTATTATAGAATTATTTTAAGCACTGAGCTTAATAAAAATGTGTTAAAAAGCGATAAATTAAATTGATAAATACTGGGAATACCCAAAACTTAAAAGAGACTGAATTATATTTTATGTTTACTAAATAAAAATAATAGTATTCAAATAATTAATATAGAAGTACCTATTATACCTATTATACTAGTACTTATTCATATATGACGTATAAGTTATTGTTATTTATGTAACATAATATTATAATTTATAATTTATAATTAATGGTAATTCAAAATTAAAATTGTAAATTTTTATACATCTTAAAATACTTATAACTCGCTTCAAAATTAAAATATAGTAAAAGGTCCATGGGGTAGTCTAAATAATATTTTTACCTTTAAATTTTATAAGAGGTCAATTCACTCTAATTTTTAAACTAATGGAGCAAAACGTGATTTGCTTTGCGTAAAATTTGCCATGTTATTCACTTGTAAGACGGAGACAACACATACGGGTATCACGTCCTCTTAAGTAACAATTATTGTAACATATATTCATAAGTAGTTTGCGTTTTTTTTTTTAATAAACAATATACAGTAGTTATTTACAAATCATGAATTTTGATTCTTATTACACATAATATTTGAAAAATAGAAGGTGCCATTCCAAAATTACCATCGAATATCCATGTTTCCGCTTCGGTGAGATGTTTTAACCCTTCATCAGTGGAGAATATGATAACATTGATAACTTTGTCTTCAAATCGATCTTCTATACTATCTTTTAGTAATAATATAAGTCCATCATTTGTGAGTGCCCAGTTACCTATAATTTAAATTAAAAAATAATTAATAAAAATGTTTTGTTGTAATTACATAATATATTATATTATTACTAATATTTAGAAATTTTAAAAATATGGTATAGGTAGCAATCAATTAAATATTATTCAACTATAATTACCTAAATAATAATATAGTATTTTCATCTTACCTTTGATTATACAGTCATCTAAATGTCTAGGTTCTTTTAAATTATTTTTTGATCGTTGATTTCGAAAAGTTCTTTTAGTAATTGTTTCTAGTTGCATCTTAGCTCGAGTTTCATTATTCAAGCTTCCAAGTTCTTCACAGTAAATCTCAATTAGATTTGTTGACGTAGTTGCTGTCTTATATTTCATTCGTGCTAAGCATTTATAGACTTTCACTTCATGCGTGTTTGGAGGATGAGTATGTGCTTTATCAATTATTGGTATCTTAGTAGAATTTTCTTTTAATGCTTTTAATTTACTAGGATACTTGAGACTTGACGCTTTAAAGTACCTCCAAACATTATATATTAACGTACTGTAATGTTTCGTATGCATGTGGCCATTAAAACAAACTTTTTTCATATTTTTATTAGATTTTATTATTTGATGCGACATTTTAATTAGTAAAATAATAATAATAATAATAATAATAATAATATATATTTAAAACAAAGTAGAAAAAATTTGAATTATTACATAAGAGTAATGAACGCAGTTAAGCTGAAATCTCGTAGCTTTGGACAATCTGAAGTTGGGGATATTATATCTGGGTAATTTTTGTAATCTATAATAATCGGTGTGCGATTTGAAAATACGTTGCTGTCGTAAGCCGTAATCCGAGCTGCAGTGATAACAAGAATATTGACAAGTTATTTATTGTCATTTTGTATATACCTACCTTATAGGTATATCGTACATAATATGCTATAGCATAGATTATAACCAATAGTAATAATTTTTGTTATTATATACGAAGCAATGCACTGTAAAATTTTTAATTTGCTTTTTTTCATTTGCTTTTCATTTACTTGCTTTTTTTCCAGACCCATAATATACATAATGCACGGTACTATTTACCTATTTTTAAACAAAGTTTACATTAAAAAAAAAAAATAATAGTTCTTATTTTATATTTTATTTATACGATATATTATGATACAGCATAATCGATTGTGTAGTTGGGCGTTGTAAAATGCACGGGCGCTTAATAGTCTATGCGTAAGCCGCTATTTGTTCAGCGTGTTGGAACCCACGTTAACAATGGACAATTGAATAAATACATTTATAACAAGAAAAAAATAAAAGGGTAGGTTTTAAATCTTTCTCAACCACTGGATAAGCTGACGGTTTTTTAACCCAGATATTAATTATTTCTGTCGTATATTCAATTAAAATATATTAATTTTTATGCAGCATACACACTAAACATAAATGATTACCGTCCTATGTATAAATGCATATTACGTTGTAATTCGTAGAACATGAAATGGTTAACTAACTAGAATATATATTACAATAAGCTTTTACGCGATGGTTAATAAACTATTTATAATTTTTTTTTTAAATTTTCATTAAATATATTTTAAAAGACTTCGACGAGAATAATTTATTCACCTATACAAACAAGTTTTCTTATACTTGAAATATAATTAAAATATTAAGTATTTATTTTTAGTTTATTATAGTTTATAATATATCTATGTATATCTATAATAAGTATACAGTTACTATTAAATGCATTTTACTATTTCTACTCTGAGTTTATTCATTAAATGAAATATTAAAAATTATAGAAAATAAAGAGTATTATAAGTTTTAATCAGTTATTTTTTATATTTGACATTATCTTACATTTTTAACAGATGTTGGTTGACTATGCTTTTGAGCTTTGAGGTTTATGCAATATTTATTATTTTAAAAATAAAATTTAATACAAAATATGTATATTAATATTTTCTGTGAATAATTAAATTGATGTTATTTATAAATTTAAGACATTGTAAATGTATTTCTAGAATACGTGATAAAAACTCAAAAGGAAATCTTTACAAAGCAAAATAGGTTTTTGAATTAAAATCGATAGGTCACGCAGAAAAATGTAAAAACAAACTTTACTTTGAGAGGCTATGGCTACAAATGGTATTTCAGGGGCTTAATGATATATTGTTTAAGTTGCTTGGTATAATTGTAAAATAAAATACAAATCAAAGAAGTGTGTTTATGAATCAGAATTCAGAACTTTAAATTTTTAATGTCATGAAAATTTATGTCTATAATATTATACTTGTATGGTATATTGATAACGTATGTACCTAATTACATCCATAATTTGTTTATCATATATTGATAAATACATGTGCGCGATCGCGTAGCTATATGCAAACACTAAAATACACGTTGCGCTTCCATAGGTATAGTATATATATACAATGTATATTATACATTACATAATAAAACAGTTCCTATATTTTATAAAATTCGTACTACACATTTTTTTCATGTACAAATACAGTGAAGTTGGAGGGGGGGAGTAATAGCTCACAACACCTTCATCTACACCATTTCATATTATCATAATTTTTAATAAAATATTAGCAATTTTTTTAATAGGTAATAACTTTTTTTAAAAACTAAATATATATATAAACAAGTTATGAAATATAAATCTAAAAAAATAGACAAATACTTTATTTGTATGCGGGATATATTATCATTTAAAATTTAACTGATATATTTGATTCCTCATAAGCTGTTTTGCTTTAACCTGCTTCCTAGAAAATACTTTTATACCACTGTTCTTATAAGGAATGTGGATAAACTTTATTAGTCTTTTTTTGTTTGAAAGCCGTTTTATAACACTGGGATGCGAAGATCAATATTGAAAATATACAACATATTTATTTTAATTTATGAAATGATTTTTTTTTTAGTTTCTAGTAGATAATAACAATAACCTTCCGCTAGTTTTAAAAATATTATAATATGATATCAATCTTAAAATTTATTTTTGATTAATTTATTTATGTTTAATAAAAAAAAATCTTATTTTTTAGCAGGTAAATACTTTTCAAATCTGTAGTGCACACTTCCAATTTTGGATTACATACTTCGTATCGGTGTTCACTAAAAAATATGAGCTGTAATACAATTTATTAGTATAGTTTAAATGTGACTAAATGATTAAATATACTCAGCAATCAGTATAGGCCATAAAATGATAATCTTGTGATAAAGTGACAATGTTTTTACGTCGAATTTTATCGATATATTGTCATTATTACTCAGATCTGTTCCAAGTAAATAAATGTTCACTTCCGTCCAAATCTAACAAATTCAGTGTGTAATGAATACATACATCACACGTCTATCCATAACAAAATAAATTACAATACTTAACTAGATAATAAGAAACGATTAGGAAATAGGTAGTGCTTTAATAGCACAAACAATAAAAACTGTTATAATGATGCCACGTGAATTCATAATATACTTATGTCTTATAGTATTAGTATTATATTATTTAATGTTATACATTGACATGTTATAATAAAAAACCATTATATGTTTAAATTACAGCAGCTATGTGATTGCAGTTGATTAAGTTGGGTTTGATGTTGAAAAAAATAATTATCAATTTAAAAAAATTCATGTTATTTATTGTATTTTAAGAATTACTATACATATATAATATAATATTATAAATTATAAACGATTTTATTCACTATAAATATCCCGCAGAGGGATAAAGCTTTCTAAGCTCTAAATTTTTTTATGGGTTCACTCCCCGAGCACCACTTTTATTTGACTCGACAGTAAGTGTATTGTTTACATGAGTATATGAAACGTTTTTTATGTTTACAAAATGTAGTTAAAACTTTTTCAAACTTTCTTGATAATCAGTAGTGTTGAAGTCTGCAACAATGTGAATGTGTATTACAGCGAAACCTGTGTAATATAAAAACGGCTGGGACCGGATATTTTTTCCACTTGGAGCAGTTATCCATTTAATAGAGTAAAAAAAAATTTAAAATTTTTTTAAAAAACCTCTTATCAACCTATATAAAGATTGGGGAATAAAAATTAATGAAACTAAATCCATCCATAGTACGTTCACACTAAAGCAAACAGTCTGCCCTCCCATCTACCTCTCCTAACTGCCCAAAATGTCCGATACCTAGATCTATATCTAGACCGCAGGCTAACTTGGGCAACTCACACCCACAACAAAAGACTTGTCTTAAATAATCACTCTCGCCAATTATGTTATCTCCTCACATCATAACACATCAACTTAAAAAACAAGCTACTATTATACAAACTCCTACTCAAACCGATCTGGACATACGGTATCCAACTCTGGGGTGCAGCCAAAAAGTTCAACTTAAACAAAATTCAAATCTTCTAATTTAAATGTTTCCGCAAAATAACCAAAGCTCCCTACTATGTATCCAACGATACTCTACATAGAGATCTAGCCATTCCAACAGTCCAAAACGTCACAAAAACTTTCTACAAACGCACACACTCCAAGTTTCACAGTCATCATAATCCCTTGATTTCCGAGCTATCCACCAACACTATTCCTGGTGACCCCAGAAGACGTCTTAAACGTACCTGGTATCGTGACCTACTAATCTAAAATTGTATATACCTCTACCTCTACCCCTATTAATTTTGTAATCCCACTCTCTCTTGTTAGCACATTAAAATTGTAGCCTAAAATCATAACCTTAAGTGCCTTCAATGGGCGGCTTCTTATCTCCAGCCACTCAAGCCATGTCACCTCCATTACATACACTTATTTTAAAACAACACTTACAGATTGTGTATATTTAAATAAATGAAAAAAAAAAAAAACATTTGTTCAGTAATTCGGCGTGCTTTAGACTATAATATAATTGCTCCAGAAATTGGTATACTTTTAGCTTTAGCACTTACAAACCATTTCCAAGTAAAATTATTAATTTCTTTGTTTGCGCTAGATTTTGGTATTCTTTTTATTCGCCCATTTCCTAATATGGAAATTATACATAAATATCTATAACTTTGAGTTTTACATTAATTTTTATAGTTACGCTTATTACCATTCGCCCATTGTTTTTTATTTCATTTTTTTCTCCTTTAATTTATTACACATTTGACTTTTTCCACAGTTGAAAAGTTCACAAATTTGTTGTATTGTTAATTTATTTTTTTTTTTTTGATTCATTTAGTTAAATTTTTTCAGTACTTTATGTGCAATCTGCGTCATAACATTAATACAACACTTACGATAAAACGAAGTAATCTATGTAATTGATAAAGATTATATTTATTGACTAATAATTTTAAAATACACTATTTACATATTTGTAAATGCTTGAAAAAATATCGTTTCCATTTCCACGTTTAATAAGTAGCAGGTCACATCCCCGTCACTGTTTCTCTGTCGGATATTTCCCCGTCAGACACGGGACCTTAACGTTTTTCGATAAAAGTCAGGTTTGCAGTGTTTCCAAGTTATTCAGGTGACATACTACACAGATTATACTGTATATGTTATGTTAATGTATCATGTTGCTTCTTTGATAGGTAAATTAATTTAAATAAGTTATAACAAAAATGTGTATTTTTATTGTTTTAGTTGCATAAAGACATAAAAATGGCATACATATGAGTGTTGTTAAGTATTTGAATAGATAATTGAATGATTTTTCCATTATTGAATAGTTTTTAAATATTTTTATTTTGAAAATACTTAACGGTATTTTATTTTTGGTTTTAATAATGAATACTTTTTGGATTTTTAGATTTTATTGTACCGTCGTTCTTTTAAACATACAACGATATAACGATTATTTAATATGATTTTAAACTTTTAAGATAATAACAATAATTTATTGTATGTTTATTTCCATTTTAGTATATGTATAGATTTGATATGTTCATTGTGTATAGATATTTCGGCATTGTAATCGGTAATACATGTACCAGTTGCTTATTATTATTTCGAATAGGTAATATACTTAGTATTAGATTTTTTATTGATTTCGTTATTTGTTAAAGGTTTCACTGGGGCGTTTGTTCTTGAATATCATAATTTTTATTTCCTAATCGTATATAATATGTATTATTCTCAGTGTGAACTGTTGATTGTTGTCGTACAATATGTATCTATTGTTGTGTAAATAACCGTTTCTTAATTATTTCGTTATTGTATTTGAAGATTATTACAAATATTTAAAAGTTTGTGAGTAATATTCATTATTATAGTAAAGTTGTAGTTTATAGCGTAGTTAAAAATATGTATAAAAATAATTTATGTAGTACTCAACTCAAATAGTCAAAAGTTAAATATTTTAATACACAATACAAATAGTATGTGTAAGTTTGAAATAATTTATTTAAAAAGTATTTAGATATACTTATATAATTTTATTTATACTATAGGATAAGGTACTATGTTAATATAATATATATTATTTATTATGTTTTATAAATTGTTTACTGTAAATGAAACTTATCAGTATGCATAATGGTGTATTAGGTAGGGTAGCATTATACCTTCGTTCGCTCGATGACAAATATTATTCGATGTCGTCGTGGTGTAGTGGATGGTGAAAAATATTAGCTGTATATACAAGTACCACCGCCAAATGTTGGCAAACTCATCCGGGTCAGTCGAAAGTGACATAAAAGGGATTTATGTTTAACGAATCATACTTTTAGGATGGCAGTATTTTGTCTACGGTTAGTTTAGGTCAGGTTAGAGAGGAGGAAGTCGGTTGCGGAAGGTTGAATACGAAACGTTTGTTTGTATGTGTGTGTGTGTGTGTGTGTGTGTGTGTGTGTGTGTGTGTGTGTGTTTGTGTATGTTGGCAAAACGTGGTCGATGGGTCAAATGAAAAGGATATTATGTATAAACATAGCAACCGTAAACTAAGTTACGAGCTCGTAATTTGGAAGTGGTGTTCCGTACGCTGGTCGGAGGAGGGTAATTACCTAGATGGAATTGAGGTATAGTTTTGATTTTCGGACCAAACATGACACACAGATTTTGATGAGCAGGCGGATGATTTGTGTAATTGTGGTGAGTTAGTGATGAGACTATCGTTGGTTACCGCCACTTTCGTCTCACTGCATTTAATAAATTTTCACCTGCCGATGACTACCTACGGAATTGTGTACATTCCGTGATAATCCATTTATTAAAAAACTCATTTAAATTTTCTACTCTTGTCTTTGGTGTTGTTTTTAGAGATTCAATGTGTGGTTATTAATTATTAATTATTACATATTATACAATTATTTCATGCATTGTACTATGTGTTAATAACAATTTATAGCTATCTGTAACCGTAGCTATATTATTTGCTTTAGTAGTTATGCAATGTGCAACATGTGGTTTTCATTTTATTATAAATATTTCTTTTTATTAATATTTTTTGTTGTTGTTCATATAAATAAATAATATTAGTGATAGGTACCTACATATCATTTATTTTTTTGTAATTATATTATTTTGGAATCAGCAGTCGTGATGTTTTTTTTATTCAATGGAATGATTTTTTTTTGTTTATGGGTGACTATTAGCATAGGCAGATTTTCCACTTAGTTTCAATTTACACAGGTTTCCATGGCGGGCGGTGGTAACTGATAACTAGACATTCTAATTCAGCCTTCGACAACTTTTCATTGGCTAAAATGTTGGTATCAATATTAAAAGTCTCTACTTGCTCAAATATAATTTATATTTTTATGGTTTTAATTTTGATTTCTATACTTATCATATATATTAGGGTTAGAATTCACCAGTTGCTTACGAATTATTACACGTGGCAGTGAAACGGGCCTAAGTAAACTAAATATTAGTTATATAACTTATAACATATTAGTATTTATTAATGAATAATATAGTTCTGAACAATAGATCTTTTACCTATTGTTGAATTTTAAATCAATTTGTACCTATATTCATTTAACTATCTAGCATAGACAAAGACTTGTTCTTGTCTTTGAAAAAAATAATGATCTTTAAATCGATTATGGGTTCTTAATATTCTTATAAACTATAGCTTATTCTTGGATTAATTTGAAAATATAACAAAAATATCAGAATTGTTAACAGCACCATTGCTGTAGTTATTATTGTTACTTATACTGATATATTTTGCAACGGAATTAGTTCTTATATTTTGTAATTGCTGTCATTCAGGTTCAATGTTCATACGATTTTGATAACTATTAAAATTTATAAATAGGGTGAAAACAGCTAGCAAAAATTGTTTCATTAATCCCTGATGATGGATCAAAAAATTATTTAAAAAAATCTGACAGTGGATTCGATCATAGTAAATGTCTATATAATAGAAGCTATACATTACGCATAGGTATATGTATCGTCGGAACCGTACAACGTTATCTGCTTTCAATAATATGGGTTTTTTTTTGTAATTTCATAAATAATTTGTATGATAGGTTGTATATTTAAAAATTAATAATAGTTGAAATAGTTTTGTTTTTCAATTTATTATTTATTTAAAAAAAAAAAACGAATCTTAATTTGTATTTATTATCTAGAATCTTTACACAAAAAAAGATATAAGACACACAAGATACAAATGTATCTAAGATAAGTATCTTAGATATTGCTCATCCCTAAGAAGGTATACCTACTTACTTTTAATCATTTATAATGATATACTCTTGATCTGTTAATAAATAGTATATATACAAAGAAAAAGAGATCATTTATTATTATAATTACGATCAACATTAATAAATTATATTTTTTTGAACATAAAGAGTTATTTATATATAATACAGATATTACGCTTATTCATAAATATTAATTCATACGTTATGTAGTTTATGATACTAGTGTTGTATAAACAGGCATGCAATTATTTTATGTTAATCAAAACAGAGTACAATATCAATGTAGTAATTTATTGGTAAAAATAGGGACTAGATTTTGAGAGAAGTAATGAATTTTTATCTACATATATTGTTGAAATACATCACAAAAACAATTTTACATACATAAAACAATCATAAAAATTGTATTTTTTTTTTATAATTAATTAAATTTGTTTTTAAATAAACCATATTTATTATTAACTAGTACAATAATGATCTATATTTTTAAAAATTTCGATATCGGCAAAAACTCAAAAATCTAATTATATTTTAATACACTTAAATACTTACATAAAATTATGAGTTATAAGTTAATGACTAAAGTCTGTTTTGGATAAAGTAAAAAAAAATAACAAATAATATCAATATAATTATATAATTTTAAATTAACTCTTGAAAAGTAAAATAAAACTGGGTTGGATAAAAAATACACAATGATTTTAATATTCATAATATAATAATAATATTCATTGATTACTTAGTTGTTGCATAAAATTGTATAAGTAGTTAGTTAAAATAATACAACGGATTACAAGATTTTTACTACGTAGGTAATTCATTTTTACACAATTATTGCTAAGCCATTAAACATTTTTATGTGGGAATAAAACGATCGCCTGAATGATTTGATTAAAAAAAAATAAAATACAGATATTATCGGGTTAAAACTGTTAATGTATCTATCTGTAAATCATAAAAAAATTTATTGAAAAAGTAATATTTTGTTTCATAAAGCTTATACAGTTGAACGTAGGTATAGAGTAGTATACTTTCGTTTTTATTACAAAAGCTTATAATCAATACCAGAGATTTATCCAGTACTTCCTGTTTTTAAATATATTTATTTTAAAACCAAAACTCATATTTTATCACTATTTGCACTTTTTAGTTGTATTTTATGAAATTAATAAAATTGAAATTAAAGTCTAAAGCATTATAAATATGACTTTGTAACTTAATTATTGATTTTAATTTTAAATCGGAAACCGTCTCCAAAGTTTGTTGGTATATATGATTTGTAGGCAATTATTTGAAATACTTTTATTATAGGTAAATTTACATATTTTATATTTGAGTTATTTATTTTAAGTTTAAGTAACTTAGTATTGTAAGTCATAAAAATATATTGTTTTTGTATATAAGAATAATTAAAAACTATAATACGATGTTTTAAATAGGTATCTTTAAAAATAAGGTTAGTAATTTGTTGATTAATAATTATTTAATAACAACATATCGTATTACCCTAACAGTAAATAAAAAAAAAATTTGTATTAAACGTGATAAATGCCTCGTTATAAGTATAAGGAGATTTTTCTTTCATATTTTTTAAAATATTTCTATTCAGCTATATTTAAATAATAATTTACTAAATTTTTATTGGAGACGGATGAGATCTTGTAAAGGTAGTTTTTCACTGTATGGTATTAAAATAAAACTGTAAATTTCTTTGTATTTTACAAATATTAAAAATTGAACAGCACTAAAATTTTTGGATAAATCCCTGTAACAATGAATTTTAAATTAGTTTTTACAATTTATTTTTAAAAATTTTTTACATACATACAATATTAATTTAAATATATTTTGGAATACAGTTTTGAGAAAACAAAATAAAACAAGGGGGAAATTTAATGTCATGGTCATAGGTAAAATATCTTTTACCATGTTAATCCTAACACGCGCTTGATATGATTGAAGAGGTAAACATTATATTTTGGTAGTCTGTATATACTATATAGTATCAATATATTCTATTCTAACTTGTAACTTAAAAAAATAATAATAATAATAACAATAATCATAAAAAATAACATAATGGAGGACATCAAAGTGAGCATTTATTATTTTATTTAACTAGTGTATAATAATGTCAAATAAAAATAAAAATAGAAGGATGAGGTAAAGATCAATGAAGAATTATTGTTGTATTTCATTCCATCCATGGTGCTGTATTAATCTTTTTAAGGGAAAGATCGCTGTCCACCAAAAATTCGTTTTAAAAGACAGAATTAAAAACTATCATTGGAACAATATCTATTTATCATATAGTGAATTATACGACCAGGTATTGTAGAAGATATAAAAGAACAAGGAAAAAAAAAGTAAAAACAACATAAAATTATACTTATTTGATTGATATCTCGATGCGAATCTTTCATTTTGAGCGTTTTCGCGCCCACTCATTCAACTATCTTAAGTTTTTAAAGCCGTTTCAGATGTTGAACATATCTTGTTGGTTGACGGTAGCATATGTGACCGTGGCCGGAGCTAATACCATAGATGCTCCCATGTACTGAAAATAAAATTCCGGTATAAAGTTACATGTATATTTAACAAAATTTAGTTGTCTTTAACATTTTATGATTCATGATCCATTTTGGTGATACAATTTTTTTTTGACTAATGTTGAAATTATAATGAGCAAGCAAAAATTAACAAGGAATAAAATACATTACAATTTTTAGGACCTATATGTTTTCAGGTTAACATTTATTTTTATATATTATTGAATGACAGTAGGTGTATAGAGTGATATTTGAATTTTGAAGTTCACGAGATCCAAAATTTGGTTGCAACTTATTGGTTGAAGAACACACTCAAATAACAGTAAATTATATAATAATATACTATAATCGTAATTTTCGCATAATATGGCCGAAAATATATTTACATATTATAGGCTAGTCAAATATATTGAGCACATGTTGGTTTATTTAAACATATAGACATAAAAATGAATATTTCATAAACACGATTGTGGCCTTGCAATACTCTCGTATCAATGTTATTAAAAATCGAAATGATAAAAAATGCTTACCATTATGTTAAAGTGAATCCCAGTCCCCAGATAATATTTTCTTTCACGAACTCAAAATAATAACGTAAATAAAATAGCACTTGGGATAGTTTACATACTCTTGTACTGATAAATAAACAAACCGCATAATATTACAGTGAATTAAATTTAGTTTTATTACTTTATGTTCGATCTTATGTATTCAATTCGTCTTTGAAACCACTTGAGTGTTCTATTTTTATTTTTATTAAATAAAAATAACTAATAACATTAGATAATAAATGTGTATTATCAAATTGTTTATGTTTTAACATGCATACGTACATATGCTACAGGGTTGATGGTATTGAAATACTATACCGGTATTGTGATATTAGTACCAATATATCGTAAAAAATTGTTAAACTCTAGACCGTAATAATAAAGGTTAAATTAAATTCACTGCAATTATAGTTAGCGATTATACTTAAAACCTCATGATACTAAGTAGTTAAAGATTTTACGCATTTTTGTAGTAAGTACGAGTTTATTCCAAAATTTCTACAAACATAGAATTTTCTTTGTTCGTATTTTTTAAAATGTATATTATTTATTATTGTCTATATACATTTGGCACGTATGATTTCCATTAAAATAATTCCATCTAAATTAATAGAATACACAGAATTAATATAAAAAAATTTAATAAATTCATGTAATTGTATGTGTATATTTTAGAAAATTAACATTTTGACGAAAATAAAGTTTTCAATTTTTATCCAAGAAGATAGTGATTATTTAAAAATATACGTATATATTGATGCATATTATAGATATTTAAAGTGAATGAAAAAAATGTTCAAGTCATTGTCGAAACTCAATTCTATTATTTTAAAATACAGAATATTTAATTTTTATTTATTTTAGTTTATTAAAATATATTATACTGTCTATTGGATGAAAACAATATTTGCTGCACCGAGTTCGTGCGCATATTGCTCATGTAAATTTAGATAAAAATTATACTATAAAACTTTAAAATAGTATAGTTAAAGATCTTTATTTAAATCAGTTGAATATTATTACTGAGAGTAAACATGTATACATATTATGTTTTTTCATTGATTTTGTAATTGTTGTAAATTCTTAAAGACAACTTCAATTAAAATTATCATTATTTTTATGTTATAGTACTTTTACGTATTTGAGCGAATACATTGATTAATTATTTTATATTAATTAAATACAACTATCGAACTTGAGTTTTTTTGATATTTTATTCAGTCATTATTTTTCATTACGTTTTGTCATGTATTTCCTGGCGAAATCTATTAATCGAATGTTATATATACGTTATGTTGTAAAATATTCGTTCTTTGATTTTTCATATTCTTCTATTTTTATATTACGTTTTAAATGAATATTACAGATTTAGATAATAATAAAATTGAAAATTACATAAAAAATAACGTTAAACAAGATTTATTAACTATTTCTGTGCTTTCGCCAAGTATTTAACATTTTGTTTTTTTCATTTGTATTTTTTAAAATGCTAAACATCTGTATATCATCATACAATATATATTATTATTTCAAGAATAATGTATACAATTCTGTAGTTTTAATTTTTATGTATCATATACCTATTTACAATGAAATTCTACACAATTATGTTATATAAAAACTTATAAAAAGTATGCATTAATTTTAAAGTATATTTTGAACTCTACTAGTCACGTAGTATGCAAAATATGTTAAATGTTTAAATTTAAGGTGATTGTATTCAACGCAGAATTTCTTTTATGTTATAGTTTCTAGGGTCCTATTTAAGCACAAAGTAGGAAATTCAATTTTCAACAAAAAACTATTTATTTTTTTTTTGACGGCGTATCGTATAGGCAATTTCGTTATATCTTTGTGTAAAATTAAATTCTATGAGGCTATGAAGGTACCTAGTATAGTATCTACTACCTTTTGAATCAAAAATACATTGAATTTATTTATGTTTTAAAATATAGTACATTGAAAATCATACAAAATGTTTCATAATATTTAAAATAAATAAAATTATTAATTTACTTAAAATTATTGATAAGCATAAAAGTATAATGCATAATCTATGCATACGTATATACGAGTATACATTCTATTATATAAAGATTTATTTATAAAGATAAAATGTTTCACTGAACCTAATATATAGTGTAAAAGACTTCTCATCATTATTTATGAATATGAGGTAAATAATACGTATATTTCGTTTATCACTTGAGTTAGTTTATTCCGTTAACTAAAAAACTATAGTAATAAGTTTAAACAAACTTATTCAAACTGAAGCGGTTCTTGGGATGGCACACATCCAACAGAACACAGTTTTAATACAGGGTTTACTTAGAGATTAATATGATTTATGATACCATTTTACTTTAATTTTAACACGTGTTGTAGATTGATTTAGGTTCCTTAAATTACAATGTGATAAGTGATACCCTATTTGAACACTTAACTTTAATGTAAATTGTTGTAAGATGTTCTATATACTATGTGTTTCAATTTCAAAGATGCAGTTGGCATATTAAATTTCTTTTTCCTATAATGTATCTAGTTTAAGTATACTGTAATTCCTAATTTAATAATAATTTTAGCGTTTAAATTTTTCTCTAAATTATATTAGTAGTGTATGATAAATGTATGGACCAATTCTCGTATTAAAATATAATGAAAATGGTTAAATGTATAAATGAAGACAATTTTTGTATTATTAAAATATATTGTGAAAAATTATTATTATAGTTTTACCTATGCTTATAATATTACAATAAACTGCCAACGCCGTATGTTGAAACTACTTTATTTTTTTAATATTATTATTATATTATTTACTTTTGATTGTCTCAGATTATATATTTAAGTATAATTTATAAGAGAGTGAAATATTTCTGAACGTTTAATGAAAAAATTAAAAAATAAAAATGCGATTTTATAAATTTGCTATTTTTTAGTTTAAATTTTATCGTTTAAAGAAATTTACCTAAATTCCTAAAATTTTATTTTTAGTTACTTATTTTATCAAGTGATATTAAACGAGTTTGTACAAGATTAATCAAATAATAATCATGTCATTCTGTCAGAAATTACAAAACCAGACAAAAATTAATCTATAGCTATAATATGTTATTTTGATACTTATATACTTAACCGTTGAAAAGCTTTAAATATTTTTACTGTCCATAAAAAAACCGAAATCTTATAGTTATTACGCTACCCTTTTTTCTACCCGATGTTCTCATTTTATATCAGATCATACTATTCATGCTTATAAATTGAAGTTTTGATCTTGTGTATGGGATTTATTTATAACATCCTATTAAATATATATGTTTTTAATAAAATTTAATATTTTATGTATTGAGTAAAATGTCACGCTTTCCATCCTTGACTGATATATATTACTGATAAGACAAAAAATAATAACTAATAAAATTTTTAAATATATTTGTTTTTCATCAAAAATAAAGTTAAACAATCATAATTTATTCACTGTAACCAAACACAGTTAAAATTTTAAAGATTTAAACCAATATAATGTTGTTTATATGAATCAATGATGGAAAGTTAAAAAATGTATGTGTCTAAAACATGAAAGTTATAATTGTATTGAATATTATATTATAAATTCAAAATATGTATCTATAAAATTAACTTAACAATTCGATAAAGTGCTGTACATTAGTTAATGAATTCATACTCACTGGGTTTAAAGCATAATATTTTAAATTTAGAATGTTTTAATGTATAAAATGTATACATAAAGTTTAAAAAATAGTTTAATGGTCATTATGTTATTGATTATGGTTTATTATAATTTTAAAGTACCACAAAAAGTAAAATTTTTAAATTTTAAAAGAAACTTTTATTTATTAGTTATTAATATTTAAGAGGACACCAAATCCGGAAGTATTGTCTTCTATCTTACAAACGTACAAAATAGCAAACTTTTATTCAGCAGAACTAATTTTGTATTGTTAGCTTTAATATTACAGTAAATTTACTTATTAAGATTGATCAAATAATATGTATGCAATGGAATTGTCTTTGTACAACTATTATATTATATTACAATACTTATATCAATTTTCATTTTTTATTTGTTAGTGCTCATCAATTGGTGCGTTATTTGCGTTAAATATGTAATTGTGGTTTTTATGATGTATACAAACGATAATATTTAATATAATATATTTTAAAAATGTTTAAAAATATGATTAATATTAATAGTATACTATAGTCTCAGAATTGGAGCAGATTATGGGAAAGCGAAAAAAGTATCAAATATGGATGTGAACCAGTGCTAAATGGATACAAAATTTTTCTACTGAAATTTGAATGATAATTCTTAGTTCCCTTAATTTTTTAGTAATAAGTATTTTTTGTTCCTTTTTTTTTAGGTTCTATTTCTATCTTTGAATTTAAATATTATAATTTAATGGTTAAGATCGGAGTTCTAATCAAAACCAATATAAAACGGTGTATTATATTATTATTTTTGAATTTATTCTTCATTATCTGTTTAATTTTTATAAATAAATTAAGTAACAATATAATATATTATATATATTAAAATAGAATATTAATATATACCTATGTTTATATTTAGCCATTAAAATTCTACTAAAAGTAAATGGCTCTAATCAGAAATAATATTGATTTATCAAAGTGTTCTTTATACTCAAAAAGTATATCTCGGAGGTAAAACCAAATATATTTTACTAGCAATATTTTTCATTTAAAACTATGAGTTCTAATTTCAGTATTTGAAAATATTAAAATTCGGTCCTAGTTACCATTTTAAGGGTTTTAGATTTTGAAACCAATTTTAGTCAATTTTGTTTCAGTACTTAATAAAAAATACTACTTAATAAAAGCTTAAACATATATTCATATGATTTAAAAAATGTAATTGAGTGATATTTTTAAACTTATTTTTTTCTCGATATTTCTAAAAATATACAACCCCAGTTTAGTATTATTTTTTTGCTGGTCAAAATATATTTTTAACTAAAAGTTTTTAAAATTAAGGTATAATATCATAAATTTATTATACATATATAATAAATACAAATAGTTTTTGTAAATTAAATGCTTTTAGTGAGAATTATTAGTGGTATAAGTTATAAGGTAATATAGTCTTGCTGTATAATAATAAAATGGCATAATTTTCAAAACGTCTCTATATAAACAATACATGTTTAAAGTTTATATAATCAGTGCCTTGAGAAATAATTCAATTTATGCTTCTCCTTATTACTAAATTAGAATTCAATTAATTTGTGTGGTTTTGGATACATTAAAGGAAATTATATTCATATTATCAGTAACTTTTTGTTAGGGTTTATTTAGAAATATATTACATCCGACTAAGCCAATTTTAAAAGGATCCATATTCTATTATAAGCTAATCTAAGCATTTGGTGGAAATTTCAAATCTCTATGGTTATTCATTTTTGAATAATATAAAAATAAGCTATCAAGTAAGTAATCACTTAACTATACAGTAGGTTTTGACTATCATTAAGAAGGTTACTATAATGGATGTCATGTTAAATTTCTATTATTTACGAATACTAAATTTATCAAACAAAAATTGTATTAATTAAATTAAAAAAAAAGTTCATATTTTTTGTTGGTTATTTTAAAACTAGGTATTGAGAATTTTAAATTTAAACTTGTTAAAAATACTATAATAATTAAATTCAATTTTTCTACTAGATATTTTTTTCGAAGTTTATAATTAGAGAATTTTTTCTACTGTGAAAAGTGTCGTTAGACAAAAAAAGTAAAACACACATCATTGTAAAATTAGCATATTTATATATAATACATTTTTCGTTTCGCTCATAATCTAAAATATAGATTTGATCAAAACTATGGGTTTGCGTAAGAATTCTCGTTTTTTAGTAAAATTAATTTAGTCATGGAATATATTAAATTATTTTGATTTTTATAGTACCAACTAAATTTGATTCTCTACTTGAAACTACCTTTAAAGTTTAAGATTGATTCATTATATTGCTTAAATAGGTGATGATTTATGATATATTGTTATTAAACCAATACATTCATTGCTCTAATCAGACGCTAAAATTTAGAAAAATTAGATACTTTGAAAATTAGAATGACATGAAGCATTATATATGAGTAAAACTCTATATATGTGTACTTAATACGTTTATTATTAACATTTAAATTTTAGTATCTACCATTTTTGAAACATAAAAAAAAGATTATCTTAAACATTGTGCAAAATAAAACTGTATTCTTATTGTAATATATATACAAAATTAATCTTTTAAAATCTTTGGTGGTTTTTATTATTTACTACTATTGTTTAATATTAGTTAATTATAAGTATTTGCTTTAGTTTCATTATTTGAATAAATAAATCACGTTTATTTTAAAATACGATAATATTGTAAAATTTATGTAATTTATGTATGTTTTTTATGGTTTTTTTTTAAGTACCAGTGGATACACCAGTAGTTTGTTATTTTACGGATATAACACAAAATTTCACATTCAATGAATTTTCACCATTTTTGACATGTTATAAATCATAAATAAAATCGTTACTCAACGAACACATTGTGGAGTGACTATATGCGACGTGATCCTTTAAAAATAAATATATGCAGAGAGACTGACAGTAATCGTATAATGAAAATTATTCTACATTCTTCTTATAGACATAATAATAATAGTAATAATAATATGTTGCACCTACATAAATGTGAATAATAAAATATTATGGAAAATATAGCCGTAGTTAAAAAAATCAACTAAAATTATCCAGGATAATCATACACTATAGAATTGTTTTATCTTAAATGATAAATACATTTATATCTCTTAAAAACACAGTGCTTTTATTAATTTTGTATTTTGTTTTTTATCAATTCAATAAATTGATGTCTTAAGAATTTAGTTCGATTTTAATGATTATACGTAATATATTAATTGAAATTGAAGTCGTTGAAATAAATATTTTAAGTTTTCTTTATTTTAAGGAATATAAAGTTTACTAGTACAGTAATAAATAATTGTTAGTTAGTTAATTTAAAAAAAATATTCAAATTGTGTTCAAGATTATTTTGTATTAATTTACGTTTAGTAAAAGTTACTGCATAGAAGAGTGGTCACCTACTTTACTTCAATTTTATAGATATATTGAATTTGACATTTTGTTTATTTAAACAAACAAAAATTATTTCACAGTATAAATTAAATATTTTAATTTTTAAATTAATTATAACTTTTTGTAGACATATATATATATTATAGAAAAAAAAAAATTCCAAATCTATTTATCTATTAGTATAAAAGTTATTGTTATATTCATAAAAACAAACGAGATTGATAATCAAAAATATTTGGATTCCATTAAATCATTTTCTTCGTTCTTATTTTAATTAATTGTATGGCTATAGATACAATATAAGATCTCTCAAGATATAATAGCAAAATAGAAAAATCATTTTTTATCTTACAGAATGGACATATTTTACACAATAAATGTTAATAAAACAACTAAAGCATATAAACAAAAAAATACTAATCGTAAATTTAGCTAAATGTCATTTCATCATGCATACATTTTTATTAAATATTTTATTACTTCTAAAAATATGGTTTCAAATATAAAGTAATAATAATTGCTATAACATAAACTATTTAGATCATCAGTCAAGATAATAGATAGTAGAATATTAAACAAACAATAAATCATTTTTCTAAATACAACTGAGGTTGAATGTAGTTTAATGTATTCCACATAAATAACGCACCAAATGATTGATGAAATATTTTATGTTATATATGTGTTTTATTTATTACACATAATATTTACACAATAAAAGTGTTTCTATAATTATAATTTTACATATTATTCCACGTTTAAGTAAAATGTAAAGTATATAATAAATATATAGATATTTTGGATGTTGATTTTAAAATTATTTTTGAAATTCTTTATCATGAGTAAAACAGAATGTATAAACATTTTATTTTTATAAACTACGCAATTAATTGATAACTAATAAAAAAAAAAAAATTCAAATTAGATCTCTTTATAATATAATAATACGTATTTACATAAAAACCTTTTAATCATCAGATATACATGAATTTAAGAAAATATAAAATATATTAAAATGTATGACTGTGATTAAGACAATTAAGTTTCTAGGAAAATTATTAGATGAATGGGAAAATCATCATGTGAACATTTTGTACGTCTATAAAAATAAAATAATAATTTCAACTTTAAAGTCTTAAGTAGATATACCTACTTTAAAACTAAACGTATAACATAGCATACGATATAGAATCTAATAAACTAATAATTTTATGAATTTTTATATCATAACAGATAATAGTTTGTTTACATTCAATGTGTGTCTAAAATGTTGTTTATTAAATTATTCTTATTTTAAATCCTAAACCGATCGAAGTAATTATTTGTTAAACATAACATGTGGTTTTTCTTTCATTCATCAAAATAATCAGTTATAAGTTAAATTTAAAATAGGTATCATAAATATTCAACAAAATTCCCAATATCATTGAATATATTATCATATATTTACTTTAAATTAATTATTTATCATTTTACCTATAAGCTACACAGAGAGTTAAAGTGAAATAGAGATAATTCATTATATTATTTCTAAGTTATAGTTTAAAATATATAGGTAAATGAGTTTACAAATTACTACACTAATTTGTTATATCTACTTTAAGTTTATATGAGTCATGTAGAGAAATAAAATTTTGCGGGATTTCTCTATGCTACTACATTTCACACATTTAAACTTTAAATATTTAATAACAATTTAATTACTTGAACAAAATTTAAATCTCGAAAAAATATTTTGCTTATAAATATTAAATTAAAAATTTATGTTGTCATTATAAAAATAAAATTTAACATGTGGCTTAGTGTGACACGCTGGCTGTTACCAGTCACGGAATGCGACTTGGAGTAAGTAACGGCCATAGCTACTAGCTCCTAGATGGGTGATCACCTGGGTTCATAGTGGTTAAAAATTTTGCCGCACATACACGTGTTTACTATCAACCTTAACAATATTAAAAAACAACCTACCATACCAATCTTACCCCTACCACAGTTCATAACTCCTACAACAGCTAATGGTTCTAGTCGCTGGGCTTAAGTTCAATAAGAAAAAATAATTTAACAATTTATAATTTAAAAATTAAAATTTTATTCTTCAAATTTTTTTTGTAAAATTATATTATAATAATGTTAATGTGATATTCAATAATTTTTTAAACCAAAAAATGATAGCATTTTATAATTTTATAATTAAAGGTTAATAGGTATATAGGTTTCATTGTATTTTTAAAATACTTTTAGTTATTGTAAACCTTTTAGAAATATTTACTTACATATTAAAAAATATTAATTTAAATTCATTTTTTTACATAGTTTTATTTATATAGAGCTATTGCTTGTTATTAATATTATAAGTTATAATTGTATGATACTTATATTTCTAAAATACAGATGGATTAATTTAATCAAAAGCTGTGCATTTTTGGTTAATTTTTTCATTATATTATAATAATAAAGTGAGTTATTCACTCTTTATGTAATTAAAAACTATTAATATTTCCTAAAGAAATTAATTTAAATGTCTCGGAGAGTACAATAATTTTTATTCAAATTTGAATTCATTAAAGTTATTATTTTTTTTTTTATCAAATAAAAGAAATAATTTTTTGTTTTATTCAATTTCCTATAATTTTTATGTTTATGGGTGATTTAAATATAACTATTGTATATAAAATACAACTTTGTAAATTTTGTAAAATATTACTACTCATAATTTTCTTTAAAATGTAAATATTATCAATGAAAGCCTATGAAATATTTTATGTAATAATATTTTTATATTTTTATGTGTGTGATAATAAGGATATTAAATGTAATATTAAATTTAAGTTCTGACAATAAAAAATTAGTTTTGCTATTCATTTATTTGTTTTATAGTAGTTATAGTACGTAAGACTTTATAAGAGAGATAACATTCACGCGAGTTCAGTGTTCTCTTAAAAGAATAATGTTGTTTAAACTATAATTAACTAAAATAGTACACCAATTAATATAGAATGTTTGAAATAAAACATTAATAATGAATAGTAAGCATATATATTTATCTTCAAATCAAGGGTAGTTATTTTAAATATTATTGTATAAAAAAAAAATTAATGGAAATATTTAAATAATTATACAAAATTGTAGTTGTTGACTGTTGTATACAGTAAATATTGTTATATTCATAACTATGTACATATACATTTTATAGTGTAATTTGTAATTAGAATAAATGATTTAATACTCCGATAACACTCAAAATGCACTTAAAAATGGTGACGTTCGAATTGTCTGCAAAATTAAGGTAGGTAACCTTTTTTTTCATTCAATTGCCTCCGGTTGTTTTCAGAGACAATAATTCGAGTATGCCCAAACGGTCTACTCAAATTTCCTACCATAGCATACCTAGATTATTATATCGATTTCCGTAATGTTTAAAAATATTATTTGTAGGACATACAGTATTTCTTAGACCGATTAATTTGTCGAATGCAACAATCTTATCGATCAATGATTATCAGTTAAAGATTAGTTCATCATCAATTCAACGTAGTCAGTTTTGTTTGCGTAACCGTTACCATAAATAATACGTTTATAAGTACAGTTTTATAAAAAATAAATGTTATTAGTAAAAAAGGCAAAACAATTTTAATTTTTGGTGGTTTTAAGTTTGGATTACAAAAAAACTTAGCTAATGACATTAAACAATGGACACCTAAATCAATTTAAATTATAGCTATCGGAAGCGATTCGTGGGGAAATTTGAGTAACCTTTTAAAAAAAAAATTTACGGGAGGTAATTTGAGGTTCAGATGGAAGGTAATTCGCGAATACTTCTTAAAAATATTAAAAATATATTTTTTTTAGACCATTTTTGGCCGTGAATTATTTATACGTATTTTTATGAAATAATTTAATTCAGCCGATTCTTAGTAGGTATAAACAATAGAAAACATGAATTAAGTTTTTTTATGTTATTGATCTACTTCAAAACTTAATATTTGTAATTACATTAATAAAATATAAGAAGTATCTCGTAACTAGTAGAGACAAAAATAGTAAAAATATATGTAAGAAATATTTATTTAATTGTTATAATATTAATATAGACTATAGTGTCTTTCAAATTATATTTCACTACAATATTGGACATCAAATAACGCGTGTTTACTGTTTATATAGTTCTCACAATTTTTGTAGTTTGAATTTTGGAAAACCATATTACCATAATGCTTAACAATACTAGTTTGTGTATTAAATTTTTGCGGAAGCAAAAAAGCTATTGGTATACTAAGAAAATATTTAACATTAACCAACGTGTATAAGTAAATTATGTTACCATGTATTATTTACATACAATACATATTTTTAAATTACAAAAAATAGAGTGGTTTTTAAATTATTCTTACAATTTCATGTAAAAATAATGAAACTTATGGAATGATTTATTAAAAAATATTGAATAAGGTTAGATTATTATTTAATATACATACATATTTTTGAATTTTAAAATTTATTTTATGTGTTTAAACTTGAAATGAGAGTTATTTCTTACATGCTAACTATTTTTTGTATACAATATATTTTTTTATAAGTATTATTTGAGCTTTGAAGTTTTGAGATAATGATATTATTATTATTTATCATTATTAACATTGCACATTGCGCACCTAAAAATTGCTGTTAATAAATTTATTAAAGATATTTTTACTCAATTACTTTAAGTTAATCAGCATTATAAGATATTGACTCTCGTGATATTGTTTCATTTTTATTTTCAGGAGGGCTACTTGTGATTTAATATACGACAAACACAGTTGTCAGCTACGCTGTATGAGGTATATGGTGTTTTTATAGTATTTCAATTGTTAAGTGATAATGTTTCAACAGGAGCAATTCGGTGTCCAATACAAATGACATCCCATTCCGACATAAGCCATTAAGCAGATTTATTGAAGTACCATCACATTTATCGAACATACTTTTCATTTTTACCTCCAACCTCAACGACGATACCGAAAAGCGTGTTACTCCCTGAGCCAGTGTTGGATTTAACTACTGTGTCGCTGTAAACACAAAAAAAAAATTTTGCCTTCCTATAGGTATGTAAATAAATAATTTTATTTTATACTTTGATAAGAACTTTCGTTATTTTTGAAACCATTAAATTATAATATAGTGTTGAAATTATTAGAACTAGGTATATTGGTAAAAGGTACATGCTATTGACATTTTTCTCAAATATTACTAACTATAAATATGAAATAAAAATATAATATTATTATATGACCCATGTATTATATATGTATGGTACATAAAAAAGTTATTAATTAAAATGTGTGATAATAAAAAAGAAAAGCTATTCTGTAGAATAAAACATTTTTTTAAGAACATTAAGAATGTAGATTAATATTTTTTTTTAATAAATTTACACACTCAATTGCTTTTGGCGTTTTTTTTTGAGCTGCAAAATCGTTAACTACTTCATTACATCATCAAAATAAATTTTGTTTAATAAATTCATTCTCTATTGCTAATAAATTCAATGATTTAAATTTATTCCCATCCATGTTGGACCTTAAATAGTTCTTGATACATTTTAATATAGAAAAGATAGATAACTAAAAATAATATTTTTATTTCATTGGGTAGATACTAAGAAAATAATAAAATTGGCTTCACATGGAATCAGTTTTGAATAATATATTGTTTATCTTAACCATTATTACGAATATTTAGTTTAAATATGACAAAAATACCGTAATTCTGGGCGACGGGGACTACGTCGGTGATACTGAAACGGCTTCTATAATTTTTATCTACAATCTTATTTTGGAAATTATATGAAAAGGTAATTGACATGTTCTGAGTTCTGATAATTGAAAAAATCTGTAAGGTTTTGTCATGTAATATATCTCCAAACTTTTATAAATTTGTAAAAGAAAAATACCATTATGACGCAAATTTGCCACCCCTAAAATATTTCCACTGTAATTACGTGTTTATTTTGCTTATTGGGAAATACGCCTCTGCCCTGAGCAAATATTAATTTGTCTGTTTACCTTTAGAGTAGTGATCGGTGCAATCGATCTAAACTAGACAGTGGACATTTGACCAAAATTATTGGAAACTTAAAATGTAAAATTACATTGTGAGAAGAGAATCATGTATTATACAATACACAATGTATACAACAGACTTTAAATATTATTATTAAACAACTTTTTAATGAACAGAGTTATTACTAATTACACAATTGCGATTAAAATTATTGTTATTTTATAATTTTAATTTTTAGGTATCTACAGTAGAAGCGTATAAATAATCTATAGTTGTTCATTGATTTCATAATTTAAAACTATATTTTGAAAGAAATAAAATTATTTGAACTTTGATATGATTATAGTATTTAGTTCTAAATAGATGTTTAAATACACTAAAATCTTAAAAATGGATTAGATTAATATATAGATCAAATAAATTCCATTAACGTATTATAGTGTAACGTATACAAACCGAACGTAAATTAAAGTTGGGGAGTAACAAACATCACTTAAATTGAATTTGTTTGAGTCTATTTATCTTTCCTCTTAAAATATGTTAACTTTAAACAAAAACAAGCTTTTAAATATCTTAGTTTAAACATTTGAATACTTAAGAACATTTAGATTAATATATAAAACATTTAAAACTATAAATTTATAGATTTGTATCAGTTTTTTTTTTCGTAAAAAATTACAAAAATTGTTAGTTAGTGATATGTAAGTGATATAATTAACTTCAATTCTAATATAAAATAAATAAATCGAAAGAAAACAAATTCGTACGCCAATTTATTTTCCATATAGTCAAATTATTACTTTTATAATAATAATTATATTTTAGGTTCTGTATTTTGAATGATAAATAGTCTTAAGGAAATATAATATTTTAAATTTCACTTAGTAGTACATTGGGGTGTCAAAGCAATGTTTGAGAAAATAATAAAAATGAAAACTTAAGTAGGTAGTTGTCCATTAATTGGATATGATGTTTTACGTTTACTTGAGATTATTTTTGTTTTTATTATTTATATTTTGAATAACTTTCTTTCTATCGAGAAGTTGGTATTAAAAGTATGATAAAAATGAAAGTACATGTTTATTTAATAAATCTGTCTAATAAATAAAATGTGTTTAATATTAATTCTTGGAGATGATAAAATCATTAATTATTATCATGTTATGACTAAAAAAAAAAATCAAATTAGTTTACAACAATAAATTTTAAATTAAGCGTGCATAAACTATAATGGCAGTAACTTAACCAGGGAATAAAGAATAATATTATAATATGGATGTTTTATTCTTTAGAATATTTTAACATCTAGCTTATCATAAGTATTTACACCTAAGCGCGTTGCACGTGAAGAAATATCGTTGAAAGTGAAAAACCGTGACATGCGCTCTAAAACACAAACCATACAAATACCATTTATCAATGCCACGTCTACAAGCGTGTACGTGTAATACACGGTTCAAATATATATGTTCCTCTTTTACTGGTTAATTATCACATCTTGATCAGCCCCATTAGTCTATCTAACAGATTGTTGAATAAGGCATTAGTCAAGCTCTGGATTAGGACTGATAAGTGTATCATATTATATTAAACAGCGATGCAGTCTACATAAATGTTTATCTTTATGCAACGTTTTAAATAGGTGATATAATATAATTATATCATTTTTGTGTATAGAATTTTACGAGAATATAATTAACTCGAAGACGTTGAATTGTTATTTTATTTTTATCATACATTGATTCTGGGTTGAATTAAAAATATAATTAATTTAATGGTTCAATAAAGCTTAATGAACCGATTACAGTTCATTAGATTATGTTTAAGGGACCATTAGCTCACTATTGGATTCATTAAATGATTTGATGTTTATAAATTGTTGTAAATCAGCATAAGTTCATTGTTTTATAAAATTTCGGTGAATTCCAGTCATATTTTGTATTGATTGCACTTGGCTCGTATTCGTTTAAAGTTTAGCAGGTAAGATAAAACCTTGTCCCTGTTATTATTTAAATACATTATTTTTTTAATTAGTTATAGTAGGTTTGATATACCTACTTATGAATAATGTGAATATAGAATAAATTAAAAAATTTTGTAATATATTCATTTAATAAATCATAAACCATTTATCATTGTTATATTTTGGCATAGGTCTTCTATCATCAATTATACTAGGTATCTATTTGTGTGTGATATATATTTTAAATATTATCTTAATAATTTGTGTTAATAATTTAAAATATTGTTTCATGTTCAAATCAAAAATACATTTTATTGTCATCATAGTATAATTAGATTTAATAACAATCTATAAATTAAACTATATTACATGTTTATAAAAAAAATATTAAATTTGTTTTAGAATAATAGGATTAGAGCTATTAATAATATAATTTAATGAGAACCTAAACGGGTTCACAATATTGCTTCATTAGTTGCAATATAAATTAATTTTAAATATATATTATTTTTACAAAAATATGTATTCGATTGAATACCTATTAAGTTATTTTGATTAAAAATGTATGACGTTTAATTTTTAGAATAATTACAATTTTTTTTAGGTATTCTGCAGAGTCATCCAATCGTTGTTTTTTAAGACTGATAGTATTATATAAAGTTTTTATGGTTTCTCATTAAAGATTAATTATAATAAGTATTGTGTTTTTCCATTTCTTAATTTTAATCACATTGTCATATAGTCAAATTCTTTAGGTTACGTTAGCCACAATTTGCTATCGTTTAATTCATATAAATTGGAACTTAATGACAGTCAATACTGTATACCTAAGATCCTACTTAATTGTAGAAGGGACACACGTGATTTGAAGAATTTTCTTAATCATTGTATTTCTATTTTACGTGATTAATTTTATTTAAAATAACCTTTAATCCTCTTATAATCTTAATTTTTCTTATGGTAATACTCTTTTCTATTTTAATGTCTTCATAATAAATGCAACTCTTAATTTTATTCTTCAGATTGATTTAAAAAATGAATTGTGTAATATTAACCACATGTCCTATTCGCTTCTGTTATTATTATAATATTTATGGTTATACATTTTTAATATTTTTGATACAATATTTGTTAAAATCACATTTAATATTAAAAAGAAGTATTGTTTTGTTTAATATATTTCTAATATTTCATTTTAAAACAATAAAACATGTTATATCGTATTTTATTTTGCTTATTGTTCGAGTGTTAAGAGCTTAAAAAAATTTCAAACTATTTATCCAATTTCCCGCTTTATTTTTCTTCTGTGAAATAAAGATAAAAATATTATATTATACTAATACATTATTTATAATAATATTAGCGAGGAAAATTGAATTATTAAATCATAAAGTTATCGATTAAAATCAAAATTATTTATAAATATTACATAATATATTTTAGTTTTTGATTATTACTATATGTATAAGTATTGTTAACACAGACAAAATTACAATAAAGTAGAAAATTATTTCATATACGTATGCATATATCTGAAAGGAAATATTTCGAATAATCGTGCCACATAAAAAACAATGTAATCAATTGGTCTGTTGCTGAGCGTTTCAGCAGAAAAAAGTATGACTAACTCATGAAATCAGCAATCAAATTCTATCGATTCTATGAACTGTATATTATCCAAATTATCGATTTCATGTAATCAACAACAGCTTTGGGTGGTTTCACGAAATCGTTAATTTCACAAATTCATCCTAACATACATACATAATATATTATAAGGTCGTAATCGCTGTTGACAATATAAACTCAGTTTTTGGACATATAGATATTATATAAAATAAAATACTAAAAATCAAAAGGTTATTCGTGCGAATTCATAATATTACACTTTGTATAACCTACAACATTATGATAATTGTTAGTTCGATTATTAATATTTTAATCATAATACGAATGTGATAATCACTAGGGCAATACCTATTATACTATTTAATTTAGCTGCGAGATAATAATATGTTCCGATAAGCGATAGAAGCTAGAATATGGCAATTTTACGTACTTTCAAACGTGAACACTCAATTTAACGGCGGTCCTAGACTCTAGTGTTTCGAAATTTCAAATACGTCATTGAGAATGTTGACGAATAGCAAGGACTTTAACACCGTTCGGGGCATTATGAGTATACCTTGTCTATCATGTTTATAGTTTCACGTCTCTTCCGCCCTCGCAGCTTTCAAATTCCTTTCCGTTTCAACACTACTCCGGACGCTCTGCTGATTGGAGAGTTTTCAACATTGGTCCCGACGGATTCGCTCTGTCTTCATTGCTCAATCGATAAAGTACGATGAGGGCTTTGGACACGAGCATAAGTGCTGTGGATAAATATACGATTCAGTGTGACTGGTGTGCGGGTTGTTGCGGTTGTGTATACATCACCTGGGTCCCGTACTAATTTGCGCTCAATTCGGACAATAATGCGTAACAATGACGGTCGGTGACGTGCAGCTAGTGGTATATTATATTGTTTCTAATCCTAATTGCATTGCACCGTACGAAGTCTTATAGTTGGAAAAAATCGAAATTACTACCGGATTATTGGGAGGGGTTGGTAAAGAAGGGTATATAAATAAAACGACGTGTCTACCACCAACCGTGATGCATGCACCAGTTGGTCGGTAAATTTTTGCGATAGATGAGAGCATTTTCTGAAATCAGTAACGATAATCTGTGCATGTGGTTGAAACTATACGGTTATGATATTATTAAACTGTACACACTCATCGAAATCCACTAAAGTTCAAAGTCCATAGGGACGTAAGCAACATAATATGGTCTTCAATTGATATTAAAATATAATATATCGTAAAAATGTATTGGTTCCGTTTGTCATATAACTTAATAGGTTTATGCATATATGTGAAAACATCAAACGTAAGCCAACGAATCAGTGTTCAAATCATTTGAATGTATCATTCATTATACGAACTACAATGTTAGTGCGCACAACTGCTGTAGACTAATACTACTCATAAAATGTAATTTCTTTAGTAGGTACTACACATTTTGCGTATGTTCAAAGCTTCAAAGTAAAATTAAATCATAAGTGAGCTTACTTCAAAATATATTTGGTTAATATCCGTAATATGTTAAGACATTATAAATACTGATTTATATTTTAAGCCTTTTTAAATATTTTGTTTTTTAGATTCGAATTAGATATAATGCAAGGAATTTAAAGTTAATAGCTTAAAATATGTAGGCTTATAGGTACTTAATTTAAATTATAAAAGTTTACTGTTATAAATTGTTGACCAATACTTGAAGATAATTCAGTTAATAATTTGACTTTAGCTTGGTTAGGTTAGGTGTTTATCAACTAAATTATAATATATTATATTTTTATTTAATACATTTATTTTAAATTTACTTGTTAATTTATTTGTAGACAATAAAAATAGAAATAAAAATAAAAATAAAAATGGGTTGTCAGGTGTCATTGTATAATTTATAATTAAATGTTTATTGAACAATAATAATAATAAAAAGTAATTGGAAATTACCTTAATATAATTATTTAAAAAGCGTTGTCTATATTGTTTTATATAGAACACATAAGGTACATTTTAATAATTATTGTATGTTTTACTTTTTAATAAATTAATTTGTTGAAGATAAATTTTCGTTCATTTAATTTTTGACACATAAAAAAATATTTTTTAAATACAATTGTCAATCGAATTTTTTTAATTGGTTTTGTTTTCAATTTCTATGTTTTAGCTTTTGAGTGTATTTTTAAGCAACTAAAACGGTTGGAAAATCTCAGTGTAATTTTCTATTTGAATCGTCGTTTGTATTACAAACATACAGTAATTAAAACTTTATACGTATTAAACTTATTTACGTACATATTATAATTGTTATTGATGTACTTACTCGAATAAGCACGCATCGAAAAATTAAAGGTTCCTTGGTGGATAGTTTTAAAATCGATTTAACACATTTCTGAGTGGAAAACAAAGTTTAGTCGCTCGAGGAAAAAAATCGTTTGTCGTTGTTATTTTTATGCACGCACATAGAAATTGGTATATTTATCCGTTTATTGAGAGACGAAAATTTATATTAAACACGTTTATTTATAAATATATACATGCAACTACACAAGGATAATAATAGATATATTATTATAATACAGGTAACTTGCACTCAGTGGCTGGAGAAATTGCTTTTTAAAATCGACACTTGTGGTATAGGTGCGTATCTGTTTTCATGTTATATAATACATAATATACAATATTATGTACGTAGTGTATGATGGTTTCTTTATGACATCGATACCGCGGCTGTAAACGACCGCATGCGAATTTATTTCCAATTCGATTTATATATTGTATGTGTATATTACACCATTATAAATAATACTCTTAACTGTATACCATACAACCATATAGCCCGTATAGGTATATCATTATTATTATTGAGTCGCTTCAGGATATGTTTACAAGTAGGTTATAATATAATCGTTTTGATTTTTTGTTATTATTTTTTCGTTTGAAATTCACAATGACATGAACTTTTTGCAATTGTTTATAGCAATACTATAATAAATCGAGACGATCCTTTTGTGAAACAACAGCAATCATAGACGTTACTTTATTGTTATGGATTTAATTGAGTCATCTTAAATTTCCTTATCAAAATAATATTTTATAGCTATGTAGACGAACAATATAAGCTCACTACTACTAATTCTCCGATGAGTGATTACCTGGTAATTTTAGGACACTTATCATTTCCTAACCTATGTAACCATAATCGTTGAGATAATTAGTATCTCTCTTAACATTAAAAAAAAAAAAAAAATACAGGTAGCCGTGTATTTATTATTCTATTATATTGCTTTTATTATATAATATATCTTTATATATTATATATATATATAAAGATATTATTATCCATCATTAAATAATTTTCCGAACCAAAAGAAACAATACATAACTTTAAGGAAGAATATTGTTTATGATTATGTGAACAATTAATATGACAATCAATTGGAGAATAACATTTTAAAATCTAATTTCTAAAAAATGTTGAGAGTGCTTAAGTTTCCTTAGGGCTCTTCTATAATTGCGCTTATGGTGATTACTGATTACAATAGAAAACGCAAGTATATTTTATAATATAAATTATACAAAATATTATAATTTTCTTGTAATAAAAACAATTAGTTATAAATGACAATGGAAAAGTCTCATTTGATTAATCACTTGACATACGTACAATGCACATATATATGGTGATTAACTAATCATGCTTACGACCATAATTTACTTTAAAAATTAATTTATTGAAACTCTTATTTTTGGAATTTTTAAGTACACTTTAAAAATATGTTTTTAAAAGCTAAAATTATTCATATTATTTAAAAAGAGTCCTGTGGTGATAACAATCGTTTAGCAGATGACTTATGAAAATGTTGTTTTAAATCGAAATTTAAACAAATTATTTTAAAATTATTTAATTTTGCTTAGAATAATAAGTTAATGATTATCCGCAAATTATAGAATTTTATCAATAACTAATATTTTAAAATTTAAAAAATTATTTGAGTATTAAAAGTACATGATAAAATATAATATATATATTGCAATTTTGTATTATCTTTAGTATAAACATTCTAACAACTCATTTTCAGAAATTACTCGTTTTAATTTTGATTTAAATAAGTCAACATTTAAAAAAATTATCTATTTAACAATTTAAACTTAAAATATTATTACTTGTTTGAAAAAAAAGTTTTTATCATTAAAGGACATTTCTTTTTTCACTTGATTATTGTCATAATAAATTCTAATACGTGTAAACATGTAAAAATACTATAAAAAGTAGTTTTATTCCATACTTAAATTAAAATTTTACAAATAAAACACAATTTAATTGACTGCACTTCATTTTTAGTTTAAAATTATTTGTGTAATTAATTGATTGAGATCGTTGTATTCAATGATTTTTTATGATAAACATTTATAAAGTAAATGAAAAAAATTAAAAGGGTAAGTAATAAAATAAAGTATCAATATAATCATAGAATTACATAATTACACAGTGTTGTTTTTTTGATATATTTAATTGTTTAAATTACAAAATTTATTGTAATAATTTAGAATTGAAATAATTAACATGTTTATAAAAATTAAAATATTTATTTATTGCACTTAAGTACTTATAATATACATAATAATTGTAAATAAATATAATTTGAAAATATATTTCGTTTTCTTTGAGGAATCTTGTTTTTTAATCATTTTGTAAAGCATAAAAAGTACTAGGTACTAGAAAAATAAACTTCACAAATGTCTGCACACTTGAAACTCTGACTCTTGGTTTAACCGCATGTCTGCACCCCTCTTAAAGTGGCACTAACAAGGAATACTACAGCAGTATACACCATTATAACTGTACCGTCACGCCCACGTGTGTTTATGAATTTAGTCGAACTGAATTATATAAATTTACGAGTGTGTTAGTGAAAATTTGTGTTTTTTCGCTAAGTTCAAACAAGCTGCGTGATTCAATTATTTGCCTTAATAATTTTATACATAGGTACAGGTAAAATGTATTTTTCTTTACCACGCACTATATAATATAGGATATAGAACCATTTGTGTTTGTTGTAAATAAGTTCACGAGAATAATAATCACTTTATGTTACATAAGCGGAATTTCTCTACCATACAGCCACGGCATACATACTTATTATAATCACCAGTATATCGTATTTAGTGTTTTTACCACTGAGTGGTTATAACCACTGAGTTCTATTTTTATTATTTATAAACTTTTAATTCAAGTTAACTTTCCATACATATTTTACGAACTATATTGTGCTGTATTGGTAATAAGTACTAAAAATACTATTACCTATTATTATTTAATATGTAGGTACTGTTTGATACTATCCCGAGTTTGAAAAATTTTGTACGTTAGGTTTATTTTTTTATCGATCATTATACTATTTATTGATTTTTTAATATTGACATGCATGTAACCGTCAGTATTTTAAAGCAGGTTTAAGGAATTTTTTTTCATAACAATCTAAATCAACAAATATATAGTATTTTGATTATCATACATTAAATCATTTAAATATATAATATTATATTTGTTATTTTAAATTTAACACAATAAAATTGATCATTTTAAATAATATTTACGTGCATTCTGTAATTTTTATCATAGCAAAAAACTTAAGTTACATTATCAAACTTAAGCATATATACGTATATATATATATAATATTAGTATGAGGGAATCGTATAGCTTAAAGATTGATTTTAATCAAAAAATATATATATATATCATGTTATTTGCAATTGTATATGAAGCATTTTAAATGTGTAAAAAAAAAAAAAAATCAAATCAAATTAAAAACTAATATTTAGTAAAAAATGAGATAGTAAAAATATATATTTAAATGTTTTAAATTTAATCTAACCATACATAATATATTTTAGCCATGTTTCAATATGAGCAATACATTTTGTCGAGATAGAAAACGCATGCAGTTTTGTTAGTGAAACATTTTCATATAACTATGAAGTTTGCCTTAGGTTATGCTATAATGTATTTAAAGTATAGAAACATCTTAAAATGATATATATCCATCATACTAGATGGATAAGCATCGGAAACTCACAGAAAATCTCTATTCGCAGTTATGAAATGAACTTATAGATAAAGGGATTTGTAGTATTTTTACCAGTCTCAATAATTCGATATTTTGAAGACATCAATCATTTTCAAATATTTACTTTTTCTTTACATAAGAGTTACGTACGGAATCGAATCTAATATTTTGTATTATATAATTTTAAAATTTAATATTGAGTTTAAAATATTTACGAAATATTAATGTGATTTAAGACTTAAATGTTAATGTCACTGATTAGGAAAATATACAAAATGTATAGTATATGTTTGGTAAATAATAAATGTTCAATCGTATTTTAATCGGTCTGTATATATAATTCAAAACATGTTTTACTTGGTAGGCTTCAAATCAATATATACAATTTTTTATAAAAACGTATAAAAATGAAGTCAATTGAGAATCTTGCATTATTTTAATACAAAAAAAAAAAAAAAAATAAAAATAAATTTAATAATAAAAATTGATTATGACTTAAAATATAATACTCGAAAATTAACTTGTAATGTTAAAAAAAATAAAATGTTGGGTATAAATAAATTCAATTAAAATTTAAAGTATAAATAGTAGTATCAATTGTTTCTAATCCTCTGCACATTCTAATTTATAAAATACTATAATATTTATCTAAATATTTAAGTCATAATTCTAAAAAGTATTAAAAAATTATAATTATTTAATATTTATGTATAAAAAAAAAAAAAAATAACTGATATCGATGATCAATAAAGTTATTTTTAATATTCTATTAAAATTTAAATATTTAATTAAAATATTAAATTGTATTTTAAAATAGGTTATATTTTAAGTTTAACTTTAATTAATAGAAGCATTTTATAAATACAATTATGTATTTTATAACAATGAAATACTTACAAAATATAATATAGAACTTTATATCGTTGATTATTAATTATTGTATATAGTGCTTACTTAAATTTAACTATTTTAAAAATAAAAACAAGACATTTTTTCATTGTTCAAAATCTAAATTTAACTTGAAAGTGACAAAACTTAAGTCAATGTCCTTGGAGTTAATTTAAATCGTATTTATATATTAGACTTAAAAATTAGGTTAATGATTTTTAAAGTCATCAGTATTTTTGATTCTAAATGGATAGAGTACTAATAGTGGATGAGAACATAATATTATTTCTATTTTTGACTCGACAATCTTTAGAATTAATTGAGTTCCTTTAAGTAGTGTAAGATATTTGGTTGTAAAATAAATGATAGAACGATATTTAATTAAAACTGCTTAGTTATATGTATATAATATAAAAATAATAAAATATTTACTTAGACTCAGTAAGTTACATTTTGTACCTAAGTATCTACATTTATTTTTGTTAGATTATACAATGTAATGAATATACCTAAAATTTACTTATTTTAATAGTTTTTGATTTATTTATTAAGTAAATTTTGATATTATATCTTATAGTGTTAAAGAATTTAAATTCAATATTTTTCATAGTACCTAAACTTAAGTTTTCAATATGAAACATTGATTTTAATGTTATATAATCATTTATCTAATAAGATTTATTGTAATTTCATTTCTATGTTCATAAATATTTTATTTATAAAATGTATAAATAATATGAATAGTTTCAGTAGTATCAATATTATGATATTATGTTATTCAACAACGATGAAAAAATATAATTATTGTGATAAATGTTTTGTGTGTTTTTTTTTTTTTTTTGTACATCTTGTCGGCCACAATGTCCCTAAATACACAAAGCTTAAAAATACAATTGAATATTTTTAGAATGAACATGATAAATATTTTGTTAATAAAGCATAAAATGCTTATTTCTTTACAAAAATATACTTGCAATATAATTAGTTGTATGTTATATTAGAGAATTCTGCTGAATTGAAATATAATTAACAATCTACAATAATAATAATAATAATAATAATAATAATAATAATAATAATAATAAACTGTAAATACGATCTCCATTCATTATACTGAATTTTTAGATAAGTTTCAAACTCTCAAATAGGAAAAATTAAGTAATCGCTCTGCTATTACAAGCCGTAGATGTCGAGTGTAAATTGACATTGAGTTGGTCGCTGTTATGATTATATTAAATTTGAATCCAATCGAAAATTATTGTATAGGAAAAACGTTTTTGAGTGAAGCATGTAGTTTACTCTTTACTTCTGAGGATATTTTATAATTTATTATTATTATTTTTAGGAATTTTTCACTAATCAATCAAAAAACCAAATAATATTAAATATGTATAATATTTATTATATTTTTTTGAGTTATTGTAATTTTATATAATTTAATATTGTTAATTAATTTATATATTTTAAGTGAATATGTCAACGTCTAGTAGAATGATATGAACTTATACAAAATTTAAATAATTTTAAATCAGTTCAAATATTTAAAAAAATTCATTGTTTATAGAAACTAATAAAATAATTAATGATAAAAAGTTAAAAAATAAAAATAGGTACTGCTTTGTTGCTCAGTAGGTTTAGAATTTTGAGTGTATCTCGTCATTAAGTAAATTAATGTAAAATCATAAAATTTGAATTTGAATAATAATTATTAATTATACGAAAAACATTGCATACGAAAAACGATTTTGAATGAAAACGGTCTATTAGTCTAAATTACTAAGTATATTTTATGATATAATTATGTTGTTACTTATAGAACTTTACAATAAGTAAATTGTTTTTGACCAAAAGTATTGAATTTTGAAATGTCATTATGTGTATAAAATATAATAATAATAATAAAGGTAAGTATTTTAAGTATCTTTTAATTATACTTGTAAATTAAAACAACTAAATTTGTTATTTTTGTTTAAATATATAATTTTGTCTAAATTTAAACTTAAAATGTACAAAAAAACTGTATTTATTTATTTTTTTAAGTTTTTGGTTCAAGTATGACTCACTCATAAGGAGATTTATATTGAATTGGCAAAAAAAATTAATAAAAAAAATAGGCTTATAGAAAAAAATCTAAAATGTCAAATGTCTATTTACAGCTCAAAATTTTCAAAATATTTTCAACATTTTTACTGTGTATACGTATATTGTCAATATAAACATTTGGTGAATGACAATTTTAAGTATTCACAGTTATTCGTTTATGATTTTGCAAAAAATAAAAACTACTATGTTGTCGTATAAATGTATGAATATAGGAAAAAATATTTCTGTTTTTCCTTAATATTCCTCTACCTAAAGTAGTATATAGATTCAATTTACTATTAGAAATCATTTCATATAAAAAATAGAAGCATTTTTTTATCAAGACAAAGTGTTTTCATAAATTTAAAATAAACGCACATAATTTTAAAATCTTTATCGGTCCTCCAGAATTTAAAATTAAAATCGTTATTTTTCGTATAAATATCCAATAACATAAAAATTAGATATCTAAACTCTTATAAAAAAAATGTAGAGCGATATGTAAGCGTAAAGCTATATACTCGTTTTTTATAAGTGAATAAATTTACATTTTGGTGACATTGGAAATAAACGTTGTTTTAGATGTTAAAACCATTTTTTGTTATTTTGTTTTAATTAAAAACTATTAGGTATAGAAACTTGAAATTATTCCACTATTATTTAAATTATCATTTTTTATATAATATATTATTAAATATATTAACAAATTATATGCATTTAAAATTTTCGAAATTTAATTTTTTCTCTATAATTGTTTACATAATTTTTTAAATTTTATTCTTGGTCTAAAAGCTTTAAAATTCAAATTAAGTTTCCGATAAGTTGTTCTAACAGCCACCTAAAAATGTCAAAAATACATTCTTTTTACTGCTCATCAAGTTGATAACTGATAAAACACACACACACACACACACACACACACACACACACACACGTTCTTGTAGAACCAATACATTTATCGTTCTGCTCAGAATCTAAAATAAAAAAATTTGCCAAAGATATAAAATATTTATTAGATTTTTACTTTATATATTTATTTGTCTGAATTTACAACATAAAATAAGAAACGACTGTCTCTAGGGTGTCAGCAATGGGATTTGAGTAGAACTCGCACTAAAAAAATAGTATTGTAAATACAAATACATGTTTATATCATTATTTCTAAAGAATATATTTTAGAATTATTCTTGAGTTCCACACTCTTATGGTTATTTTATATAATTTTTTACTTGACAATAATGTTTTCTTTCTTTCAATATTATAATAACTGCTTATTTGTTATTGAAATTTATTTTTAGACAGTAGTATTTAACTTAGTCTGTATTATTGTTAAAATTTTATTTTTATTTATATACTAGCAGTTCGTTTCAACTGTTATTATTATTTAGTTTATTTTTAAAAGTTAAGATTTTAAGTAGAAGGTACTATCGACCGTAATCACGTTTAATATGCGAGAATGTTTTGGATTTAGAGATGTAAAATTAACAAATAATTTTAGGAACGGGTGAAATCGATAGACGTTTTCACAGAATTTAGATAAAAAAGAAATAATCATTTACGCATTTTTATAGATAAATTTTTTTTAATAACTAAACTAAGTTATTAGGATTTTAAAGAAACATTTATAAAGTCATAAATAATATTGTTTTCATAGATACCTGTTTGTTTGTAAAAATTATATTACTCAGCTCTTGACTTTCATTAGCAAATAACGATTTATGAATTTTTAAATATGATAGAAATTAATAAACAATTTAATATTTTTATTAATTATGCATTATATAAGCATATTGAAGTAATAAATGGGAAAACATTTAAAAATAGCTTTTAATTTGATTCTTCTGGATTTCTACTTATATTTTTAAGAATTGTGGTTTTAACATAATCACTGTATTTATATAAAATCCTCGATTAGATCCAAGAGGTGACTGTTTCCATACCATACCCTTGAAACCCATGTTTGGTACTCCACTAGATATATTTGGCCTTTTACGTATTATTAATCCGATATTTTGCTTAAGTCCATATATTATAAAGGGATAGATAATATGCGCATACTTATAAAGGATAAATAATTGTTTATAGGTCTTCGATAGGTACATCGCCTGGATCAACCTCTCTCTCCAGTGCGTGGATTTATTGGAGTAATTGATGTAGTGAGGAAACTGTGCGTGACGTATAAAATATACATTTGATAGGTACTGGATAAAACTGCAGTGTGACGTCACTTATCGAAAATTTTACTGTGATGATTATTATTTATTGAAAGTGATATGATCCAATAATGTAATCAAGTGAAACACTGTGGTATGTGCGGTAGTCCGGAATCAAATTTACACCGATGTACCATTTTATATTATGTTATAATGTATAATATAAAGAGTATAATATATTATACATAGGATAATCCATACTTAACGTGTTACCCTCATTTTATCATTATTTTTTTGCAATTTAGTAAAAGAGATTTTCACATAAATATAATATGAACATATTATAGTGTCTACTTTATCATTTTTTTTTCTTATTACTTTTGTTTATAGTGATGAATAGACATTTTAAAAATATACTTCTTTATTATTATCAGTATTTTTAATTTATCTATCACTATAATACAAAATAATAACAATTTAGTACAAAACACTAAGAGCCAAATAAATATATATTTTTATTTTTGAAAATTACACACATTATACTAAACTAGTGTAGTACATTAAATGCATCACATTGTGTATTAGGTACATAAATTTATAAGATTGGTTCATACACTACGAACGCACACGCACTTTTAGTTACTGGAGGTAAACACCTGTATGTTTATTTTGTTCCAAGTGATATACCCTGAAAACGACGACAGACGAGCCTAAGCAGCATTCCTTAATCGGATAATTTTTTTATATTTTTTATTACCACAAGCCACTTTAGTTAGTATAGACGTATAGATTATATAGGTATACTACCTCTATCGAACGAATGTACTTACAAATAACGACGATGACGATAGCTAGAAAATGTCAACATAAACGTTATTTCATACATTTTAAGTATTTTATTGTTACATGATCAAATAAATCATGACAAAGCAATATTTTCATGATATAATGTTATCCCGTCAACACTCACAAATTTTTTATAAAAACTATTTTATGCGAAAAAGAACCATTCAAGCTACAGTATTGTTTAGTACAATGATTTAAAGTGAAATGTGATTAAATGAATGTCATACCTACTAATACTGACTTAAAATTTATCTCTGAATGTTAAGGTAATTCTTTATGGATCTTGTATAGCGTTTTTATCAATTTAAGTTTTTTAACTTCAAATATATAACAATGATATTATAGGTAATATTTTAAATAGTACATACAATAAAAATTACATTTAAATTTTAATGTCTCGAATTATAATAATATAATATTTTCAATAATGTTAATGGTTTAGCAAATTTTATAATTTGTTTGCGGCTAGTTTCTTTATATAAACTAATGTAGTTTTAAATAATTTATAAGTTATGTTTTTATTTAGTGATTTTTAAGTTATAATTTTGTTTTATATTTTTGGCTGATATAAAAAGAATATAATAAATTTAGAGCACAAACGGTGAAAAAAAGCTGCAGATGGTAAATATTACATTGCATCTAAATTTTACCCAAGAGTTATATACTTAGTAGTAACCGTTGGAAATTTACTACTTAACCAACATTTTTGTTACTTTAGAACTAATGTATTTTTGGTTACCTAATAATAATTTTAAATTAGTAATTTATGAAATAAATAAATTATATGTAAAAAATAAATAAAATAATTATATATAAAGTCATTTCCTGACACTCTCGTTATTATTATCAGGTGTGTAGTCAGAAATTTCCAAGGGAAAGTGTTATTAAAAATATCAAACTTATTAGAAAAATTAAAATATACTTTAATCATAAATGCTAATATTTATATTTTATAATGGCCATATTATTTTAATGCAATATATTTGACATAATTCTTCTATTTTTAGCTTGTTGCCTCTACTGCCATTTATCTACGACTATATTTGCCTTTACTGTCTTCTATTCTTGTCTCTAATGAGATTTTGAAGAGGTCTGTCTTCAGTGAAGATTTTTCACTTTGTCTGCTTTTTTCGGTATTGGATGACCCCTGGGCATTTTTCTATTCAGTATCGACAGTATCCTAATAAATACGTTGTTTGCTTTATCTACAGATTTACACACATAACTAACCCATTCTAACGTTTTACTTTTTAAATGCGCACTGACTATTAATTTTCATGATAGATAATACATTTTTTGGCATGTTTATTTTTTATATTCTTTATTCTCAATAAAATAAAGCCATAAATTTGACATAATACTGTTCTTTCAATCATGTTAATTTTGTCCTTAATTTCCTCTAGTTTTTGACTATAAGTCAATACTGAGTTTAAAAAGCCGGAATATATAAATATTCAGATTTAGTTATCTAGAAAATGTTATATGTACATTGTTTTTTTTTACAAACTTTTTATATATTTGTTACCTAAATAACGCGCTTAATTGATAAAATAAAAAGTTACGCAAAATGACAGAATGAAGAAATCTGTCAGTGGAGATATTTAAAATAGTTATAAGTAGTATATATTTATATACCTACCTTCATGACTTTTATAACATAAAATTATGCGAATTAATATATTTTGAGATCGTAAACACTATGTCATTTTATCGTAAGAAATTATGTTTACGTAGGTTTTATAAGAGCTTATGATAATAATATTATGTATATGTCCCGCTTGGGCAATCGAAAATGGTCTGTGGGACGCAGTCGATGGGTCGAACTTCTCGACATCGCTTCGCAGGTAAATAGTGTAGGTTGTACAGAGAATACGTGGTTTGCCGTTGTTTAATGACGAAAATTTGATTGCAGACAACGTACACAGCTGTATTTACCACGTGTTGCGTATTCAACAATAATTATAAAAATGGAATAAAAGGACAAAATAATAGGCAAATATAGATTGCCAGGTGGACTCATAAAAGCAAACTGTGGAAAGTAATCTAAAAATAGGTTGAATATGCTCGTCGGAAATAAATTACTATTATTATAATTATTATCATATGTAGTTATACTTCATAGTTCGATTACCGAACGCTCCTAATAATCTGTTGATGTAAGTAGGCATGTAAAAAACAACCAGTATTCGAGTAAATATTAAAATATATCGTGTTCAAATGATGATGATGTAATAATATTGTTTGCCAAAAATTGATCGAGCAACTCTAGTAGTTGATCTATCTTTTGCTTATAAAGTCAAATGCACTACAGTTATTGAATATTTGAAATTGATATTCTACATTTATATAGGACATATAATAATAGTAAATAGTATCACATTATATTTAACATGTATTGCTTAGGCCTTTAGAATAAATTGGAAAAACGAATATATCTATAAACCTAGTCTTACGTAGAAATCGTAGTACACATCTAATAATATATGATCATAATATAGCAATGATACCATACAATAAAAAGTCACTAGATTAAAATAAAGAAAAATCGGGTGGGTTCATTTTTCTCAAAAAAAAAAAAATATTGTTTTTCTCTATAAAAAGATTATTTTTCATTTTTTTTTCTTCAAAAGCTTTTGGATTAAAATTATGTCAATCCTACAAATATTAAAATTATTAACCAATATTTTAGTCTGCTCTAGTTTTGTAGTGATGCTTACCATCAGATTATGTAGGATCACATTATGCATTTTATGGATTGTAATTCCATTCTAGTGGCGTATCTATGGGTAAACAAAGACATTTTTAGGCAAACATAAAAAGTAAAATAATTGCTTGTCTGTTTAATATATATTATTAAAACAGATATTCTATTTGTCTTAAAACTCCTGATAAATATAAAAATATAAATGTTGATAACACATAGGTAATTTTTAATTTATATAATATGACTTAAAATATTAATTATAGGAAAATGAAGAATAATATCTTATTATAAAAGGAAATTAGCTAGGGATGAAAAATATATATTTTTTTTCAAGAAAAAAATGTAGACAAAGTAATTGCTTAGATTAAGATTTTAGTAAAAATAAATTACTGGTAAACTGTTTATTTTAATTTTTAATAATCTAATAAGTTATACATTTTCATAATATTAGCACAAAAAAATATTTAAAATTTTACAAAAGCTTTCTAAAAATATTTAAATTAGTTGATTATGTTTTGAAATTATTGGTTTAAGTGTTAAAATGATTCAAATTTAGTCTAGTCTAATTAGTTTTTTATATAAAATACTTTTTTTTACAATTTCTAAATAGGTTAGTATTAATTATATTTTTATATTATCAATATAATACTCACTTGACTAGATCTGTAGCGTAGCGGTCTTCGATATTTTCTTCGAACCTTTCTAGGACAACATACACACAAAATTCGACCATATGCCCTAGAAAAATGAATATTTAGTTAACTTAGTTTATTCAATATTAATTATCATTATTTATAAATATAAAATAGGTATAAGTTAGCTGTTCAACTCTAAATACATGAATGTTGATTAAATTCGTTATCGATAGGTACTAATGGCATAACTATTATAGTAATTATGAATTATTTTTGAATGATTATATATATATAATGTATTTTATGTGGTTTTAGATTTTGAATGGAGTGATAAATGTATTGATTTTACAATAATATATATTTTTAATTTTTAATTGTATTTTGAACCTGGCGTCACTTTAGAATCAATAGAAATGATTGGACTTAATTTAATAATTTTCCGGTAATAAAGTGAATCTAGTTAGTATTTTGAGTAGAAAAGAGGTGGTCAGAAAAAAAAAATATAATAAAAATTCTAAGTACTTTTTTAATTAATTAGGAAAAACAGAAAAAAATCATCGTCGAAATCGATAAAATTTACAAACAATTTTGTTGTTTTGGCCAATAACCTTAGTTTTTAAGGCTTTATTATAATAATAAAAACGAAACATTGTAGTTAAATATGCATAGCTTGTTTAATATTTACACTTTAAGCCTAACAATTTTTATATAAGGTTCCATTTAAAAAGTTTGCTTATATAAATTATAATATGAGTTGAGTGAAATACCAAGAATATTTTTATAAGCATCTGAAGTTTAAATTTGAACCATAATGGATATAGCATTTAAATATAAAATAATACATGGTTTATAATACAGACTGCAGATCGACTACCTATGATCAATATCATTTTTTTGCAATATGCAATAGCTGATAATTGAATTCAAATTTAAAACATTCATTATATTGACTACGTTCATTTTATATCTTTTGTGCAGAACTACAATAGAATGTAACCTACATGCTAGTATTTTTTTTCCATAGTGTAACACAAACTATAATAATAAAAAAAATAAATATGCTTATATTAAAAACATTTTTTGACTAAATCTACAGTTTGTTATTTACTTAAAGCTATTCTTCTAACCTTTCTCCAGTATTTTTAATTATTTTTGTTAATTGCTTAGAAAATAATTTATTATAACTTAATATTTTCTGATTATATAGTTTATTTTTTCATTTTTTCTCATATTGCGTCATCTAAAATTAAGACAAAATGTTTAAAAACATTATAAGTATTCAAGAGAATAGTTACAAAAATTATTTACTCGCTGAAATAATGAAATATTTCTAAGGAATAATAAAATGATATCAAGAAAAAAAATGAATAGGTATCACAATTAACTTCTATAAGCCAATAATAATTATAGTATAATATCATATAATATTTTGAAAATAATTAAATATTAACATAAACGGTTATAATTATTTAAAGAATATGTATAAGTATTTAAAATAATATAATAATAAAATTTCATACTCAATAGTATCTTATATCATTTATTAACCTTGTATTTAAATATATAATTAATCTATACAGATTTTATTTAAAAATATGAGACTTTGACTTCTACAGATCTTATATTTTTTTTATTTAAGCATAAAATATGATTAAGTTTTGTTTTTTAGTATATTTTGAACATTTATTTGAGCAACTAATTAATACAAAAGTAATATTTTACACTTATCATATAAATATAATAATAAAAATATTTTAAAGTTATATTTATGTTTCAGAGTATTTATTAAAATTATATTGTAAAATTCACGCCGAAGTACCTTCGCTAGTCGGTTCTTCCATAAAGTCACTCAAGCTACTGCATATAAAGAAAATCTTCCATTATGCTTATTGTACATTTTTTTTTGTATAGATTGTATAAATTCTAGATTAAGAATATAGAAAAAAAATAAATTGTACAATTGCTGCTTTATTTAAAATTTTTATAATGTTTATAATGTTTATAATTCATAATTATTATTTTTTAATTTAATTATGTTGAATTATTTATTCGCGTACTTGTAACACTTGTGTAAAAGACTTAACTAAAATTAAGTATTTATAATATGTCTTATAAAAGGAGATATATTATTACTGAAATTATTATTTTTAAATTTAATAATGTCTATTATATTTTATAACAAAGAGAACTAAATATTTTGTTTTGATTCAAAGATTATTATTTGTACTATATAATATTAGTTTCAAAATTTATAATTTCGGAATATTAAAATTTTACTGGTTTGCTGTATATTTTAAAAACTATAATTTTGTTTAAGAGATGACTCGAATTTCCTGTCTCTTATTTTAGAACACAATGCCATTTTTCACCAGATACCATCCATTATCAGTTTTTCAACGTCGATGACAGTGATGGACTTTGAGATATTATTTAGGCTGCTAGTACTCAAAGTAGGTGGATAATCCCATACTCAGTCATTTACACTACTCTCTCGTTTCCTAAATGATTGTTCTCTAAACGTTAGTAGACTTTCAGAGTTTTTTGTTCCGAGGTATTATAATGAATTAAAGTAACCAAATTAACCCTCGCTAACTCCCTATCTTTATTTTTTCACTACAAAAGAATATCATTACATCCAATTCATAACATTATGAATGAGATAAAATAAATTAGATGAAATCAAAAAATATATTATAATTAAAAAAATAAAATATATTCAACCATAAAATTAACATAAAAGATTCATATAAGTAGGTAGTTAAAATTATGAGATTTTAATTAAATTTTTTTAATAATAACATTTGGGTACTAAATAAAAATATATAAAATATTGGTATCTATATAAATTTAAATTTAATTTAAAGTTATTTTTGAATAAATATTTTTGTTTTTATAGTTGATAACTTACCACTTACGTGTAAATAAAATATACTTTGAATAAAATACTTGTGTTTATATATATTGATGCAAACACTTATAGTTATTTATAAGAATTTAAGCAAATACTTAAATGTATACCCATAATAATACTTAAATAATAAACTTATATGTATATAATTTTCCAGGTCTATACAAATATTAAAATATAGTTTATTATTTATTTTTAAATGTATGCTTTTTTTTGAATTGCTTTGGTTAATATTTTTATGGATGAAAATCTAAAAAAGTCATACAAAGTACATTTAAAATACATTTTCCTAAATTAATATCTTTCAAATCCATTATGGATATACTATAGCTATCCTAATAATATTTTTTAGAGTTACAGCTAGTGTTCTACTAGGAACCTAACCTACTCTTTCTTCAGTTAAATTTTATACCACAGGCTTATCGATCATGCTTATTAGCATATGCATAATTATTTAGGCTATGAAGTAATAATATCAACTAGCGCTGACTATTTTATAGTTTTTAGTTTCTACCAATGTACAAAAACATATTTTTTTAACAGATAATTGGATTAAAAAGTGTTAGTTAAAATCAAATCAAATAAATTTACACTGAATTTACTTTTTAATAAGCAAAATGTCCACCTATAACTCTCAATGAAACCCAAATCATATCATTTTTGATTTGTAGTCTTTTAGTTTTGATTTGGTTTGCTCATGTGAGTCAGCAATCGTTTATGACTGTAAAATATTTCGGATTTATATACGATTACTGACTTACATGAGCAAACCAAATCAAAACTAAAATACTTCAAATAAATTTATAGGTACATAAGTTAACACACTAATAAATAACAATAAAATAATTATTTTAAATATTAAACTACTCATGCACAAGTCCCTTCTTAAATTAAAATAAAGCTATATGGCTTTTAATTATGAGTTTTTATTTAAGGTATACAATTTAAAAAAATACAGTTTCAATTTCAAATGAATAGGTACCATTAGAAATATTACTGATTCCCTGCCAGTCTCTTTATTTCTTATTATCTTATCGAATTATTCACCCACCACAATAATTTTCATTTAAAAGTATTCTGGAAGAATCAAAACATTTCTATAAGACACTCCAAAAGAAAAAAATTATAGGATGTGTCACCATTAGATGACATCCTCTAATAAGTAATTCACCAACTTATTTAATTATCACATATTTTTATTGTGCTTTAATGTAAAAATTTTTACATATTTTTAAAAATAAAAAAATAAATTATTTTTATGCTATATAGAAATTTATTTTAATAACTTATAAAATTGCAAATCTTATTATAGTAATAACAACAACAACAATAATATGATTGTGCAGTTTTAAATTTTGATTTGGAATAAATATATAAATTAATTTACTTCAACTTAAATTTAATATATATGAACGGCAGTTAAATTACTTATAGAATTCTATAAAAAAATTAAATGTGGTACCAAGTGTTTCTTTTTTTTTGCTATTGTCTTCAGTTTGTGAGTTTTAATTTAATACCTACCTTAGTCAATAAATAATAATAAAAAATAATAATAATCAAGGAAGTTATAAATGTTGATTGTAATATACATTGAATAATGCTATTAATATTTCTTTGTTAATTTTAATAGTTTGTTAATCTACTTTATATTTTGTTGAGTTAAGTCATCGATGGTCATAAAAAAATTCATTTTTTCCATATTAAATAAAGTATGGAGATGAATAATATAGATTAAATCGAATTAAATCAATTTATTAATTTTAAAATGCATTTACTAGTTTAAGTTATTATTTCTATCAGATTGAATTCGAAAACCGAATAATTCACGTTTAGATACATTTATCAACAGAATTATTATATTCTCTCCCACATTGTATGCAGTAGTAATTTTGAACTTTAAATGTAGCTAGTTATATTATGCTGATAAACGTAAATATTTATGTATTTTATAATACATATCTCTTTATATATATATATATATATTTAATACATATATGTATAATATTATATTGTGTTACGTATAACAACTTGTGGTCTTCACATAGTATGTTATATCTATAAATCATGATCCATGATCTTCATTGATTAATATCATTTTAAGACTATTTTTAAATTCATTAAACAAATAAAATCACTAATATAACACAATTTTAAAAGAAGAGAAAACAAATTTAATGTAATTTTTATTGATAAATCATTGATTTTTTATTGAAATGTTAAAGAAATACATTTAATGAAAATCCACATACATGTACTTATCATTTGAAAGTACATTTTATTTGGAATAAAATGGAGATAGCAAGGAGATTTACGAAGGTGATTCAATATCTTATTCAAAATATACGGAAAGCGCTGATGAGACTTTTAACATGTTTATAAGAGACAACTAAAAACGAATTATTTTATGTGTAAATTCTATTTCTTAAAATAAGGAAAAACAATTTGTTTTGCTTACAATATTTTTCATCATAGAATTTAATTCAATAAAATAGACAGATATATGAATATACATCATATTAAATTGGTCAATGAATCCATGAATATATATTGTTATAAACTTTTGAACGAATCATAAGCTCTAACAATATTTGTGTATTGTTGTAAATATATTTACTCTATCAAATAAAATGGATAATACCAATATAGTAAGTTGTAATTTAATCTAGCTAAGATATTATGGAATCAAACTTATTATCAAAACTTCGAACATCAGTAAGAGTCTAATATCATTATTACAAACATATTTTTAAAATGATGAATCTCAGCAAAAACCTCTTCTGAATTTTATTAAATTTCATTATTTCGGTAAAAAAAAAAAAAAAAAAAAACAGAAGAAAAATAGTAAGGAAGTAGACAATCACTCTGCTGTGGAAGTGTAGAGGGTTTCCGTCATTATTGAGATCTAGTAGGTCACTGTAATGGACACATTACATTTAAATTCAATAATAATATGTCATAAAAATTACGAGAAAACACAGTATGTTAACCTTTATTATAAAGTTTATTTTATAATAGATTTATATTGCTATTATATTTATTGAAATTTATTATATATATAATATATGTATATTAATCTTTAAAAAATTGGCAACTTAGCCATTAATATAAAGTACATATTTTATAAGTATAACATGTTTATACGCAAATCAGATTATTTAGAAAAATTGAAAATCTCTGATTGGTAAATTTATTTTAAATATTAACAAAATAATTAAAATTATTTATACTATTCGAATCATTATTTCTTTGAATTATTAATAATACATTATGCCAATAGATCATAAAAATTAAGTTTAAAAACAATCATCGGCTTTACCACTATTCCACGTTGAGCTTGTTCTTAATCAAAATAGTCAAAAAATCTTCAAAATTAATACGTTGCTTTACTCTAATGTGTTTATCGAAAAACCACAAGCAAAAAAAAAAAAATAAATAACCTATCCCAATGTTGTTCATATCAAGCATATGGTCATACGTGAAACAACTGCAGTCAAAAACTAAGGTGCGTCAAATGTGATTAAAATCATTTTACTAAAAAATGTAGCAAAGATCATAGCTTCTAGGATAGATGTGAATTATGCTCTGGTGCACATACAACATCATATGAAGGTTATACAATAATTAAAAAAAACTGATAAAATGCATAAAAACAAAAAAAGTTAAACTTCTAATTAAATATGTCATCTAACGTTACTTATCGAATACGTCCATTTTCGGTTAATTATATGCCCGAATAATAGCCACTCAACTCCACCCAATATTTCCGATTTAATGTTTAGAACTCTGAATGAATTCAAAACCCTCCAATTTCTCTATTTACCGTTTTTTTTTTTTTTTTAATAAAATTATTGCAAAACCCTCTTAATAGTCACCATTTTCAATATCAAAAATCTTTTTTTCTACAAATATCATTATCTATTGTTAATTTCCTCGTAATACTGTGTTTATAATAACTGTAATCTATTTTAATTGCTCTGCTAATGTTAGTATATTAGTTATATTATATTATTATGTTATATGTTATTAATCTTGTACGAATATTTATTTGTGTAATAATTTTATAAATAAATAAAAAAGAAGCGAGGTCATTTATAATTGTAATAAATAAAAGTAATATAATTAGTTAAATTGTCATCTTCTACTTTTGAGTTATATATACTTTAGTCGTTCAAAAGTTGAATTTTCATAATTTTCCTATTTATACTTTAAACTGGTGTCAAGATATATGATTAAAATATTAGTAGTTACGTAAAGAAAATAATTTTAAGTTATAACTATAGTATTTGATACAGATTATTTTATCTTTTTATTCCTAAAAATGCCAAAAAAAGAAATCATATTTGGAAATCCAGTGTTTTATTCACACATTTAATCACATTAAAAAAATGTTTTTTCTAAAATTGTTTTTTATGTTTTTAATGATTTAAAATATTAGATAATGATATTGTCAGATTATTAGTTTTAAATTTTTTATAAAAACAATATTAATATATTTTAAATACCTAGTTAACAAGTATATGTCAACTGTTTTATTTTAGAGATGAACAATATTTAAAAACAATTTATGCTGACAATTTTTTACTATAATTATATTCTTATTTAAAATCTTATTTAAAAGATCTTATAAGTACACGAAGAATGAAGGTACGTTCATATTTTCTTACAATTACTTGTTTTATAATATATAAAATTAAACTTAATTCATTATACCTAGTTATTAAGTTAATTATTTTCACGAATAATGAAAAAAACGTAGGTATATTTTTGATTTTATTGTTCTTAGAATTATTTTAATATTTATTTATATGTATAAAGTTAGTAAAAACATGATATTAGGATTTTATGTCACCATTATAATTTTTAAATATAAAGCATAATAATTATATATTATTTTTAATTAAATAACAATTAGCAATAAAATTAAAAAAATGTATAGGCTTAATAACTGTAAAACAAAAATTAATTTAAAATTAATTCTGAAGTAGTTTTCTTGTTTTGTTTCTAGAATACAATTAGTGTACATTTTTTATTAATGACTTGCAAATTTGATATTTATCGTCTGAAACTTTTTAACTTACTAAATATATTAATAGTTAAACAAATAAAAAAGGACAAAAAGTACTCACTGCTATAAGGGAGACCAGAAAACCGATTTCAGGTAAATTTATGTGTATATATGGAACGTTTGAAAACAATGTATTATGAAATGAAATATTTAATGAAAAAATGAAAAATATGTGTACGATGTATACCGCAAAAAGCTGTCGATACAAATAACCAACATATTCTATTAGCAGATAAACGAGGCCGAGAAGAAAATAAATGCCTGCCAAATAAAACATCACAAATAATGGAAGTAAAAAAAACAATAAATAATAGTATCTGTAATTAATAAAAACGATTATAATATAGATCACATAATTAGAAGTCCCATTACTCATAAAAAAATATTTATTGTTGCATAGCGCCATCTACTTAGGTAATTAAAAAGCAAGTTTTTTTAAATTTTTTTTATTGATCTTAAGCCCGGCGACTAGGGCCATTACCTGTTGTAGGAGTTATAAGCTGTGGTAGGGGTAAGGTTGGTACGGTAGGTTGTTTGTTAATATTGTTACGGTTGATAGTAAACACATGTATGTGTGACAAGGTTTTTAACCACTATGAACTCGGGTGGTCACCCATCCGGGAGCTAGTAGCAGCCATTGTGTCACACCAAGCCACAAACCAAGTATTATAAACACTGTTAACCATATTATTATTATTATTATTATTATTAAACTAAAAGTTATTGAAAATTTCTTAAAATTTAAAAAATATTAAATATTATCCAAATTACAACAATAATTTATATTTAATTAAATTGTATAACGAAAAAAAATAATAACGTGCAGCATAGTCATGATATATAGATACTTTAAATATAAACAATTTATAATTTATATACAAAATATATAAGACGCATTAAAAAAAAATAATAAAAATATAATATCTCGTTGTAAACTACAAGCATATTGAACATTTGTCTTTTACACGCATGTAACGTAAAAATAAGAAATTCATGTCATTCGTCTGAATTGTTGAGTGTCAGCTGTAGCTTTTGGTTTATTCCTTCATTAAATGCAACTTTTAAATATAGTTAATTGTTATTTGATTTTATTTAAAAATTTTGCATCAGTGAATCTACTTTACCAGTGTAAATATTTTTTGCATTATACTATAAGTTGGTACATATTTTTTTTATACTTTTATAGTAAAACCATGATATTTAGATTTAGATGATCAACTACTTCGCAAATATTTTTTTTGAAAATACCTCATTTTTAACATTTATATACTGAAATTCGTTTTTAGGCACTTAAAAAACACTACAAAATATACTCAATTAGGAAAAGAAATAACAATATATATAAACCATTAATGGCTCTGATATTTTGAAATTTTTTCATACTTTAATATGTTCTTGTGTTTATTTAAAACCTTAAAATTACGCCTTTATTTTTCTCTAATTCTCGCTAATTTTTACAAATTTTTACACAACCCTATGGTTTTCTATAAATTGTTACTATTATTCCTCTAATTTATGAGAATTTGAATGGCGTCATACAGGAAGTAGTTAATTCAGGGAAATTAAATGCGCAATTCAATAGTAGCCTAAATCTCAAATGTTTAATTGTAAAGATGAAGTAATTGTCAATAGACTATGAATAGGGTCCATCAAGACATCTCACGGCTACCTTATAAGAAGAGGAGAACTAACATTATTTCTAACCTTTGGTGAACCTCTTACAGTTAAGCACTTCCTTGTTTACAGTCAACACTACATGGAAACCAGAAAAAAAAGTTTAAAAGTAATGGACAACTTTTTTGAAGCTCAATTGAATATAACAACAGTTAGAAATATCTTATTTCACAAATTGAGTTATTTAATTATTGGGAACTTAATATATTAATGTGTTATTCAAAAGCTGGCGAAATAATCGGTGGTATTTATTGAAATATCTAGAATCTAGATACATCAAATTCTTAGACGTATTTTACATATAAAAGCATTTTTAACAGTATATGTTATAATGATTGCATTTTAATTTTTTGCCCATAAAATTTATTATAATAATAATAATAATAATAATAATAATAATAATAATAATAATAACAACACCGAGAGCAAAACGTAAATATTATATTTATAATGCTTCAAAGTTGAATAAATAATTATAAATATTAGACTATTATACTCGGTTTTTTTTTAAAATTAATACGAGTATACATTTCTAAGATGATATTTTTGATGATATTTAAATCGAAATAAATTACTTTTAAATCATAATGAATCAATGTAATTTCTGTATAATTTTTAATATTATAATTACAGTTTTTAGAAAAATTCTGTTTTAATTAATATTAAAAAAGTTCAAAATTCAATTAACTTGAATTAATTTCAATCAAAGAGTTTGACAAAGTCGTTTTTAACTCGTGAGTTTTTATATTATTGGTTATAAGTACGACGGCCTAGCTAATTTCATTTCGGTTTAGTAGGGTTGTGATTGGGAGATATGGGGTGAGATTGTGGGTTCACTATCAATGATTGTAAGGGGTAGTATAGTTGGGAGAATTTAAGGTAAACTGCGTACAAGCTGGTCACATAACGATGTGCCATAAATTTGTGTCCAATCCAACTGTCCAAGCCAATCCCGTCAAATTAATAGTCGGCTCTCGGCGCCCGGAAGTTTATTTAAAATTCTTCGTCATCAAGCAGACCGCATCCTTGTGTCACCGTTGCCGATCGTTGTCCGCCCCCCCCCTCATAGTCGACTATATTATGTAAACAGCAGAGACCCATCGGTTACCGTTAAACCATTTTGTCAGACAATACAAATTTGGCTAAAACATATCCCCTGACAAAACGAAAACATTCAAAACGAGATTCTTCTCAAGTGTAATAAACTAAGCCTATAATTAAATACTTGATAATTGACTGAATTATAAAGTATATTATAATAACACATGACCAATTAAAATTTCCATAATATGTAATGACGCTCGTAGTTAACAAGTTGTCTTTTATTATCTTCTAATAATTTTCATCTCGGCAGAAAGTTTGTTATTTTAGTTTGATTCTTTCAACAATACTTACTTTTGTTATTGGTGTACTTATTAATTGTGTTTATATATATTTTTAAATTGATTATATGCTCCGATTGCTCCGAATATACTTTTCAATATTGTGACTTTGAAACATTATTTTCATATCTTAATCTAAAGATATAAAAAAGATTCGATGACTAGTTGTTGAACATTATTATACGAGTATAGTAGTACACATTTATTGATTTTTAATTATTAAGGTAATCAATAACAATGATAGTTTATTGAAATATTATTTATTTTTTTAATTTTACACAAAATATATACAATTTGTACAATTGATGCACTACAATAAGCATATTTGATAAAGATTATAATACATGAGTACTTGATAAGAAGTCACCTACTAGTAGCACTATGTGTTGTATGAATATCTAACTATATATTATATATATATATATATATATTTTTTTTTTTCTAGTTTAGTTCCCTAACAAGTTACGGCACCAGTTCTTTTTTAGACGACGCCTGGGGTCGCCAGGTAATGTTTGGGTGGACAGGTTTTTAATGAGTAAGTTTTGGTGTGTTTGGAGATGGGTATAAAAATTTTTGTAGAAGCGTGTAGCTTCTTCTGTCATAGTTTTAATTGATAGGTCATTATACAGAGTGTAATTAGAAACAAAAGGTGGAGCATTAGCTATTTTCCTAAGGGAAATATTCTGAAATTGTTGAATTTTATTGGTATTGGACATTTTTGCTGTACCCCATAATTGAAAACCATATTTCTATAGAGTTTTAATCAGAACTTTAATTTTTAATCTGGAGTGTTTATTATTTATGAGTAGACCTGTTATATTAAATAATAAATAATTCCATTTATAGAAAAATTCTGATAACTTAAATTTAATTATTTTGACTGACAAATATATAGTGATTAATGATGTATTTAATGTATTTATGTAATAATATCTAGTTATTGGTAATGAGTCAATTTAATTTATTTTATTTTTGTAAGCTTCTCATGTTTTTATTGACGATGCAGATAATTGAAAAGAGGATATCAACGCACTGTTTATTTTCTCTTTCTAGCCCACGCGCAACATAGATAAAACGCATATTGCTGTCATTTTTTTTTTTTAATGTTTTTGAGTAATCATAAAGTAAAAACATGTATTACAAAAATTATAGAGGATAATATTTTTGAGGGTTTAACATATCGGTTTTATATTTTATTATAATTTGACTTAGTGCTCAACTTTCAAATAAAAATAAATTTAAAAAATGTATGTAAATTTAAATGTTGTTAAAAATTGTTTTGAGACAATATTTAGACAAATTTGTATACCATATACCTACTAAAAAATATTACTTTCTATACATTTTTTTTATTTTTGTTTTTTTTTTTTTTTTTACTCTAAAATTAGGTACTCAAAAACATAAAAAATATAATTCTGTGTAAATGCGTTTTGTCTATGTTACGTGTGGGCCAGAAAGAGAAAACAAACAGTGCACAGTATAGACACAACAAATATATTGTGCATAGTGTAATTCTGTACATTTCCGTTTATTTACATTAAAATTGATTCACTTATTTGCTCAAGATAGATTAATGAATTTATCATTTGGTTTAAAGACTTTCGTATTCTGCAATTAAAACACAAAGAAAAATTTTACTCATGTCATTGTATATTATTTATATTTACTTTTGAAAGTAAATTTTAACGTATATAAAATTTAATGAAGTTTTAATTTAAATATTGAAGTTTACAACTTAGTTCTGAAATAATTGATATTCTTTGTTTATTCTTGTACATAGTATATAACATATAATATAAATTATGCCTTTTATTAAAAATATGCATCAATTTTTAGATTTTTAAAAAGTTAGAAATGTATTTTAACTTGTTAATATTGTTTGTAAATGTTGTAACAATTATCAAAGTAATATACTATATATTTTTACAAATTAAAATATAACAGAGCGTCGATTATCAGCACTAATTGGGATTGAGGGGGTGAGGATAATCAAATAATGATTAAAAATTAAATTTAAAAACTAATATACTGCGTGTATTACGTATAATATGGTATTGTTCATGTTTTGTTAAAAGTATGTGGTATAATTAATGGAGATATAAAATTTAAAATATTATACGTACACATATACATAACATGAAATAAAAATTTATACATTTTTAAATTTATTTAAAACAATAATTAATTATTTTTTGCATTTCTATTGGACTTCTTTTTTTTACTGCTAAATAATTTATTCTTTTTAACGAAAAACTTCAGTTAAATAAAATTACACTCTGGTTATTGTTGATACCATATTGCATTGCTAACTCTAATGCTGTAAAGGCTCCACCAGGTATAGAACTAGTATAATTTTCCACATCTTCATAATCATTTTTAATTTTAGAAGATAATTCTGATTTTTATATATAACAATGTCGTCGTTGTTCAAAATTTCAAATCCCAAATCATTTACAACATTTTTTAACCAGACGCAAATTTCATTATTTTTTTTATGATCAGGAATCAATTTCATTAAATTTTTTGAACCCTTATTTTATATTAAAATGAGCCATTGTAGATTATAAAATAATCTCGTATTTTATAATATATAATATATATATAACACGATAAAACGAACATACCTAATGATAAAACTAAATTAAATTAATTATTAAACTAAAAATAAATATGCTCAACAATTTTGTAGTGCGGATAATTAAAGTTACATTGTAAATGACTTCTTATATTAATTTTTAAAAAATGAGTTCCAACGAATTAACTTAACAAAGTATTGTCATTATTATATATTTTTCTTGTAGAAAAATTGTTCTAATCATAAACTTTGATAAAGATTCCTGGTAGAAAGTAGGGTCTATTGACTTTTATGAGGTTAAAATTAAAAATTTTTTTTAATATTATTTAATAATCAGGAGGAGGGGGCAAATATTTCTAAACGTTTTAATTTTATTACTAAAATTAATGTTTGATTAATTTAATTAAACTGGCTTTGCTTTTTTTTTTTTATAAATATTGATGACTATTTAATCAGCCAGTCGAATAACTTAAATATTTAATACAAAGTTCCTTTTAAGTTGTTAATACTGAAAAAAAAAAAAGAAATCATAAATTCATGAATATTTAAAAATAAATGCATCAATATTGATAATTTAATAGATGCAATTATTTTTTTGTATAAATTAATACAACTTATCCCATTTCAAATAGTAAAATTAATTACCTACTTTAATAATAATATCAGCAACAACAAAAAACATATCATGAAATATATTTAGTAATATAGACTGACAGACTGCCTTCGGTCAGAATCATTTTTCGCATGCAACGATTTATCATTAAATTCAAAGTTAACATATAAATTACAGTGACTTAATCAATAACGAGGTGTATGCGACACCTACTGTACAACAAAGCAGTTACCTGTATTTCCCCTTATTATTATAAATTGATTTTACAATGATGTGTGTTTTGTGTATTACTTTTTATAATAGAAAAAAAATGCTTCAATTTTTAACATGTTTTTTTGATAAAAAAAAAAATTAGAAATTTTTACGTAAACCAGTCAATAAAGTCATTAAAATTAAACAGAAAATTTCTCATAAGAAATTCTTACTTAAACAAGAGATCTAAAAAATATAAACACATTTTCTTATAGATATTCTTGTATAGAGACGTATATGATAAGAACAACATTTTTTTTTAGCTTTTTGTTATAACTAAAAATATTTTTCATAAGGATTTGAAACTTTTACATATTTTATTGTATTTTATATATATATAATGATATTTACAAAACATTTAGATTTTATGCTTTTGTCAATTTATTTTAAACTATGAATCTATTAAAATTATTTAATGGTAAGTCGATACGTAATATTGACTTAGGAGCTAATAATATAAATATATGTTATTATAATAATCAAATATGAATATATTTTTTATTTTATTTTTTTGTACATTATTATGATAATAAAATAATTAATTTAATGTTTTTGGTAATAAATAATTCAACCTTATGTTTTTTTAACAGTAAAAGTAAAATAAATAACTACAATAGATTTATAATAAATATAACACAAAATATTCTTATAAACATAGTCTGATGGTCTTCACTTAGAATTATTTTTGCAGTGACTTCCACAATTACATTTGATACCCAATGTATAGTAAAGTGATTAAACTATATTCCTATATTTATTTTTATTAAAATTGTTTTAGAAATTCACTGGTACGTAATTTTAAAATATAACAACATTTATGAGAAAACTCGTTTGAAACCCCACTATCTGTCTGTCAACAAAAGTTTTTGGCGTGTTTAATGTTTATATGGTGTAGTTATGTTGAACACAAACAGTAATTTCATATGAGAAATGTCAAATTAAAAGTTTATAATATATTATTTCCTGTTAAAGTGGTTTACTAAATTATAACGATAAATAAATAAATACATTATAAACATGATTTTTTTTTTAAATAATGAAATAGGCATTGTAAATACCCAATAAGCTATAATATATTGCTTGTATATAATGTATATTAAAACAATTATTTGTTTTTAAGGTAAAACTTTAATGAAAAAAAAAATAATAATAATAAAATAATAAAATACAATATTATTAATTAAATGTTAGTGTTAAATACAATTAAAATATTTTAAAAATAAAAATAAATTAACTACGCGTACATGACACCAGGTATTGTATATATATCTTTAATCACATAATGGATTTTTTTTTTACATTATGAGTTATGATGATGCCAAAATTAAATAAAAAAATAATGTGAACACGTCAAATGAAAATAGTGGATGCTACACTGATTTTCATTAGCCATGAAAAAGCAACATTTGAACATTATGAATAGTGAAAAAATGGGATTGGAAATGGGTTGTAAATCAAATCGTTCTATAAACGTTTTGACAACGTATGTAAGAAAAAAATATTGAATAAAAACGAAGTAGAAATGGGTTTAAATCCGGGAAAATCACGATTTCAAGTAGGTACTGATGATTAATTATACTTATCTCAATTGGTCGAAGAATATTTTGTACAACATTAAAGGTGAAAATATACTTGGGAATTTCTTTTTTTAATAATAATATAAAAAAAAAGTATAATTAAAAATTGAAAAGACCGCATGGAAATAGTTATGAAAGCGATTTTTGTTTTTATTTATAGCCTCATTTATGCATTTTTTTTTTTTTAAATTAAAAATGAATATTTGGAAAATGGTATAGTTTTGTGGAAACATAGATGGTTCAATATTTCGTTATAAAGGCTAAAAAATAATAAAAAAATAAAAGAAAAAATGGTTTCTTTAAATAAATTATTTATAACAACATCACAATCGCAAAGACTTTAAAGAATTGAGAGGGTTTCTCATGATAAAATATTTAGTAGTTTTATTCCTTTTAAATTACTAAAAATATAGAAGAATTTTATTGCATTTACTGTTTATATTAGATGAAGAACACAGTTTATTAGTTTATCAGATTTATAAGTTTGTTTTTAAATTATTAAATTTTAATAGAAAATAATTATGTAAAATTGAAAATTTAAAAATTATATAAAAAAATTATTAATAAATATTTTATAAAAATAAAATATATTAGTAACTATAGTACGTTGAATGTTATATTTTTTTATAATTATAAAAACGTTAATAATATCGTCTAATAAAATAAAAAAATAAAAGGTAATACTGATTTTTATAATGGAAACAGTTTTTTAATTGATATAGGTATTAGGTATACACTAGTTTTCGAACTGTGGTATGGTATTAATGAAAAGTAAATATATTTTATTTTCATATACAGTGCACCACATTCACTAAACTTATTATATAATTGTTATTTACTTGAAAATCAAGAAATAATCTGAAATAACCAGTTGTAGCCTTGTGGATATAAAATTAAAATTAATTATTTAAAACACAATAATACATGTTAAATTATTGTTATGTTATAATATTTTATGATTATTCTAACTATTAAATGAATTATAAATAATTCATATATTTTGTGGTAACTATAATTTTATAGTGATTAACAATTAATAAATTGAAATCAATAATTATTTTTAAAATTGTTCTGACTTATTTTTTAGGTTTATATTTTTGTTCGTACAAATTATTAAACTTATGCAATTCTTTTAATTACAAAACAATGGATTGTCGAATTTGGTAGGAACAAACTCTTTAACTTATATTACAAAAACGTGCAAAGTTAAAAATTATAATTTATCCGAAAAAAAAATATATATATATAAATTAAACTTGAAATTAATTTTTTTTCTCTACTTAAATCGACCGTTCTATAATGACAACATTTTTAATTTCTTATTAAGATTATAATATATTTTGTAAATATTTAACCGTAATATAAATAATTTATTAAATTAATAAAATAAAAAAAAAAATATTTTTTTCTTACTTAAATATTATTAAGTTTCAACATAATATAATTCGTTATATTTATTATATCGCTATGTTTAATTTACCAATTTTATATTTTTATTGTATTTTTGTAAAGAATGAGTAGGTATAATATGTGTATTTTATTTTAATTATTACAGCTGTTTGGTTTAAAATAAAATCGTGGAACTTATTAACAACAAATGTATAATTTTAGCAATGTTAATTCCTTAATACTATACATATTTTTTAATTTTCCAATGTATTTCAGAATTTTATAAATAAAAAAAAAAGATTTAGTATAACTTACTTATATACTAATTAATTGATAATTAAATGTATGATTCTAAAAAAAAAATATATGTATACCTACGTAATAAGTATAAGTATTTAAATTAGATTAACTCTTAATACATAAGTTGTATAAATATTCCCCTTAGAAAAGAATTTAATTGTTTATAACATAAGATATTCAATTTAATTAACATTTTTAAAAAATAAAAAGTTTTATTTTAGAATACAATAATATTTAGGTATTATATCATGATAGTTTTAAATCATAACATACATAGATTATCTTAAACTATTAAGGTAATTATTGGCAATCACAAATAATTTTTAACTTAATTTAAAGTGAACGTCTCTAATAGCAGACTGTCAAGTATAGAGGTTAAGCAATATAAAAACAGTTCGGCCCCTGTGTAGTGATTTTTACGTGAAAAAATAGTCAAGTATAACATAAGATTTTTCTAAATACTCTAAATTGACAGCTTGGGCTTGCATTCTTCCTGATTTACCCGGGAATTACCGGTTTTAAGCATGCAGTCCCGATATTCATTAAGTTCCGGTCAAGACTATAAATAGTATCTAATTAAAAAAAAAAAAAAAAAACCCGTCTTCAAAAATATTCAGTTTTAACAAAACTATATAATTTATTTTGGATATTTATATTTAATTTCAGAAATTATTAGTCATCAAATATTTTTTTTTAAATCAAAATCTATTCAATTAAATAACTTGACCTTTTCCTTAGTCGCTACTTGCTAGACATCGTATTAGTGATTAGTTGTGTATTATTAAGAATATTTAGTCTTTGCGCGAAACTATTCATTTTGTTATTTCAGTTGTTCGTATCTGATGACTGTGCTATTTTCGTCGTTTAATCGTTTATTTTACGGTATAGCTTATCAAAATATTTAGTTTTAGCTGTACTTTTTAGGTTTTTTTACATGATTCCGGAAATCGGGTGATAAATAATTGAAAATATGCTACTAAAAAGACTTTGTATATAGTTTCACTGAAATATTGCAAAATTAATTCCCTTTTATAAAAAAATTGAATCTAAATAATGATTTTTACGAACAATGTACTGTATGTTTTAGTACGTTTTCGATTACACTTAGTAGAAATACTTACATTACAGGTAATCTCAAAACAAACATAAAAAAGCGGGCAAGTGGGTACCGCTTTGTTGTACATTAGGGGGTGAGGTGAACCTCGGACTAGGCTAGGTTAAATTTGAATGCAGTGATGGGTATCATTGTACACTGTACACGAAAAACGATTCTGAACGGAGATGATTTGTCAGTCTAGGATATATTATATTTAAATATTGTTATACATTCTATTTTGAAACAAATATTTTATTTTTAAATTAGGACGCATTTGCAAAAGTCATGGTTAATCAATTAATTATTAATTTTTATGAATTATACCTACAAAATAGTTTGCAAATATTCATGGTTTTGACGAATTTTTGTCAATATTTGAACTTCAAATGCTAATACACTGTAGATCGTGTTAAATTATTTTATTTTTATTTAAAGTATAAACTATGAATGGCCAGAAATAGTACTTATTTTTAATAATCAAAATTTAATTTAAATACATTTATATAATACTGACATAATAATAATTACTAGATTGTGTATACCAAAAAATTATATTTGTTCGACATTTGTAACTAGAGTATTTTAGTTTTTACATTTTTCTCGTTAGTTGCATACCTTTAAATTAATAATAATGAATAATAAATGAAAATACATTTATAATAATAATCTAAAACTTTCTAAGTAGGTTCCTATTTTTAATTAAAAGATAATTTTAAATTTTAAATTTTCAATAAAGTAAAATGAATTATCCTGATTTATAGTTTCAAATAGATGGCAGCCCTAGGTCAACATTAATCAGATTGGTTCATTATTGAGAATCCCGTCCAATATGTAACTTATTCCTAAGACCAGAAAATGACTAATAAGATTTTCATGAAAGAGAAATAGGTATTACTAATTTTAATGTAGCTATAGGTATTGTTATTATTTGTGTGTGATATTTTATTGTTTTTTAATGGTTTTTTGTATCTAATAAATATTATACTATTATATCATCAAACTTAAATTGGCTTATGCTAATTCAGATTAATGATATTTCATTATATCACTCTTATTTGTGTAAATTATTTTATGATAGCTATCATGGCAATACAAAATTAACGTTCATTCTTAGTTAGTCATCTATTACAGAAGTCAGATCAAGCGACTATTTAGTGTATCTTCATTAATGTCTAAAGAATTAACAACCTTATCGTGAGATAAGGTATTTTACATTAACAATGATATTAAATACAATAATAACATTTGAATATTAATAACATTATACACTAGTATCAGTACATTTGCGCATAACTAAAATTTATTTTGACATTTAATAATATTTATAAGGTTTATTTTTCTTATAATAACTAACTAACTATATATTATATTATATAAGCATATTAAATATGTTTAATTATTATAATTATTAAATAGGTATACCAAAGACTAAGGAGATAGATGTTGTTATTTTTGAAACAAATAGCAATTTAACACTTAAAAAATCTAAAATGGATCATTTATTTTATCGAATGTCCATAAAATTAAGCATTAAAAAGAATAATTTTAATGATTTTGAGGTACTCTATAAACAATTATTATAATCAATCGTATTAATAGTTCTTACTTTATTTGTATCATATAATATATAAAAGCTAATTTAGTAGAAAAATAGAATTAAAATTTGAAAAAAAAAATAACACACTTATACTCAAAAACTAAAGTGTCTCTAAAATATATATATAGTTTAAATATAAAATAGTGTACACATGTATAAATTCATTATATTACGTTAAAAATATTTTAAATCATCATTGAGAAAAAAATAAAGCTGATGATTTTAAATAACATTTTTACTTTATTTTTTAGATGTTTATAAGTTTATTAATAACATTATCTACATTTCTCATAAAATATTTAAATAATATAATTTAATAAAATAATTTTCAATAACTTTGGAACATAGTGATGGATTTTTATGAACTTAATTTGATTATTTTTAGTATTTATACTGTATTGCTGTTATATTATTGCTTTTATTATAATTAAAATATCAAATCTAACAAATATAAAAATAGTAAGGAGGATAAATAGGTATTTGTTTGAATTAATACCCTAACAAATTTAAAAAAATGAATTAAGTAAAATGAAATATTTTAACCAATAATTTTATAACCTAACAAAAAGAGTTCTACAAATGATATTATCATTTAATATTTTTATCTACTCTACCTTTTTAATACTAAAAATAATTTTGATTTGAAAAGATATTAACTTTGTAGATGTTTCCCTCTGTATTCTTTTTTATACAACTTTTTGTTTTAAAACTATAATATTCCAATACTATTGAAATATTGAAATAACATATTTTTTAGAAGACTTTCTAGTTAGTTTATAGTTTTTTATATGACATGTTTATAAATAATGTCTAAATATAAATAATTTTGATTTGACAACTGAAAATAACATGTAATGATTATGCTTGTATTTGTTCACGACGTAAATCATATAAATTATATTAATATTATAAAATACATTATTAACTAAAAATTAGAGAATTTAATTTACAAAATAAATTATAATCGCATTTTTAGTATAAATAACTGTACGTATTTAAACATGTACATCAATGATTTAAAGATCTTTTATAATTAATAATTATATATATATATCAGCAGTGAAGATGATAATTGTTAAATAAAGTTATTTATAGTACCTACTTGTTTTATTTATGTTTGAATAAATATAGTTTATGAACAACTAGTCAATAAAAACTGAATTTTAATTTATTAAACGATTTAAAGCTCAATTGTTTGTAAACAAATCATAATAAAATATCATTTGTAATTTTTTTATGATTGTTTTTTGTGGTTCACGAACGTCAGAATTAAATGATTTAGATTTATACGGAATAACATAAGGTTATTAACATTGTATAATTTGAGAGTGATTTAATAGTAATTTAATGGTTTTTATGCTGTGGTAACGAATATTTCAAAAAAAAAAAAAAAAAAAAAAATAGAAGCAAATAATTGCATCAGAAATATTATATAACGTAACGTATAATTTTAATCATAATAAAAATACTAAATGAGAAATAAAATTGGCCATTGAGAGACATAGTCAAAATATACCGATTGCAGTTGATATAAGATTTATGTGCTGAATTATGCAATACCTAGAAAAATAATATGTATTATGGACCTACCACTTCATCGTAAATATTAAAGTTTATGAAGAGTATTGCACTGAGTATTGACCTCATGCTAATGAATGGAATAAAAAACCTATTTTGCGTAAAGTGAATGCGTAAAGACGTTATTGTGCTATCAATATAATTTAATTTTAAATTTCGATTTATTCTGGAGTCTGAAAATTACAAAAATTACATGAAAATACGTATGTGTTCAGGAAGGGGACAAAAGGTCTTATAAGGAAATCAATTTTTCATTAAAATATCAGTTTTAAATATAAATAAAAAAAGTAATTAAAGATATCCATAACAGTCCCGAATTCACAAAACATTAAATATATTTTTTATTCAAACATCTGATGGATTATCCAGAAACACACTGCATAATATTTATATATTTTATAAATTACGCGATTTCAACGAAAATCGTTACGTTCAAATCTCCCATGTCAGTTTTGACTTCAGAAAAATAAAATTAAGACCTTTTTTTACACAGATGCGGTGTGCTTAGAAAACAGTAGAGGTAAAACGAATAACATTTTAGGTACATACTCAGACAGTCTTTAAAAGAACGTGTGTGATTTAACGGCTGACAAAGGCAGACCAGTAGTCATACACACAAACTCATACACTCGCATATATAACAACTTAGTAAAAATCTATTCCACTTTCGACCCACTGGCTCACGTGACTTAACGTGGAACCACGACTTTTCGTCGGTCGTGATGCGAATAATTTATAAAAGTATGTACTGTACATAACAAATCGCGTGACCACAGGTCATTTTCATGCAAAGTAATATAATAATATAAACGTGAATAACGACAACTTGTTGTACACACGATGAGGGTGAATATCATCGTCGTGGATAACCTGGGTAAATTGAGAATTATTATTTTTCCACGAATTTGTTGACGTACCTTAAGTACCTTATACTCATATATATATGTTTATCATATCCTGCAGTAAACCGATGTACTTTGGCGACATTTATCATAACACATGTACAGTTTTTGTGTATTGTATTTTTAATGTACATACGCACACGTACATTTACACTAAAGCAATTACAAAAATATCTGTTTTATTCGTGATACACATTTTTTTTTTTTTGAATAGGGATGACTTTTAGTCTTAAAACATTAAAACAAATAATTATCTCACGATATTTATGTTCTTAAATTATTTTGGTAGAGTTTAATTTACTTTAGATTCAATTAGCTTATAAATGAAAATCATTCACTTTTATCAGAGCTATTTATTCGACCAGTCATTACATTTTGGAAAATTAATTTTGGCACATATTTATCATTTCGGAGCTTTTCTTGAACTGTGTTGCTTTATAGTACGGTATGTAAATAATAGCTATGGAAAATTTTCATCATCAGAATGTAAAATTATTCAAAAGTAATAAGTAATAACTTTTTCAACGAGATAATTTTTTACTCCAATTTTAAATTAAGTATGCTATTCAACTTAAAACTTAATTAAATTGCTAGCTACGTTTCACTACGACAAAACATCTTCGAGTAGGTGAATATATTGGAATAATTAAGACCATTAAGTTATTTAATTAATAATATTTACAGCTTGCAGCTTATATGTTAAAATAATTGATTAATTAACACATTCTGTTTGAGTTTTATAAGTGACATCAAATATTTCAATTAATTAAAACCAACAAGTCTTACTATATATATATTATACATATATTTATATATTATTATACACAATTTTTATGAGTACTAAGTGCTTACGTTATATTTATTAAAACTAAATTTAAAAAATAGACTTTTAAATAGGTGTTAAATTAATTGTTTCATTTGTTATGATATTAATTTTAATGCTTATTGCTGATAATTTGTAAATTCATAATATGAGTATTTTATATACTCGCTATACTCCATTTAGTTATAAATTATAATCATGATTATTAGGAAAATAACAGTTTGCATTTCATAATGGTATTTATTATATTTGATTTTTTATCAAATTATGGAAAATCAATTAGTTAGTGTATCTATGAAAAGCTAATTTGTTTGATTTTTAAAATTTTACAAAATATTATATTTTTTTTTTAAAGAGAATCCAAGTCTAGTTTAAATAGGTGTATGCTTCTATAATATTATATACATAATTAACTAAATATAAAAGTTAAAAAATATAAATTTTGATGTTACAGTTTGAAATAAATTTTTTTATATTAGATTCATAATAATATAGTTCATAGTTTAATTATAAAATATTTAATTTAAATTTATGATATTATTATTTAATGTGCTGTTAGTGGGTGTCTGTTTTTTCAAAATATTGTTCATGTTCATGTTTATTTTTTATATTTACTTTTTTATCATATATGTTTTGAAAAAAATGTATTTTAATATATATTGTTAATATTTATTGTTAATTGTATATAAATGTAGTATTGTATAGTATATAAGATACGTATTAAGTTTATGGAAGTTTTGTATTACTGGGTAAAAGTTAAATGTAGAATGTCAAATTGTAATTAATAGTTAACTCATTTTTTTTTTTTTTGCTTCAAAATAATTAAGATTATATTGGCTGTAATGTTTCTATAAATATTGTTAAATAGTATAGAATGTATAGTCATTGTGTTGTATTTTTTTTATATATAATTAACTATTATTCAATATTTTTATTATTTCTACAATAATTTAAAAATACTGCATAGTTGTAAAACTAATTTATTCAATACTACGGTCACAATTTTAATTGAGCTATTATATTTATTTATTTATTGATTATTAAATAAATAATGTGATACCTATTATTATTGATTAAAAAATAAGAATAAACAAATTGGAATTAACTTTTTGTGTAAAAATAAAAATATTTTTATTCTATTATATTTATTTAATATTTAATAGAGATATATTAATTTTCTTTTCTATTTTTCTAAAGTAATAATTAATCTTTTAAAATTAAAAAAAAAATATAAGCAATATTTTTGAATATGATTATTTAATAAAAATTTTTTAACTTTCCTTTTGTATAAATAAATAATAATAAAAAAAAAAAATAATAAATCTTTAAAATAATGAAAAGTTTTATTAAATATAGATGTATATAAAAAATATGTGTGATATAACATTAATTAATTTCTTATTATTTAATCAATAGATTTATTGAATTTATAGTTTGAAATTATTTTAATAAGTTGAAATATATTTATATATATTTACATATTTATTTACTCATATATTTTGTCTTAGTAAATTAAAACATTTTATATGCTCAATAGATCCTGAAAAATTTATATACAAGATAAGGAAAATCATTTGTTCATGTTCCTACATTTTTCAATTTAATCTATACTATTGTTTAAATATTATAATATATTGAAAAAGTATAAGATCATGGTTTTTAAGTCTTCTAAAAACTAGTTTTTTTTTTTTTTTAATATAATATTAAATATACTTATATTTAAAAAATCATATAATTGCATAAAAATTGATTAAACTGATATCCAAATTTTATAAGAAATAGTTGAGATATCTATAATAGTTTCTGTTAATAAATTTTTGACCAAAAAAAAAAAAAAAAAAAACAAAAAGAACACATATTAACAGTAAATAAAAAGAGATAAAGAAATAATGACATTATATGAAATTATTAAGTGATTTTGAAGGTTATTGTTACAATTATTATGAGACTAATAAATTTATTAATTATTAATACGAAAGTAGATGTTAAAATTGTAAAATATAGTGGTTTGACGATGATTTTAAAATCCTCCAAAAATGCTAATAAAAAAAATCTTGTGTGTTTTATAATAATTTTAAATTAGGATTATTGTTTTCAAAAAAATAAGTAATATTTTGACCACATTTGGATTTTTCAAAATTCGATAGTGTAATGAGTACTAGGTAATTGTACCTATAATATTATAATGCATATTTTCAATCTTTTTTTTTTTTTTGTTAATCCCTGAATACATTTATTAATTTACAAATAAGTTTTAATTAACTAAAAATTGAAATTATTATTAGCATTTTATTTTTTAAAAAAAAAATGTGTACGCCTCGTGTGTGATTTATTAATTTACATATCAAAGTTTTTGCCCCAAGTCGAATAATAGGATTTGGGCACATGTAGCTGGCAAAAAATCAAAGATGACCTTTTAAAAAATTCCAACAAAAATCCAATTACCCAATCATTCTTATTTCATTGAACATTGGAATTATTCGGTTGGAAACATTTGAATAAAAATTGTCGATTTTAACTATAATTTGAAGTCGCGTTGCATAAAACAAATATATATTGATGTTTCATCAATATTAATTAAAACACAAACGTTATATAAACTACTAACACTAAGGTAAAAAAAAAAAATAAAAAAAATGCATACATTAAAGCTATTATTATGAATGAAACATGTTACACTGTTAAAAATAAAATATGAAATCTGTGTATTAATCAAGTATTCATCAGATTTAGTGAGTTTTAAAAAAACATGTCGGTAAAATAAACTGTTATTTTTATATAATATGTGTAGCTTATTGAATAATAAAATCAATTATGCTTTTTTTTTTATTTGAAATTTGAATAACTTATAAAAGTTATAATCTAATTTAAGAGTGTTTAGTTATATTTGGTATATATTTGATACATGGTAAATAGTAATAATTATAAATAAATAGTAATAATAATTTATTCTTAATTTTTTTTAAATTTAAATTAATTATTTGAATGATTTTAAATTAATACCTTTAAATACCTAATTCTTAATTTATGGTTATTTCTTGCGAATGATTTGGTAGAAAATTTTTGAAATTCAAGAAAATATATTTTTACATAGGTAGTATTACATTACATACATTTTAGGTACACAACATATAATTTATTATTCATAGAGCGTTTACATGGCTGAAGTGTCAATATTGGCTTGATAATTTTATTTATCGTGTTTAAATTACAAAATATGTTTACAATTTATATTACATACAACTACCATACAAAGTGTTGTTACATCAAAAGAAATACGATAAATCTTTATTTTAAATAGTTTTGAGGTAAAAATATTTTCCTATTTTTTAATATTACTCATAAATAATGTGTGTGCACTGAATTATTATAAGCTCTTAACCTGACCATTTATAGAATTTTCATATTTAACAAAACAAATAATTTTTTTATAGTGTTTGCCCTTTTTTTAAGAATAAAAAAAATATTCTATTAATAAAAAAATGTTCTCAAATATTTGAATTCGTGTTTTTAATTCTTCTACAAACGCATGTTATATATGTTTTTAAAATTTGAGTTTTAAAACAATAATGCAATGTAATATGTTGAAGGAAAATACTTTTTTAAAGGTCGGAAGTAGTTTCATCGAATTTCTCTTATGCAAGCGACAAGTTTTCAATACTTAAAAAATTACCATCGCTGTATATTAACTGTGTAAATGTGCAGTATATCAAAAATTGTATATACGGTTTCAACTGACAACAACAACAACAACGGATACTGGGCGTAGTTTTCACCGACAGTTTTCACTTTTTGTTTCAGTACCACAGGATTAAAGGGATTGCGTGAATTAATTAATAAAAAAAAACTATATTCACCAAATTCATCACTATATATATAGACTATCGTAAATTAAACGTAATTAATAAGCGTAATAAAAACCCGAAGCTTTATTTTCATGCTAGGCGGTGGTCTCGATTTGTGAGTCAAATTAACCGATTCAAAATGCTCGCGTATATCTGGGCAGTGGACACTGATGAGAGTGTATAAATTCAAACGCTGGAAAATAACAATAATAACAATCATTGAATAGTCGACAAAGATTCCCATTAAACGAAATATCTGCGATATCTGTCGCTTTTATAGGTGGGTAATATTTGAAACGGTTCAATGAACTGTGGCTGTGTATGAATAATTAAGAATAATTGACAAGTTTTTTTTCCTTAAATACGACTATTTTTCTACCCAAGGTAGATAATACATACTCAGTACCGTCGAGATTTCAATGCTATACGAGTTCGTTCAAACATCCGGTGTTTACAAAGTTTTAAACGAAAACACAAGGAACTACGAAAACCAAACGTACCGGAAAGGTTTAAACTTTATATATAGGTATATATATATATAATTTTATAGAGAGTTTTTCACTTGTAAAGGTCCAACCTTTCAATATATTTTGTAAAGGAATGGTATTTTTTTTATATCTCAATCAAAGTATTTGTAGCAGTTTCATGTTACATAAAAACAAGCGGTTTTTTTGATTGTTTTAAAACAAACAATTTATATAATGAATAATTATCAAGTAACAAATTATGTTATAACGTAATATAATAAAATATGAATACTAGAATTATATTTTTTTATTGAAAATCAACAAATATTATACATTTATAATAAATAAAAAGGTATTTTAAATTTTAAACAAGTTATTTGTTATAAGGTAAACAATAATAATAAGTTTAGCATAGATACAATTTTTGGCAACTGTAGTAATATAATATTAGATTCTGAGAAGAGCGATGACCGTATTGGTTTTACAAAGATGAGAATTCTTTTTTCGTGTCTATCATTGCTTTTAAGAGCAGTAAAAATGCTTTTGAAAAATTTGTGGATGGTTTCTGGTAAAAATTGAATTTAGTTGGTATTCTGAGGACCAAAAATAAAAAATGACCAGTACTTTTAAAAATAATCGGAGAAAATAACAATTTAAGGATAGAATACTTAACAATGAAAATACATTTTTTAATGAAAAATGTTATAAAGCAGCTGTAGTGTTTCTTATTTTTGTTTATTTGTGTTTTATTATTTATTTTTGTTTGATCAAAATAGTTATATAATTTTATTTAGTTATAATTCATATTTTTATGAATTTTGATTTGAACTATCGCATCATAAAAGAGCTGAAAATGACCTTTTTTGAATCGAAATTATTATAGTTTTCTCCTTTTAAGCACATATTTAGGGGAGTTTAGAGGTTCAATTTCGATTTTAAGAAAAAATTTAATACAAATCTTTTTTTTTTCATATATTATAAATTTAAATTTGTTATTTAATATATTATTGCTTATAATTTATTAACCCTCCCACTCTGGAACTTTTGAATAAAACTTAATGTATATATTAGATTACTATTCTTAATTATTATTTCAGTCTAACCCTAATTTCCAATGACTAAGAATAGTTTTTTAGATAAGTATAAATAATTATTATTTACCTTTTTATATTTATAATCATTCATGTAACTGTCGTAAACATAAATAAAGCAGAGCTATTTAAAATTTAAATGTACTATATAACAAATTTGTGAATATCTAGACATCTAAAAACTGTCATTTATTTTCATCAAAGTTTTATTTAATATTTAAGAGCACAATAGGTATTATATTCTGCAGTTTCAGTTTATCAAGAAAAAATTTGAGTCAGATGGTGGCATGCTCTCTCGCTGGACCGAGAATAGTTTATTAAGTAATTATTAGATAAAGACGTATAATAAATAATTTATGATCAGAAAGGACAAAGTCTTATGTGGTTGTTCATCTTCGTATATGCCATACTCGTATGGTGCACGGCCACCTCGTGGCCAAGGAAGAACCCTCTCCTCTCATTCCCTATTCGTTTTTTGCAAAAAACTCTACGGTCAATCACATACTGCTCAAATTTCGCCAGTAAAATGAAATACGCATCAAACAGAAATTTCCTCCAATTCTGTATTGACACTCAAACCCACTCCTGGAACATCTAGAAAACTAATATATTTCATCGGAAAAATTGAATTCCGTTATATAATCCAATAATATAACCTAAGTAAATCGATGTACAAACATAAACGTAATTTTATGTAAATAGAATGTAATCACTGTCTAATAAACGTATAGTAAACGTCTTGTAAAATAAAATAAAAATAAATAAATAATATTAACCATATAACTTTTATTTGCTATAAAAAATTTAGCTTTTAAATATTTTCGCTTTTTTAAGAGACTCTTACATGCAATTAATTAGAATATTTAAATTAATAATTTAATATTGTAAATTTGGTGGATTAAGTCACAACGAAACCAGAAAAATTCCCAGTGGACCACTGTTCATATTTGAATACAACATGGGTTATTGTAATGATGTTTCATACCATTACAGTATTTATATGTTACTATTAAAATATACATATATCCCAAAAGACTAAAACATGTGTCATCTTACATTCATTCTGTACTATCATTGAGTATTACCAGGAGGGTATAACTATAATTTGATTAATTAACAAATTGTATATTCATTATTATAATCCTTCAACCTGCTACATATCTCTGTACCGAAGTAGTCTTGTTTTATTGCTTTTTCTGTGTAAGAGTAAAGTAAAATAAATTATATCAACATTTTATTACAATATACGTTAAATTTTAGTCGGTGTAACTAGGCGTCTTGACTAATATTATTAACATCTAAATCTTCTTAGGTTCTCCCGTTTGGTATTAGTTTATTATTGATACACCGTATCAAAATTAGACAAAATGTTAATTGTTATCTATTACATAACACTATTATGAAAAAAAAAAGCTTAGAACAGAATTCCGAAATTTTTGTGAGAATTTGACTATAATTAAACGATCATTACCAAAAATAATTAGAATTAAAAGTGAAGAAAGTGATAAGTATGATTCAAAAGGTGAAACTGATGAAAGTAATAATATAAATGAAAGTGCAAAAAATTGTGTAAAAATTGTGTAGTATATTCTGTTACAATAATTTTAAAAAAATAATAATATATATATAGTGATACATATTACTGCTGGTTCAAAGCATATAAATTCTTAATACTACCGTGTACTCGAGTATGTATATAATTTGTTTAATTCAATGTTATTTTAATGAATCATATCCAGAATAATAAAAATTTCAATATTAATAATTGTTTCAGGTACCTAGTATGTGAAAAATCCTTTTCATTATTAAAAATAATCAAAAACCAACTAAGAAATTCATTGATGGGGGAAAATTTGGATGCATTCATGATGACGACAATCAAAAATGTATTATCAGTGATAATTTATCACATAGTATTGAAATTGATGATATAATTAAGTTAGTAAAATCAAAATATAATTAATAAAAAAAAGACTCTTGTATTAAAAAATTCAGTTTTTTTTTTTATTGATCGCAAAAAATAACATCGACAACAAAGGCCATTAGTTACAAATAAGATTATTATACTAATTAAAAGCTAATAATAATAATTTTTTTTTTTTTATATAAGATTGAAAAGTTTTGTTTGTTTCATAAACTTAATTAGATCTAAGTTTTTATTTTGGTTGGGTCCAAGTGAAGCGTCTAGGTTGTAGAATCACTCAGTATATGTATAGTGCTATAGCAACACATAGACTTCTTCACCGCAGATATATAAATATATTACATATTATATTAAAATTTATAATCTTTCGTATCGGATTTTCATAAAAATAATTATATCTTCTTATGTGTTAACATTTTCAGAACATTACTCCGTACTTAATGGTTGTAATTCGTTAACCATATATAAATATATATGAATATTATTGGTATAATTTACCTGCACATACATATTACAGTACCTATTATTATGATAATATGATGTCTGATCTCTCCGGGGGTTGTTCACCTGCAGTCATATACAATAACGTCTAATGAAAACGGTTCGATTTGTGCCATGTTTCTTCGATAAATATGTCCGAATCGGAAAAAATAAAAATAAAGAGTTTTACGTTAATCACGTTTAGCTGTGTGTCAACTGTCGACTGTCGTAGAGGTTAGTGATGTTTTGTCGAATTTTCTTCGTCGAGAAATCGCTGCTATTGTATATAAAAATAAGTCCACATCGCAACACTGCTGCTGCGGTGTACGTATAGGGGACACAGGTTGGTCGGTGTGACGGGTACAAGCTTCTGAGCTACTACGGAAATGGCGACAAACATCATCCGCTGGCAAAACGGAATCCCGTACACTGTCACGTTGTATTTATATATTTGTATAATAATCGTGTACACGTGTGCGGAGAAAATCACACCTTACCTGCTCGTAAAATACAGTTTCGGCGGGGATGGAACTCGTGTACACATATTAAGTTTGATCACGCGTGCCTGTGTGTATGTGTGTGTATACTCGGAAATTCGAATACATCAATCACATTTTGTCTCTGTGGCGCGATGTGGGATTACTAATGAAAACTTTATCGCCGTCCCACGCGGCGCAGATGTAAACCCATCCGCAGCCAACCATCCGCCCGTGCACCGTAATAATTTTCTGAAGACTGTGATTTGTCGGCGAGCGTTTATAATATAGTATATACAATTTTACGATCGAAAACCGCGTGGTGCAAACTTATATTATTATATTATAATAGTAAAAACGGTCCCACGTGGAATATTATGATGAAGTCTGACGGTGTGAGGTGCCCCGAAATTGTTGAGTATGTGAGTTAGGTAAGGTCTAAGTGTTGAAAAAACGGGAGTTGATCCACTTAAAGAGTGTAGAGATTGGAGAGGGTATTTCAAATTATTTTATTTGGGTATCCATTTGAATGTAGTATGCAGAGCCACAGACTGCGATAATTTCACATTTAAAAATATTTCTGGTTACTTTAATTGTTTATTTTGAACTATAATGTGAAGAAAAAAAATTATTTTCAACGTGTATCGGATTTCTGTAATTACACAATATAAAAGCGTAAAATACAATAAAAATGTTTGGCGAGGGATGATACTCTTACTGACTCGCCTCTATGTTTCTTTACCCGTTGATACATAATTGAAATTCAATACATTTTGCGTCTGTAAAAAAAAAAAAAAAAACTAGGACTCTTGGGAGGGAGATCGGGTGACACTTTTGGAAACGAAATTCGAGATAAAGCCTCGGGTAAATAAAGCGAACGTGTTATTGAAGAATCGGTGACAATTACTATTGTATAAACACACACGTGACGCGTTTTACAAACTAGATAGCGCGAAGAACTAGTCAACTAGTATAATATGTAGTTATTTCATGAACAATAGCAGTATAATATTTTGACAACACAAATAGACAATTTTTATAGACGTTATTCAATTAAGTACTGTAAACTTTGTTGACAAGTTCATAATGAATTCGGATTGTTAGAATTTCAGTCGTATTTCAAATACACGTAAGCTGTCAATGGGCATAACATGAAATTAAGTTTAACACGTATAATTAATAATCTTACAATCATTTTAGTCGGTTAATTTATGAACAACGTTGTATTAATTCAATTTATTTGTTGATGTTTAATCATAAATGAATTTAGTGACTTCATATAGTGTTTTAATTTAATTGTGAGAAATATCCGGAGAAATAATTGTCTAGTTTATTAACTCAGTCATATTACATTTTATCAATTAATATAATATTTATAATACATATAATAAGAAGAATTGTTATTCTTACATTAAAGCTGGTTACACACTACCGACATCTATACTTAACTCAAATAATTTAAATTTAAAGTTATAAATGTAATTATTTAGTCGTAATTTTTTTAGTGAGTATACGCTTAAATGTGTTTGACATGAAAACATTGGGGGCTTCGATCCCACACCCCCTTAATATACTACATTATTATTATTTTTATTTATAATTACATAGATACGTTATGTCACTTTATTACTACCATGCTATAATTGAGTCTCTAATGTAATATTTATTTTTAAGTAGTTATAATCAAATATCTAATCAAATAGGATTTTTAAGTTTTAATTTTACATTATTATTAGTTAATAAAATCAAAAAACAGAATTAGAGGAAAATATGAAAATATAAAATAAAATATATCTCATACTCTTTGAAATCACTACAAGTATGTTGAGCTACTGTTAAATTTGGTATCTATTTAGGCACCTAACATGATTAGCTTATAAAATAATAAGCAAATAAAAATTAAAAAAGCATATAAACAAATAAATAAATCATAAAATTTTCAACCTTCATCGTAATTTGTTACGATCATATAAAACATAAACTGAACTCGATCACTGTTGATCTATTTTTGAATTATAAAAATACATAATATATTTAATTAAAATTAATAGTTTAATTTAATAATTAATAATTTAAAATTAAACTTATAGTATAACGGGTAAAATATTAATTTTTGCGCTTTATTCCATTACTAAGGTACAAAAGCGCAAATTCATTGATTTATCGAAAAAATCGACGATTTGCGCTTTTACTACGAATACATTTAATATTAGCAACTGTTTTGATTATGAAAACCGTCAAATCGATAAGGTTTGTTTGACATTTTATTTATTTATTAAAAATTATTTATAAAATAAATGCATCACCATACGCGTATATCCACATTTCATGTGTTATTCTATAAATATACGCACTTACAGAAAAATAGAGAAGTAGGTATACGCCATATATCCACGTATGCGCTCCACTACACCACTGGTTTTAATTATAAAATATATTAACACAAATATTAATGATATAATTTTAATTATTATAATATTGCTTATGGATATGGTTATTTACTCAAACACTAAGATAAAATAATAAGTGATATTATGATGATATTTAATTATCAAGTTATGTGGTTTGATTACGTGAATATCATTATAAATATAAATATCTTAAATAAATAATTTTAATTATATTTTAGATTATTTATTAAATATTATTGTTTGTATTAGAATATCCGATGTTGCTTTTACCTTGAAGTCTGGCACAGTGTAAAAGTTAAAGGTAATTGAAAAATTTGCTATTTTTATTGTTATATTGAGAAATGAGGATTATTAAGAATAATAATATTAAATCTATAATGAATTCATCATTTTTGACTTATAATAATTGTCGAACTCAACTACTTCAATAATAATTGATTGTCATTCAATAACAATTTTCATTTATTTTTTCTAGTAATATTGTAAATTAATATATATTATAAATTTACATTATTAATTACATATGATACAATATATATATATATATGTATATTTAACTCGTGTCAATCGAGTTTTTTTTTTTTAGATGATACATAATTTTATTATGATGTATGTTTAATGGTATAATGCATACGTATAGTATTAATATATATTTTATAATTCAAAATATGCTAATATTTATTAAGTACCTTTAAATTAAAAATATATTATGAAATAATTGTTATATAAACTTCAATTCTTGAATAGTCAAATATATAACTCTATTTTTTATTTTTTTATTGTTTTTAAAGTCTATTGTTTTTAATTTATTATATAATATATATATTATTATTGCTTTTAAATTATACGCAATTTGTATTTAACTAGTTAAACCTCACGATGGTGATTATCGGGGCTAAAGGTTAGAAAAAATTAGTTCTCCTTACATTTTTATATTTTATTTTGGTGTTCGGTATTAATGAAATAAGAATTATTATCTATCAACTTTAATTTATAATATTTCATTTGATTTTTGTTGAGGATTTAGTTTTTAGGATCTGAATTTTGTCGTTAAATATATTTCATTGAGAAAATAATTTGTTAGGACATTTTTGAAATAAGCATGAACCTTCCGTAAACAATGGCATATCTCCTTATTACCTCCTCTTATTATTTATTCTAATCGTTGAAAATTTTAATATCCTATATGCTATTTACTAATTTATCATACATAAGTTAATTTTTCTTTTTTTTTTAATAAAATATTTTTCCTCAATCATCATTGTTAGCTTCACTAATTAGAATAAATCTCTCTTTAGCTACAAACTCTTATCTATTTACTACATTTTATTTTAAAATTTACAGTTCTTGATGTTATTAGATTTTTTCTTAATTTTAATTTTTTAAATTGCCATACTACTATTCTAGTCAGTTATGATGTAACTAGATATTGTTTTGAATGTCTTAATATTTATGAACTATTACGATAAATACAAAAAATTACTTCTTGTTGAATATTGTGACGTTTAGGTGTAATATTTGATTATACAGGTTTTTTTGAATACGGCTGAAATTATATAACATTAAAGATTTTAAAAATTTATAAAAAAATATAAATATTAGCCTATCGCTAAGTATTATTTTATTAGTAACATACAATTTAACAAAGTTATAGTAGGAATATATTACTCAAATAAATAAATAATACATTAATTGATTATAAGACTTAGTCAATGTTCTATATTAGTAAATACGAGTACTTAAGTATTCATCATTATTCATGATTTTATCCAAATTAATTATTAATGAAATTTATCTAAATAAGCAATATAAATAAGTTATTAACCACTAGTTATCAGTTTCGATTAGTATAAATTATTTTATTGATACATTTAAACAAAGTAAAATACCTAAAATTAGTATAAAGTTTATACAGTTTTGTTTCGATAGATATTTACTAAGTAGCCTCTCGAGATATCGAGATATTATTATCAGTAGCACGTACTTTCCAAGAATAGACGTCTAAAAGCAAACGTGAGTATCACCTGATGGAAGAACAAAAAACAAATCGACCACATAATGATCGATAAAAAGTACCTATCATGAATAAAAATACATAAGTAGATTCAGAGGTGCAGACAGGGATACGAATCAATACTTAATAAAACAAAAAAGTTTTCTAACAATTGGAGGACGATAAAAAAAAAAATAAAAGCTTTGAATACCCGATAAATTAGCGAGATTAATTCAATGTGCAATGTGCAATGAACAGACCTATTGTAAAGTATATTTTTTAAAAAAAATTATCAACGATATTTTATTGTAAGATTAGTCTGGGACCGGGTGATGTATTGTCAGTAGTTCTGTCCTAAGAGTATGTACAGTATTCGGTGAAAATATATTTGATATTGAAATTAAAATAAACCCCAAATGGGTGTTATACTCATTCTTCTTTGGCCATTAAAACTTTGGAATATATTAGTGTGGCCAACTCAAGTGATAATTACTTTAAACTTTTTGGACAACCCTAGAGATTAGGGTCAATGATTGATATTTTGCTTACTTTGGTGAAGTGGAAATAGAGAATGAGATAACAATAGTTGATTACTATGTAAATATAAATTAATTTTTTATTAAGATAAGTATATTTCAGAGTGTAATAATCTGAGAAAGAAATGGTTATACAGACAGAATCACATGTTTGGCTTAATCAACGTATAAATTTTCATTTATGTAACCGGGAATTGGATATTTTTAATTTCTTTTTTTTTTGCACTATGATTTATGACAGTCTGGGAAAATAGTTGTTTCTATTTTTGAGAATATTATTTTTAAAATGTTTTAAGAAATCTTTAGATAATTGTGGTTTATTTAAAACATATTTAACGACAATTATTCATTAAGTGTTCAAATTATTATTTATCTAAATGTATTTAAATGATACTTCTACTTGAGAATTTCTTCTTGAATATCTTTATTTATGTTGATTTAAATAAATGAGTACTTTATAGAGTTATCAAAATTATAAATAATTTATTTTTGTGCATATTATTCAGATTATATCACATATTAAAATTCGAAGATTCAAAAATAATTAACATCACATACCATAATAATTAGAAGAAATTTTTTGACTCGATTTCTAATCAAGTATTAATATTATTATATTTAAAAAAAAACTGATACTTATTATTGATAATGTGAATTTTTATGGAGATAAAAATTAAATTTGAAATATGAACTGTTGTGGTATATACATCAAATATAACTTATGATATACCTACACTTATATGGATAATAATTTTGAGTTATCAAAGTTTTCAAGTTATAGCAAGTCGGCTATGAACATGGTTTTTTGACTACTCTTTTTTTTGGTATAATAATTTCATAAATATAGATTTTGTCATGATATAACAAAGAACTCATTATTTTAAAGTAACCTACATTGATCCATAGATATTTTATATGATCCATATACTTTATGGTCTGTCAACTCAAGAGATTCTTGAATATTCTTGAGCTATTCATTACCATAGTTTATAGGCTATATAAAGATCAATCATTTATAAATTCAAAATTATGTCTTAGACCTCTGTAGGTTTTTATGGATTTTAAAACAAATTAAATCAAATATACTCTTACAACTTATTGTTCTTGTACCTAACTTAAAGTTATATGTATTGTAAACTTACAACTAACGACCGTCTTTTAACGTTATAAAATAGTTTCAAGTGCTAAAGGTTTAAATCACGGTTGTCTGTCATATGCATACGTAACTGACTTATACTTACTGGTGCGGAGGTCAACAGTGATCAATCAATCCAATATATTATAAAATATTGTGCTTTTTCAACGACATCTTATTTTAAAAACGTTCTATGAATTTATCTAATAATACTGTAAATTGTCTTCATTTTATTTTGATCTTGTTAAATTGATATTAGTTAATATTTATGTATTATTAGCTTGTTGACATTTTTCTTTGGGTACTTTTTAAAAATACTACATAAATTAAACTAATGGTTTGACCGAAGTCACCAATTGTTGGCGTGTACGTATTATTATTGCATAAAATAAAGAAAACTAATTAAGAATGTAAATTAAATATATAATGAAACATATAAATTTATAAAATTACCCAGGAAAACGTGTTTTTAAATGTAAGTGAGGAAAAGACAATATAAATATAAATTATAACAATATTAAAAGCTTACGAAATTAGTATAATATATTAGATTAATGATTTCCGACTTATGTAAATATTTTGTGTTCAGTCCTAACAAAATGATCTAAAAAGCTTGTAATTTTATAAAAAAATATTTAATTTTTACAATGAAACTTCAACATCCACAATAGAAATATATAGGCATTATAAACTGCCTTATGATTAAAAAAAAAAGAACCATATCTTTGTTTAAAGTTATAAATAATAAGATACCTAAGCTCAGGCTGAAATAAATTAAATTTCTTAAAAATTAACAATCATTATAGCTCATTAAATCTTAATTTTTAAGTCTATAGTTGATATAATATTAAATACTCTAACTCAAATTAAAAGCTGTTCTCTAAATTACGCTTGAAATAATCTCAACAATCATTATTTCGGTAAGTACGACCCATTGTTGTTAAGACTATAATAATTATTGTCACCAATTATCTCAAGAAGTGTACGTAATATAGCCTGTAAAGAGATTTATTGCATTGTGTGTTTTAGAATTGTATACCGAGTCCTGACGGAAACAAAATATACGACCAGTTTTAACTATTTATGTATGAGAAATCAGAAAATTGCTATGTATAGTTTACCATAGACGTATCAAAACTTTTGACTGGCGAACTTTTCCACGGTCCATAATTCTCCAAATAACTCAAGTTAGCTCGTTAAGTTGTCGTTGCAAGAGCTTATATCCATGACGTCGATTATATTGTAATTAACATTTAACCGAATAATCGAAAACATTCAGCCGTAAGGAACATATCTACATATATTTACTGGTTAAGATTAGTTGTGTGTACATACAATTTAGGCGTAGTAGTTTGTTTCATAAATTGATGTACATAGAAATCATAGAATAGTAAACATCACAGTATAATGAAAATTGTGATTATTTTTACACAAAATGTTTTATCAATTTACATGAACTTTTTTCATAGGTTTTTATTTTTTTTTTTTTGGTGAGCAATCTTAATATTTATTAGTGCGTGTGTTAAATAAACACATTTTTTATTGAAATATTATTTATTTAGTATCTGCATGTTCTATAAACGTGTTTCTTTCCAAATAACATGTACCATATTTTTATGTGTGAATATTATACTTAAGCGTTCTATAGTTATTTCATAATTTGACTGATACAACACTGGTGCAATACGTTGGCTTTAGTAGTTTATATTTTTTCTTTCTTTTTTATATATAATATCATATTATGTGATATACAAATTTTTATTTTTCAAGTAAAGTATGTTGGTAATTAATAATTATACTATGTAATTATAATTATTACCCAACTGTGGAAATAAAATGTATAAATAACTATAAAGCAAGCATATTATTTTTTTAGATCCAATAACATATATCTCTTCTGATTAAAGGTCCGTAATTAATTTAAAAAAAATAAATGCATCCTTTAGAGTTCATATTCTTATGTCAAAAATAGATTTACTCAAATCGAACCATTATTAGATTTAAACCGTTTTTATTTTATATGTAACTTATACGAAAAAAATACAATTAAGTATTTTAGAGAAGAGATAGAAGTATTGATTTTACATGATTTTATAACGATGTGTATATTTTTTTCTTTTATTTTTGTTATAATATCTGAAGACATTAAAAAAAAAAAAAAAAATTCTATGATCATTCACTTCAATAAAGGTTTCTGGTAGTAAATTTGATCAATATAGTTAGTGTTTTTGAGAGGTCAAAATTAAAAATTTTCAGTACCTACCTAAATTTTAAAATAATCAAAAAATAATTACTATGAACATTTTGATAATATTATTAAATTAATTCTAGAATAAGTTTACTTATAAAATTGTTTGTTCGTCTTTGATTTGTTTTTTTCTATAAATGTCGATAAAAAGTATAAAATATCTATCAATAGCTCAAAAATAATAGTCAACATATTTGAAAATTATTTCTGCGAGTATAAAATATGCTTATAGTATGTTCATTTTATGAACATTTTTAACATTTAGAATCTATATTATAAATTAAGAAATTTAATTCTATGTTTTTGTGTTTTTGGGTAAAAATTCCGGTTATTTCCCCTAATTTTTTTTCCTCCCAATTATTAAAGTACTGAGAAAATAAGTTTTTGATAGGTAAATAGTTATGTAGTAAATATATAGGTATTATAAAAATATTTAAATATTGATAATTTAATAGATGCAACGTTTTTTGCATAAATTAATACAACTTACTTCAATAAAAATAGTAATATCAGCAATATTAAAAATTACTATGAAATATATTTAGTAACATAAACTGACAGATTGTTTTCGCTCAGATTTATTTTTTGTATACAATGATTTATTATTGAATTCAAATGAAACACATACATTGCAGCAACTTAATTAATGACGATGTCATGACCTACTCAACGTCTACTGAAACCAGAATAGATACCTACTTTTCTTCTTTTTTTATTTGTTATTCTTATGAAATTATAATGATTCAATCAAATTATAAACTTCAAAGTTAAATGATAGGTATAATTACAATAAAATAATCATGGAAAATAAATGTTTTTATTTTAATAATTTGAATAATTAGTTCTAATTTTAAGTATATTAAATTATTATTATTTTTACTTATATTAAATTTAAATTACTTATACGTTTGTCGCAATTTTCGGTCTGTCAACCCTGAAAATTATAGAGCGCAACTAGTTAATCAGCCTTAAATACTTGAGCGCATTTAGTAACACAATTCAACACATCTCATATTATATAAAGTTACCTTAATATTGGGCATGATCAATCAAAAATCAAATCAGACTTATAACTATCAATCAAGTTACTTGACGATTTATAAAGGAAAGTAAAATTAAATTTTTTCTTTTCACTGTTTATGTGTTTAAGTCTAAAAATTCCAATAAACGGCTTAATGATGCTCTCTGTGTAATTCACAGTTTACGGAAACAAATCATAGAGATCTATTTTAAATATCGCCTCTATTTCTTTAACCAACTATAATTGTTATGGAGACCAATGAGAGGAATTATATTATGACACTTACATTATTAAAATCAGGGATCAACATGCATGCGTATATATTTTTATATAATATTATTCTACAGTTATTATGTTTAATATGGTTTGTATGATATCAGAGAAGGAACATCATATTTTGTATTTTTTTTACTAGCGTTTAGTATATAATATAAATTGTTCATCGTTGATGAAATAACATGGATAAAAAATATTAAATTTATTTTGAAACGAATTAACGTCGAGCTTAGCATATTTTTCCTTATCGGAGGACTTTTAGCTTAATTACAAATTCTGCGACAGCGTTGTGCTTATATATTATAATACAACAATCAATCCCTTGCGAACGTTTTGTACCCATATATTTACTAACTTTACTAACTTTACGATGGGATTAAACGATTAAGTCACCAATAACATAGTGCGTGGCTGTCTCTAATTAATACCTCCTCTCCGCTATGTATATATTATATTTAACGACGGTATACCTACGAAAAATTAGCGTAGATAAGAGAACAGAAATGGCCTTAGTGGTGCAAACGACTAGTAAAAATTATATTATTAATATAATTTCTGTTTTACATACTCGGTCGTCATAATAGCTATAGATATTATTAACCCATTTGTTGTAATCGCCGTGCGAAATTAAACCTGAAATAATGTGATCGTGTCGTATATCAAACGTGATTATTTGTCCTCGGTGAATTTCGGAAGCAGTCACATATCATAGGTACCTTGCAACGCGTGAATATGTTGAAAACTAGTTTTAATATTATATTATTACTCACGACTATTACAACAGGTATTTCGCGAAACTATTTCAAATGTTCAGCTTCAAATATTATAACTTTACTCACCGGACTGTTCAGTTTAATAAATATGTATGTAGTTATCGGTTTTCTACGTGTTTAATAATAAACGTCAAACGTTTTATATAATAATATAGCTGAAATTCAGTTTGAAACACCGTCATGGGCGTCACGAACAACAAAAAACAACTGTTACCGGAAACTTTCAGACTGAAGAATAATAATATTAATATTAATCACGAATGATGCGCATAATACGATATATTAATGCCACACGATTGAAAACGCATGACAGTGCGGAAATTTATTCTTACCCCGGACTCGTTGAAACGGAACTTTTTCAAAAAACCGAATCGTCTAAATATAAGTATCGTGCATCTTCGTTTCAAATCACTGCCAGAATTGCAAAAGCCACGAGTTGCATATTTTTTAATGTATTTCACAAAAATAAATTATGCGAATATTAATAAATGTAATTTTAAGATTTTTTTTTCTTATAAAATAGATTATTTTAAATATTTTTATCAAATCCACGTCGCACACCCATTTTATATGATATGTATATATTACATATACAGTGTACCTACAAAATATGAATTATATTATAAGCATTTGTTTTTATTGAAAAATTAAATTCTAATGTAATGTACAGTTCATTATACAAATATTTCCATAAAAGAAATAAATTATATTATAGTCTCAACTATCTATTAATATCTATACTAAAATACTTTTCTATTTTTTTTATTTTTAGAAGAAATATACAATCCATATCATATCATAGACATAATAAGTATATTAAACATAGAGCATGAGATAGATAATTTGAGGAAAGGAGCCACCCAGTGATGACACTTTCAATTTGGTTTATTTTTCATTTATTATATATTTTTAAAATTTTAAAATTTTTATTATTATTATTATTATTATTATTAATACAATAGATCTCTGCACTATTATTATGTATGTTGTTATTTGTTATGGACGTTATGGTGAATAAACGATACGGGTTCGGGTGGCAGTATTGTGTTAAACAGTTCCCACCCGTTCCCGGTTTCAAAAGGGGAAAAAAAAGGATGAGGTAGAGTCAAGCAGTCTATTTGGCTATACTAAATTACTAAATATGAAAGTAACTTTGTCCGTTTCGTTTTCATAGTTAAATCACCGAATCAATTTTGACGAAATTTAAGCATGAAGATAACTCTAGACATGCGAGTAGACTTCTTAAAAAAAAAAAAAAAACTTCTAAGGGAGGGAGAGTGAAACTAAATAATCATTTTAATGTGATTGAAAGTCAACTGTACATAGGTAAAACTTTTAAATTTTTAAAAGATATTAATTTTTAGCATCGTTTAAGAATACTTTTTAAAAATTCAACTCCAAAAGATGAAGAAAGAAAGTAGTTAAGTTTTACTTGAATCTTGGCATTATTGTCCGTTGAAACAATTAATAAAACGCACCTAGCTTTAATTAATTTCCTTATATATCATAATAAAGCTACTGATATGCGAGTGAAGTCACAGGAAATAGTTACTTGTAATATACAATATTTATATTGTTTATTGTATTTTATCATATTTTACAAGTCACGGTATAATAATTGCATTATTTATTTTGCTGTTTGTAAGTGGTTACACACGAGTATTTTTTATTTTTGAAATTCCGTGAGGAAAAATAAGTATATATAAGCTTGTGTTTAGACTTACATGTGTGTGCTCATGTAAGTGTGTTTTTGTAGTAATAGAGAGATGTATTATAGATTCATACATTTTTTTTAAGGTTTGCTGATTTATTGATATACCTGATTCACTAATACTTTTTTAAGTAAGGCTTTGCACTAACGTGTATTTCTTAGTCATAAAAGTATGAATGTGTTTGAGTAGATGTTTTTCGCACTTCTATTCAAAGTGTGTAGGTATATATTATACGAATCTCGAATGATTTGTGCGTAGTGACAGTCGGTTGAATTACGTTTACACTCGTTCGAGACCAATTCAAGATTCTGAGCGCGTGTTCTAGTCGACTTACGAATTTCGTTTATCTGGGCTTGATGCGTTTTGCATAATGCAGTAAAGACGGGAGCGGCGGTGACAGCCACGACGACCGCGACGGCTATGGCACTGAGAGAACACCGTATAAGACGAACGTTGTACAGTCTTTCTATTCGGTCTGAAGTAAAAAGATAAGGTTAAAAATTAAAATTTCGGTAATTTTATTATTATAGTTGTTCGTTAGACCACGAGGGAGTTATATTATTATGTAGACAGGTGGCGTGTTAAACCCTAAGTCCTTAAACTGTTCATAAGCTTTAGTTTCGTAATTTGTATCTCATTGACATCATAGAATAACACCTCAAATATAAAATATAATATGCAATGAATTCATCGGCCACTATGTCGAGTGGCACCATCACAACTTAATATATAATAATAAAAATTCAAGAACTGAATACCACCACCAGATAAAAATTGAAATTATTTTAAACACAGTGTAATTATAAATATAAATAATAATAATATATTGACAATATTACATAGAAAAATAAAAAAAATTGAAAAATTTTCAACCCACATTGAAAATAGTTTCTAAATCATTTTTTCACCGTCTATATTGGTTTTATGTATTTTAGATCGATAGTTGTTATTAAAAATGAAATCAAAACTTTTGAAAAACTATATAAATAAAATTCAATTTGTTTGTTCATTTTCTTTTTTGTGGAAAAAGCATTTAATTATGATTGCCCTATTGTTGTACAACATACAATTGCTGTCATTGAAACTCAAAAAAAAACAAAAATGAATCAACTACCGTCGAACACCCAAACTAATGCTACAACAATCATTTATGATGTAGTGACCAATCGTTGTTTCCGTTAACGGAAAAATATGTTTAACTTTTTTCATATTACATCATATATTTCAGAATATAATGTAAAGAACAGATCAATTAATGTACAATGTTTATTATTCCTACATTCTCCTCTACCGCTAACTAAATACGTTGTGTTGTACTATTATGGGTGGTATATATGCATTTTAATTATTATAATTTAGTGTAATATTAATATAATATTACCATGAATAATTGTAAAATAAAAAAAACACTTTACTATAGACGCATAAGAAGTAAGTGGTTCAGCCAAGTTCAAATAATTAGTATCGTGTGCTAGCAATACAAAATCACGAATAATTTTAACATTTATTGAGTTAATGCGGCTGGAGTAAAGTGAATTCACGCGAATCAGTATTTGTATGATAATAATGTGGATTGTTGGCTGGTTTTACTAAATAGTTTCTGTACTACTAAAAATAAAATCTTGGTTCAGTTCGAGTTCTTTTTTCACAAGGTAAAAAAAAAAATCAACAATATTCTTAAATTTAATATAAAAAAAAAATATTATCGCAGACATTTTTAAAAACATTTTGAAGATTAAATCTCATTACTAAAAATCAATAAATCTTCCGACAGTTAATTAAACCAAAAAATGTTACGCTTTTGAGTTACAACAATTGTACACTCAGATAATTGAATATATTTAATATATAGATGCTGGATCTTTATTTTATTTAGAAATCATCAATACTCATAGAATTCCTTTATTTAAAACTCTAATTTTTTAATTCTCCTAAGACAACAAACATTTTATTATATTGATTTTTAACATAAAAAATATTTTATTTTGAAATTGGTTGATTTATTTGTGTAACAAAAGTTTATGACGTATTCTTAATAAACTGAAATTGTTAACAATTTTTAATTATTAAGACTCAAAATTATTTTTTTTTATATTTTTCAATTTTTTGTTGATCACTTTTTGTTTCGAATGAATGCATTATTCATAAAAGTAATATTTTATTATTACATTCTGAAAATTATATTTGTTTTTATTCACTGGTGTATATTTTTTACATTTTAATTATAGTTACTTACGAGCTACATTTTGTACAATAGAAATACGGGTTTATAATCTGAAATGTTTATTTATTGTTCATTATATTTTTTACTAGAATTTATATTAAATTAATATACAATATCACTTAAATAAATATCTTGAAATTTTTATTAAAAATTGGCAATGATTTGTTGCATATATAATTGTTATTTTGATTTAATTTATTTTAAAATTTGATTTCAAATAAAACTGAATTACATATTATTTTTTTTAAGCTCATATTTAAAACTAAACTTCGTTATTCGAATAATTAAAATAAAAAAAATATTTATTTTGTTCGAAGATAGCATTAATTAAGATGGATATCAAATAAATAAGCGATAGTTATTCATTCATAATTTATAATATATGTTATTTATTCAAAATGAATTTTACTACTAATAAACAAATAATAATAGTAGTATAATATAATAATAATATATTTCAGAATAATGGTAAGTTGTAGTATATTACGGTGATTAAATATCAATTACTTTAAAAAACATAGTGTATTTTTTATGAATAAGAATTTAACGCTGATAGAGCTAAATTGGGAAAACAATATATTTTTATACACGAAGAAAATTATTACACTGATCTTTAAATACAAATTTTTCTTTAGGCGAAACTAGTCCACGTCTTAATATACTAGATAGAAAATGGTTTCAGTAAAATATTATGTAATCAATTTTTTTACAAAGTTTAATTTACGATTAATAATAATACCTAATCTATTTTTTTCCATTCTATAGTTATGAAAAAAATTATAATAATATATATTTTTTTTATTTAGTGTTTTAAGCGTGTGATAATATTGCACAGATAAAACAAAAGCCCGGTGAAAATTAAAATAAATGTTGGTGCAAACCATATAATGTGACCTCAAAACCAACGTTCTATTGTTATTTCTATGCTATCAAAGGGGGTAGGTAAAATTCAGACAGGACGAAAGTTTATTGCTTTAGGCTCTGTTCTATAAAATCTATCATTGATGTCACAATCGAAAGGACGTATTCTAGGAAATGGGTGTAATTTTCAATAATTTACCACTCGTTAGGTTAGGTTAGAAATTAAGCAACGGATCAATATTTATTTTTTTTTTTTAAATGTGCTGATGATGCATGTGCGTTCAGATATGTGAGACTTTAATTTTGCTACACTTGTTTATTGTTGTTTATTTTTTACCAACAATTTCCTAACAACTTTGACGTAAGCCAAAAGTTGTACAATATCGAATTTTTATTTAATGCCATACACGTTCACGCATAAAGGCCGTCTGGGGACTGATTGAAACATAAAATACTTTATTATGATAAGCAATAAAGCAACGTCTAAACATAAAGCTCTTTGTTTTTATGCTTCCATCTACGCAAGAAAAATATTTCGAATCGCTATGATAATTTATCATACCTACTACAGAGACTCGATGTTTTTTTTTTTTTTTTTTTTTTGAATAATTGAATTACAGAAGTTTATACCCCTCGTATAATATGCTATGGACTATACATTAATGTTTAGGCTAATAATTTAAACACAAATTTTACAAGCGCGTTATTTAAACTATTACTAGTATTACATTTTAATGTTTTTGATAACTGTTACTTAAATAGAAGCATTTCTTCAAATATTCCTTTCGTACTATTAAAATGATAACATACAAATATTTAAAGGCATAATTTTATTTATAAATGAAAAAAATATTTATTATTATGCGTTGACGTAAGTTGCATGTCAATTGTATTAATAAGCAACCTAATATTTTTAAGGAATACAATATTTTACAATCAAGAGACTCATGCACAATTACTATATTGTGTCAACTATATTTCAAAAACCACTTGTATGTTGTACATGATTAAGACTTCATAAGCAGCTGTAATCATTTTTTTTTTTATACTTTAAACGAGTTCTAGTAATTTTATTTGGACCAGTATAGAATAAAACCCTTCTGTAATTCAAATTGTTTTAGGGTTTTATTATACTTTTTGTAGATATAATTTTAATATTATAGCATAGAAATATACCTATTATGCTTGGAGTAGTTAATAAGACTTCCAGTTATGTATTTTGGACATACAATTTGTCTTATAATATTATTTTTATGTGTTAAAATTATGATCATAATATTTGTTTTTGGTTCAAATCGGTATTATTATTAGGTACACAGTTATAGTATACCTACATAAATTACACAAGGTGTTGATTTTTATAATATTTTTTAAAATTGATTCTGTGAACAAAAAAAGTATTATGTAGAATCATTAAATAAATAAAAAATGTATTACTATTTATATTATGTAATTATATTATTGATGTAATTACTTATTTTTACTTTTTTAATTTTTCAGTAAAAATTAATATAACAATATTCTGATATTTTATGAATTCAATTTAAACACAAATAGTTAGCGAAAAGATACTTAAATTTTGATTTTATAACCAATATAATATATTAACACACATTATGAATATAATCAATTAATATGTAAAGATTAATCAAAACAATTGGAACATTCGCACATAAATTAATATTGAACTATAGTAGATAGGTACTATAAAAAGCCAATAATTTGAATATAAAAAAATGTTTATAATTATTTATTTTTTTTTATCGCCATAAGTTATGACTCGTAATAATATAATTATTTATACAAGTTTTATTTTTTATTGTTGAATGCTATAATATTTCTATATATATATATTACAATACAATTTACAATATTGAACTTTATCAATAATATTTTTGATATATCTATATTACATTGTATATAATACTTAAATGTACAAGTCCTAACATTGCATCTAAATTTTACAATCTTCTTCAGTATCTCGTGCTTTAAATTAACTTTGAAAAAAAAAAAAAACCAAAAAGCATTAGGTAATTTGTGTTTGGTATTAAAAAAAATTTAATTAAGCAGGAATACAAATTCACGTGTATGCATGTTATTTATTTTTGTTTTAATTGCTTTAGTATTAAATATTGAATTTACATGAACATTTACTTTTTTTATGTAATCATTATTTTATTGATCGTTTTGTAATTTAAAAGCTGTTTTAAAATTGTATAGAAATGTAATGAAAATAGAAAACATTTTATTTTATTTTATAGGTTCTAGTCAAAGTCACGAGTTGAATAAATTAACCAAAAACAGTATATTAGTAACTCTAAACACGATATGTTAAAATATTTAGGTACTCACGTAAGTATAATGTGTCTAATAATAAATCATATATAAAATCTCAACAATTGCGTGTACATAATAAAACGAAAACTCGTGTTTAAAACGACTTGATAAACCGTTGAATGTGGGGGTCGATAATTTATATTATATATTATTTTAATTTTTAATATTATAGCAGCAATAATTAAATTATTTTTATAAACGTTTTATAAATTATACTAATGATACTATGATCTAATTTTTATGGGAATTTGAAAAAAAAAATACAACAGTTAATTAAAGGTTCGTGAGTAATTGATACTTATGTTAATAAATATAATCCTTAAAATTATATTACAATTATTATTTTTTTTATACACGCGAATTACTTTTAGGAAGCGTCTATTTTAAAATCAGCAAAACAAAATAGAATGCAATTTAATAATTTAAAGTGATTCTTTTTTTGAATCTTAAACTTGGTTAATTTTAAAAACTGATCACTTGTTTATTATTATGATAAAATTACATTTTTAAGTGCTAAAATTATATATTATTCAATTTTACAATAAACTTATACAAATAAGTTTTGTTTTTTATTTATCAAATGTCTATAGTTAATACTTTTATTTTATTTTATAACATAGGTATTATATTACTTATATATTTATAAAAAAAAAAAAATAAAAAAAATAAGTCCAATAATGTTGACAAGGATCTTAAAATATGGCACTGGATTATTATAGAGAAAATCGCCACATTATTACTAAATCTGGTACCGATTTATTGAATATACTACATAATGTTGGTAGTTTTATCAATATAATATGATATTATATTTTATCATGACATTGCATATTTTTTTATTTGACAATATTAATAATAATATAATATATTAGACTTATATACATGAGAAATCTAAGCAAGGATTGCATATTCTTTAAATCGTAATTTCCAATATTTTAGGTACCAATACAAATCCTGTTATTTAAAATTATGTGTCCCAAAAAAATTTAAATTTATACAGTTAATACGATTTATATACAAAGTGTTATTATTTATTTTTTTCAATGTTTAAAGGTAAATAAAAATCGGTAAAAATGATCAAGGTAAATAAATATATATTTTGAACATTCATTTTTATTTCAGTTAACAACTGCAATGTCTATACACTTATTAATTTTAATTTTAAATAGTAATTTAATATTATCACTTATAATTTTTGTAATAGGTAAGTGAGTTATGGCACTGTAACAACACTTTTTCTGACAGGATATCTATCTTTTTATACTGTAACTAATATACGTATATGTGATATTATATAATACAAAGGGGAGATTATGGTTTTATAGCGTTCGGACATTGGAACTATCCTTAGCAATTGATGTGTGTGCATCTCCTTCAATATATTGTGCAGTGTGTGTCAATTTGTGTCCATGAATCTGTGTGTGAGTATAGAATATGTGTCTGACTACATAGGTTAGTCTGCGGTGAAATGCCTTTGATTATTAATCACCACAGCACGTGAAATTTCGGCTTTTTGCCACTCCGCAATTGCCACCGTCGAACTGCAAGAACAGCTAACTGCTGCGTGAAATCCTGCACCAAAGACAGACCTCGCACACAATTATTTGCACACGAATCAAGGGAGGGGGAGAGGTTAGATATAGGAGCGCGCGCACGCTTCGCACCCCTTTAATTCCGAGTCCTATACCACCACCCCTCGAATTCCGGGACCTATCACTGTATTTTGGATTGCCACTACCAAGGAAACCGACTTGCCTGATATCATAAATCTACGGACCCATAGCATGTCGGGTGACCACGACGTTAATCGCCCACAGTGGTGTAGTACATATGAGTGGACGTGAGGAAGTCACCAGAAGTGAGGTATGTGCGAAGCCGAATGAAGGGTTTTTCTTTTTTTTTGTTCTAAGTTAAATTAATAAAAACCAAAAACAATTAACTGTTGATTACCGATAGGAATGGATGCTATTTTGATGAAAATCCCTCTATTTTTAACACACAAACTCGTATACAGAAACGACGACCAATTTTGGATTTCTCAGCCTGGTCGTCATCGTCATTAAATCGATTATTTTAGTTATTTCGTTGGAATGTTCTTTGATTGACGTTATTTTTTTCTAATTATGATTTTGAAATAAAATAATTTTTCCTTACTATAAACACCATTAATTACGATTCTCGTCAGAACTACGAATCATTAGAAAAACAATTATTGAACATTTAATTTAAAAACTAATTTGAAATTTTTATAATAGTATTATTAGTAATATTTAAATCATAACATAACTATTTTTTTATTTTACTAAATTTTAGAAATGTATAACATAATGAATCTTTTTGATTTAGGTTGCTATTACAAATTTATGTCTAATTTACGTAGAAGTATAATAAATTAGGTAGGTATCAATAAGATACATAAGTTGCAAAATCAAATTTTAATAATTACTTTAAAATTATCTAGGAGTAGTTAAATTATTTCAAAGTTTACTAACAAAAGAACATGAGATGTTGAGATACGATTTTGATGAATATATCAATATCAGATACAAAAAAAAAAAAAATATATAATTTGATTGTTCCAGTTTTATTTTACTTATTTTTGCATTATAATATTGTTATATTAAAAAAAAAGAATCGAATATACAAAAAAGTCGTTATAATCTCTTAACGCACATACAATTATAAACACATAAGAACACAAAGACATTATGACTCATGATTTTACTACATACATTACTGTGATTGAACATATCAAATCAAAATCATTTGAAGGGTCGTTACAGGAATATGACGTTCAATAAATAAAAGTTTATGGGGACCAAACGCTAAATGCATTGTTTGGTGGTTCATTATATTTTCGTCTAATTTAAAATTTATCAGAACGCAATAGACGCACATGAATATTAAATTGTACAACATTTTAAATTAAGTATATACATTTTTAACAAACTTAGCAAGGAAGTATTTTTAGTGAAGTGGAGTAAATATATTATCACGCATATAAAATAAATACAAAAAGTTGTATGTTTGTTTCAAGTATAAAATATTATGTTACTCAAAATAATTTGGGTTGATTAGTGTAGGTTTTTAAAAGATTTTTTAGAATGTTGAGGCCTCTGGTTAATTTGTATGCAAATTATATTATAGCTATTATATTTCAAATACTTATTTAGTACTTCTCAATAGAATTATTTACAAGTTATAATTAGCCATTTTTAATTCATGAGATCACAAATTATAATCGTTCTGCATTAAAATTCTAAAATAATATATATACACATTACTTATGCGTAGATAGATCAATAATTTAAAAAATCAAGTAAATCATTCTATATAAAGAAAACATGATAATTAAATAATATGTAATATAATAAATTAACACACTGAACTAAACCCAACCCAAATAATAAAAGAACGCTTAATCTAATATTATCATAAACGGGTACATTAAAACTACTAACCATAATACAAGAAGACCAAAAATGTATTATTATTAATGAATTCGGAAAATATATAAGTTGAGAATACCTTTTTTTTCAACTATTTTTAATAAGAGACAGGTAATAAATCAAAAATTGTAATGTATATTTGGCATATCGATAAATATAATTATTCTATTTTAATTGAAAAATTATATAAAAAACTTAATTTTCTCCTTTATTATTTTGATTAAATTTCATGCTAAGTTGTATAGTAAACACTTATTTATCATAAAACAGTGAGATTAGGTTAGTAGTATAAATTGGTAGATAATATTTTAAAATTAATTTACATATTTTTAAAATGTCATTGCGTAAAATAAAATTCATAATATACATGAAATTTCACGCTAATAATGTTTTTAAATTATAATAAAATAATGAACATCTTTATTCATCGTTTACCTATGTATGTAATTTTTTCCAAATTTAAACTTCCATTGTGTATAAAAAATAACGGATTTATGTATTTTTAATATTTTTATACAAATATAAGAGAAATTTATATGGAATCTTAAATTTAATTTTGAAAAATTTTGATTAAGCGTTTAATAGTTTCATCATCATTTTGCAAAAAATAAATAAATTGTTATGCTTATAAATAGCTCAAAAATAAAACATGTGTTAAAAATTGTGTGATGTATAAAAAATTATGATATAAACATTTGATAAAAATTTTAAGTATCTACCACAGTATTCTCATTATTTATTTTTATAATTATGATCAAAATAATATATTAAAAATTATTTGAGAAGAAATAGTTATTTTACGGGTAAAAATTCATAAAAAATGTTCATAAACAATTAATTTGACTTCCCGTTACAATTTTTTTTTTTTTTATGCAAATTTAAAAACTTATTTATTTAAAATATTTCAGCATATAAATATTTTTACAAAAATTAATAGTATATAAAACAATATAGCATATACTAAAATACTAATATTAACAAAACAATTAAAATAGAATAGTTATTATTTAAATAGTATTGTAAGACAATAAAATCTAGATAATGATATTTTTAATGATAATTATAAATAAAATATTTTTGATACTGAAAATGGTGATTATTATGGGATTTTGTAAATTAATTAATTTAAAAAACAACGAGTAGAGAGATTAGAAGATTTTGAATTTGTTCAGGATCTAGATTTTGAATCGGAAATATTGGGTTTTAGTTGAGTAACTGTTATTCCGGCATCGATAAATTGGGAGTAGATGTGTTCAAAACGTAACGACGTAAGAGGACATGTCTACTTTGAAGTTTTACTTTTTTTGGTTTCTTTGGTTTTTTTTTTTTTATGCATTTTGTCATTTTTTATGAATTGTACAACCTTTATATGATGCTGTATGTGCATCAGAGCATAATTCACATCTAACCGAGAAGCTATGATCTTTAATATACTTTTTAGTATAATGATTTTAATCACATTTGACGTACCTTAGCTTTTGACTGCAGTAGTTTCACATATGATCATATGTTTGATATGGATGGAATTGGGATGGGTTATTTCTATTTGCATGTGGTTTTTCGATAACCACATTAAAGTAAAACAATGCATTAATATTGAAGATTTCTTGATTATTTTGATCAAGAGCAAACTCGACGTGAAACAGTGGTAGAAGCGATGATTGTTTTTAATATTAATTATGCGCATCTGAAATATCGATTAGGGTTGTAGAATGTTAAAGATTTTGATTCCAGTACTTTGTACAAGGCGTTAGCAGTACAGCCGAATGGAGTGAAACTCTGCATCAATATCGCTTAAGCAATTAATTATTATAGAGTAGGTTAGGTGGTTTTTGATCCGGACTATAAGAAATGACAATGTGGAATTAAACGAAAAACTGTTAATATTCTTAAATGATATTAGTTCTTTGTGAAATATTGAAAAATTTGTATTATTCTTTATAAAATTCGAGGAAAATACGAGTATATTTAAAAAATATAAATCGTTTTAGGTACCTATTCATGTTTTTAAACTTAATTTTGATGTTCTATAAGTAAAATTCATTATTAATAATTCAAAAAAAATAATCACTAGAATAATATAATTTTTTTTTAAAATTATTTTGTTATTATTTAAAATAATTTACCAATCAGAGATTAAATTTACAGTAATTCTTTATTTAATAGCCGAACACCTTTCGTAGTTTTAATATTCTATGGGTACTGATATTCATTGATTACACATCATATTTTATTTACGTATTAGTTACTACAATAAATTCAAAATATATAACATTGATGTATTATGCACTAAATAAGTATCTTTTAAATAAAAATAAAATAGTGAATGTGGGTTACACAAAACTTGTTTATATTATATTATATAAAATAAATTACATAAAAATAATAAATACAATTTTATTTGTAAAAGTAAGTAACTAATTAACTAAATTAATATTGTTATGTTACTCGTTTTCTATTAGTATCTCTGCAGGTAGGGGTGTATACTATAGTGAGATATATTATCACGGTATATTATATTTGCTACAATTTAATATCCTAAAAATCAAATTAATATTTTAGAAGATTTAAGTAAATATTTACCAAATTAAATTAAATTAATTTATTACCTATATACGTTGTTTGTCAACAAATGATATAATTTTTAGTTTTTGATGTTCAATATCACGTTATTATAATACGTAAATTAGATTGATAACTCAATATTTTCTTTTTTTTTTTCATTGAGCCTTATAAACATCCCAATATACTTATACTTTGATTTTAATTAATTCTTCCGTTTATTTTACATAGGTATATTCGTATTAATTAATGTATGCATTAACACAATAAATTTAATAAATGACTTTGATCATTGTATTATTAACAAATAAATGAATGTAAATTGAATAACTCATGACGTTATCTTTAAACACATAAATTATCACGTGACTCACACAGATAAATCAAGACATTTTTTTTATGGTATTTATAAATTGTTTGAATTCAAATTAAAATAAATCGTTTTAATGTTCATTGAATTTAAGTTTTATGTTCATAAATCTTAAATATTCAATAAAATAATTTAATAACTACAAGAATTAATATCATATTTTTTTTCAAGAGTTCAATCAAATAAAACAAACCACGTCGTTTAATATTTTAAATATTTGAATAAAATGCACATGCTTTGTTGCAAATTAATATTCATTCAATTGTGACTTGTTTTGTATAATAATAATAATTTTTGGTGTATGATTAATAGTTTCGACCAATTTAAATTATTACATTTTAATTTTTGAATGATTAATTTTATTTATATTAAAAATAATAAAAATTGAATATAATTATCTACAACCGATAGATAAACTCAAACCCTATGTACCTCACTAAAATTAATAATATTTAATAGTTACTATCTAAATCGTAACAATAATTTATCTTACCATTATTTCCATGTGATGTTAAATTTTAAAGAAATTAATTAGGTAGTAGTTTAATAATCACGAGTTAAAGAATAACAATAAAAATTGAATAAAAACAACAGTTTTAAGGTGAATTATGCCCAAAATTATTCAAGTCATAATTCATTATAATGTCGTTATATAAGTAAATGTCAAAAAGATAAGAAAATTATTTTCATTTTTAATCATAATTTTATTTGGCTTTAATAAAAGTATAATAGAATTCTTGAAATATTTTATTGTAAAGTTTTGTAAATTTTGCTAAATACTTAAATGGTAAATGCGCATTGTACATAAGTACTATTAGTAAAAAAAAATGAAGATAATACATTATACATTTTATTTGCATATAAATATTTTTATAAAAATTAATCATGTTAAAACTTTATAACTATTGCTTTATAATATGATTATATATTCTTTATTATAGTAATGCAACTCATTAACGTATTTCCTAAAATATAAAATTTTATCAACTACAAATTATTTTATTCATAATTTATTAAGAATACGTTGGAAAATTAATACATATTTTTGTATTCAAATTTATATCTTCAACGAATAAATTTAATTTAAATAATAGCTAGAATAGTTCAGTAGATGCAATATTTTTTCGAGCTCAAGATCGAAATAAATTATCGAGACTGTTTAATTATAAGAATTAAAACAAACTAAACTTCGTTTTTGTGGACGCACTTACACCAGTTAACTATTATTTTTGGTCACAGTAAATGTTTGGCTATTTCGTCCACCATTGTGTGTTGCTATCCACCATGGCATTAAACATCATGAAAGTACTTTTAGGTGAAAAACTTATAACATACTACGGTTTAAGCTAAAGGAGTGCCATCAAATGTGAATTATTTATAACAAAATCCTGTACTGCCTTGTTAACAGACGACAAGGGTCTTCTATCCTAATACATTAAATAATATAATATTCTCGAGGCGTTTTCAAAAGACTAATCTAAACATGTCTGTTACGGAATCGTGTAGACGATGATAGATCTCCCGCCCGCGGCCTGCCAATACATGCAAATACGCATAATCGATCAAAACCACAAACAGTCGTCGTAAAAAATCATATTCAAGAGATTTTACTATTTATGATTAGCATCCCATAATCTCTGCGTGTGCACGCACACACACAGTAAGAATTTTATTGGAACTAGGTATGTAGTGTAGGAGGCGGACAACCGCACGTTGTGTGTTGGTACTATATACTGAACCGATCAATGAAAAATGATCTCTACCGAAATTCCAGAACGACGATGCCGACTTTCCCGATAACTACCTATGTATGTGATTCCCCGCGACAATATCAGCTGATCGTACGTCATCAAAACGGGAAGAAGGGTAGGGTTGCTGTTAATTTTCAGCATGTCGTCTGTTGTATGGGATGGTGTATTAGACATTCGGAATGCTATCCATCTTATATCCAAAGTATATAATAAAGGTAAAAGGCCACATCATCAAACCACACGGTATAAACCTGCAGCAATCCCACCCCTTGAACCAAGATTTTCCTACATGGTATATCCCATGAGCTGCGGTTTCAGTCGCTTTATCGGATCAACGGTCTATAATAAATTACGTCGAATTGTCTTTGTCCTGATTTTCGAATATAACGACGTTTATTCAATGTTGTTTTTTTTCAAAATACAATTAAATACGTTTGTAAAATTATATTTTAAATAAGTACACGTATTTACAAATGATTCTGTTGTAAAACATTTAACATAAATATTGTTCTATACATACGCCTGTCAACTCAGAACGTAATATAAAACTATAACAAGTCAATTTAAATAAACATTTACATAATATCTCAACTTTGTTGAAAAATTACGTGTTTGATAAAGATTAATTCGACCGTAGCATTTTAGATTGTGTCACATATTTTGATTTAATTTTCTCCACACCAATTCATTTTATTTTATAATGTTATCTTCAAGAAACACAAAACTAAATATTACATGATCACTTATAATTTTATATATGTTTATTATCATATCAATCATATTATTTTTCAGTAATAGTGTCATGAATAATTTACCAAGGTTTTTTAGTTTACCTCTCATTTCGTTTTTATGTTGCCGATTATAAAACTGTTTTATAAGTAGAACAATTTTGAATTTGAATAATATTCATATGCGTACACCTTAACAATGATATCTTCATAATAATATAATTTTTTTTTTTAATTATTAAATTTTAAATACTGATAAAAATGTTTTATAAAAAAAATAAAATGTTGAACGATACATTATGTTTGTACAATACCTATATACTATGATAATAAAAAAATAAAAATTATTTATCCACACTAAATAATCCAGATTACTTAATAAACAAATTTATTATTAAAATTTACTATAGAAAACAATGTGATTTACATTGATCAAATAAAATAACAAAAATTGAAGTATTACAAAAAAAAAAAGAAAAAAGAGTTGACAATAAAAGTATGGGCAGAAGTAATTCAAACAACAATAATAAATTGTTTTTGCCATATGGGACTTATGTTCAATAATGATACAGCACAACGAAAAAATATTAAAAGATAAACCACTAAATGCGTTCGATCAAAGTTTAATACTACAAAGAGATCAATAATATTATTTTAATGTCCAGCAAACTAACTGGTACTGACATTTTAAAGTCTATATCAACAACTATTAATAATTATAGTGAAGTTTATAGAGCTAATAAAAAATACAGATAGAACCACTATACTAATAGTCACTAATTAAATATTTCTCATATAAAAGATGTCGTAACATTAATGACTCACACAAATTTAATAAATAATGCCATAATCACAAAAGTTGACTATAAAAGACACTGCAGAATACTAACAGAATAATCTGTTGTTTATTTTTCAAGTAGCTGTAAGCAAACAAAAGTGTGTAATTAGGTAACTTCTCTGCTGTCGAGTACACCTCATAATTAACTAGATAACTGTAATAGATATGTTAAATTTAAATTCAATGATAAATAATTTTGTATGAAAAACAATTTTGTGATGGAATTAGTTATTTTATCATTATTATTATTTTTTTTCTATCGTTAATCTATATTAAGTTTATTTTATGTTTTAGTTGCTATCTATTATTTCATTATTAGTATGAAGAGTATGATACAGTACACATACTACATAGATAATGATTTGGTATTAATCTAAATATTTTTTAAATGTTGTTTATAGTAAAATATAATAATGTCAACATTTTTCAAATGTTAATGAATAAAAATTATAAATTTATATTTATTATATACCTTAGTGTGAGTACTAATTAAAAATATTACAAAACAATTTTTCAAATTTTCTCAATGTTAACATTTTTTTTAAACTTCTAACTCTAAACGTCCATAAAAAAGTATTGTAGATTTATGTTAAGCTTTTTTTTTTATTCCAGTACAAAAGAGAAACTCGTGAAAAACCTTGTATTATATTTTCAAACTATATGATGGAGGGAGAATTTTTTCATCAACGTTTAAAGTTTTAACATTTTAACATTGTAAATTTAAAAAAAAATTCAAATCTCTAAACTTGATGTATAGCTAAAATATATACTTATTGTTATAATTTTTTTTATATGGCAATAAAATAAGAAAATCAATTTAGCCGCCAAAAATTCGTGTTTTAAAAATGTACGTTACCTATCCCTATTTTTTTTTTCTGTTGCTCCTATTTATTAAAAGTGAAATACTGTAAATTTTTAACTTTTTATTCTCTCAAAGTATCAACTAGATTTACTTTCCAATTAAAAAATATATTAAAGTTAAAAATTGAAGCATTATATGTTCTACTAAAAGCACTAAGATATTTTTTCTTGATAAGTACAAAAAATACAATAATAAAATTCATACATTCGTCGTTTAGAATCTATAGAAGTAAAAGTTAATTATAAATATTAAAAAAAAAAAAAAAATTATTGATATCATTGTGATATTATTATTTCTTTACCTTCAGGTAAAATAGTGTATTTTAAATCTATTTGTGGTCACATTTATTGAAAAATAACAATTACCATAATAATATACGTGTATTGGTCATGGCTATTACAAAAACACAAAATACGTTATGGATTTCCCAACAAAAACACGAATTCTAGATAATTTTTTTTTTAATATACTGATAAACAGTGAAAGCATAATTTATCTTAACTGGGATTTTTTCACCTTCCCACTAAACCCAATTCAGTCCATAGTACGTCCGTGTGAATGTGAACAAGCAAACGGTATGGTTGAAGAAGACGACGTGAAGTCGGTGTTGACGTGACAGGTGTTGGATGAGAGAAGTTAATGGATTCTATTCAAAAGAGGAGACGACCAGGCATCCTAATGCATCGTCTCATGTCGAATTTATTACTTTTCTTATCGACAAAACCGGAGCTAGAATATTTTGCTACCACATCATAATGCATCCAATTTTTATACCTTAAGTTCTACAATGAAAAATATAACTGTGAGAATTTTTCCTACATAACAAATCCATAACGAATATTATCCATCAGCTGCATTTTTTAACTAAAAAATCAGTAGAAATATATTAATATATTAAGTATTTATAAGTTATAAAAATATATTTTTATTTAAGTATATAGCAATTAATTATATTTTGGATTGTTAGTAATAAAATTCTTAAATTAATATCATCATAACAATTGAAAGGGAAGCTTAAATCTCTTTTGATTTTTAGTTATTTAAAGCGTATTATGTTCATATTAGCAATAATTTTAAAAACCATAATAATAAATTACAAAATAAAAATATAATTTTAATTATAAGACATAAATTAATGAAGTTATAAGAGGCTTAAAACAATGAACATTAAAAAAAAAGTAGCCATCCTCTTGAAATTAACCACCCGTGGTATCAACTTTAAATACGGCACTGATAAAGAGTTAAAAAGAGGCGTATCACATTTAGCAATTGTAAAAAGTTTGTGCTGTGGGCAAAAATAATTAAAGTACTAAATATTAGACAACTATATCACTCTATAAAATTACTAAATTATTTAATTGTTGACACGTTACAAACAATTGATATTCTTATTGTTGAAATTTTTATACTATTGTAATTTAATTTAACTTAGTTGTATAACTAATACAGCAATACTTTGCTTAAATATTAGATTATAAATTTATAATATATACAATTTATTAGTAAAATTACATGAATTTGAACAAAACAATAAAAAAGTAAATAAGTAGGAGATAGTGGGTGGACAAGTGTAAAGTACCACCCTTCCATACATTAAGTGGAGAGTGGGTCACAATTTTAGGTGTGTTAAATATGAAATCAACGAATTATCATCTTGTATAAAAACGATTTTAAGCGAAGACGGTCTGTCAGAGTTTCAGCCTAAACCACTAAGTATATTTCAAATACGATTATTGATAGATAACGCTACTAAATTAAGTTATTTTACTTTTAGTATTACAATAAGTTAATATAATTTTTACTGAAAATATTGCATTTATTATATTATAAGTGTTTAATTATTTTAATAATATATATTTATACCATGTTATATCAACTTTTATGGCTTAAAATGTAATAACATTTTTCTGTAAAAATAGATTATAGTATCTATAAATAGATACGATTTTAAAAAAATCAAAAATTTTATCATGTATAGTAAAATAAAAGTTGAAGTTCTCACAAATACTATTTTTAAATCATTTTTATCATTTCAATAATTAATTTTATCCGAATTGGAACTTAAAATGTTTAAAAAAGTTATTGTCTCTATATAATTTTTATATTTTACGATTTCAATATGAGTTACATTTTTTAGAATCTTTTATGAAATGTTCAGCACTTAAATACAAAAAGAAAAAACTTTTATGCAATTTTAATGACAAAATAGTTTTCAATCTTTTGTGATTTTCACAAATTTCGTCAAAATTCTAACTTCAAATGGATATGATAAAAAATGTGCCCATGTATTTTTGATACTTTTATACATATATTAGAATAAATTTTATTTGACTTAATATTAAATTTTCGAGAATTTAGATCCAGCAAATAATTTTTAGTTTGTATTTTTAAGTATAATTTATGCCTATAAATAACTCAAAAAAACTTGGAACTTAAAAGTTTTATTAATTTTATAGTTAAATGAAATAATAATATAAAAATTTAGTGAAAATTTTAAGTTATTTTATCAAAAATTGTTTAGAGAGAAATAATTATTTTATGAGTGAATATCGAATGTTGTAAACATTTTAACTTGAAATGCTCATAAATAATTAATTTGTCTTTCCAGTAGAATAATTTCAAAAATATATAAATAGATTAATTATGTATTCATAAATTCTAGATTTAATAATGTAAATTTTTTTTTATTATATACACGATAAGTAGTCAGCAGAATGTATTGGTTTTTAAACATTAAGGATAGTTTTGAACCGAGAATTCGAATTTTCTTTTTAAATAACTAGGGAAATAGTTTAAGGAAAACAAGAATTTTCATACAAATTAAGTTTTTGGTTAATCAATTTTGTTTTTGTGGTGTAATTCAATAAACAAAAATACTTTTAATACTTGAAATTTTAATTTAAGCATTTCCTAGACATAGTATAATTTTTAAAACATTTAAAATTTTTGCATTTTGAATTTTTTTTTTTTTTATAAATGCTGACAAAAAAATTATTACTGGATTAAAATATTTATAAATATAATACAGGGTATGTTCATTAAAGTGAGCTACTCGACACTTACTGGACGTTCTATCTACTTGTCCATCTTTTTTTAATTGAATGTAATATTTATTGTGAATAAATAAAGACCAACTGATTAGTTCAATAAATAATTAAAATATATAATATATAATATAGTAGATTCAAAAACTTTACTTCTAGTTGAGGTTGGTTATTTCTTTATATACTTTCGTTTGTAATATTATTAATATTATTTTAACTAGTGAAAAAATATACTTATATGGAATGAAAAAGTAAAGAGTATTGCCAAAATTCAAATTTTTAAGATTCTGCTAAAAAATGAGGAATATAAAATAAACAATTGAGCAGTAATACAACTAATAGTTTTACAAATTATGTGCAAAGCAGTTTGATGTAAAAATGAATAATATTAATTCATTTTTGACATTTCATAAAAAAAAAAAAAAAATGATTTGTTTAGTTTTTATTATAATTAGTCACCTAAATACGAGAAATACTTTTATATAAATACTTTTTCCATAATAAAATGTTAACATTTTTAATTTACCTACAATGATATTTTATAAATTAAAAATAATCTTTTAATAATTATTGATTTTACACAGATGTTTTAATAAACATTTGTAGAATGTAATTATTATACGTATTAATCATATTTATCATAAAACATACGCAAACAGTTTCTAGGTGACATAATATAGTTGTTGATTGTTCATAAATTACATCATGAATCTTATTAAAAAAAAGTTATTTTAACTAAAAACGATTTGACAAATATATTTATTATATTCAATTAAAACAATTTAATGAACTTTTTAAGTAGTTACTCAATACAACATAATTAAAAAAGTCATAAATTCAAATTTTCAATGGCTAAAAAACTTAATTTTTACATTTATATAATATTTATTTAAATAAAACAAAGAACTCGTTTCTAATGTAATGTATTTTTTTATAATCTTCCTTATTGATTAGGTTGTAGGTATTGAGTATATTAAATATGAATTCGATGATAAATTATTGTAGGTATGTGAAAATACCATTCTGAAATATGGTGATGGATGGATTAGAAATTTTTTTTTTAAATCATTTATGTTATATTATTTAATTCAGCAGATTGAATTCATTTTTGATAAAAACATCGTAATATTTTTAAAATTATATTTTATTTTTAAAAATAATAACAAATTGTTACTTTTGGTATAAATAAAAAAAAAAAATTCTTTTCGCAATTTCAGGAAAAAGTATTGTATTATTCTGTAAATTATTACATACGACATAACCTTGTAAGTATTACAAACTATCAGTTCACCTCAAATGAAAATCCTAGATAAAAAATACAATTTTTTTTTTTTGAATCAAGTATCATTGAATATTTTCTTTATTTTACCCGAAAGAATTACACACATATCTCTTGCTTATACTTATATATAAGCAAAGAATACAGGTGAAATTTGCTTTTTGCAAACTATAATTTATAGATCTATGATGTTTGTGACAAGTGTTCATTTTGAATGTGTGTGTGTACATCTATTATATAAAAAGTGTAAAGAAAAAAGGTCAACTGAAAGAAAAAAACAAAGATAGATAGAGAAAAAATGGCACTGAGAGAGTAAGCGAGTAAAATAAAATAAATAAAAATACATTTGAGACTATAGAAACAACATACCCCTTGGGAATGGATCAATCAATCAAACAGAATGACTTATCTCGTACACGGTCACTGAAATCAATCTATACACTGGTCGAAGGATCCATAATTCCAAAACAGTGATTGACATTATAACCACATAGGTAAGAAGCTATTATAGTTTATAGAGTTAATAAATTGGAATATTAGAAAATCATGAAATAATTATTGATCAAAGGTCACAGAATTTTTTTTTTTTTAAGTTTATTTTATTATATGTAAAGTTTGTTTAGTACTTAAATTAAACAAACAGATAGACCAGATTTATCATGACTAATGATCTGCTAACAAATGGCAATTTATTATCTTATTATATAGTACGATACGTACGCGTCTAGATGTTTTATTAAATATTTGTTATCATACTTAAAATTCAACATACACAAATTGTGAACCATCGATTTTGAAATATTCTTTAATAAAGATTTGATGAATAACACACATGGATGTAAAAATCTAAAACAATAGGAGGATGACATATTTTTCAAAAATAATATAACTTTACTTGTGTACATAATAGATTAATATATAATAAATAACATTAAAATGTATTATATGAATAAATATATTATGATATACGAAATCTCCAGTGGGAAGAGAGCTAAAGCCTCTCTCCTCTCACTCTTGGATCCACGTCTGTTTGATAATGAATTTCAAACGTGTCACTTCTTGACAAATATTTATTAGAACAACACAAATTGATTCTCATGTGCTGAAAAATAAGATACTAAGAATAGTAAACAATAAACAAAAACCACTCAACTTCATATTTAAATATGTATTTATTCTTTCCTAGAAATTAGATCCTTGTTAGTTAGCACAAGTGAATAGTTATATAATTTTAAGTTTTTGGATTTAAATTAATTCCATTTACTGATTAATAATTAATTAGACATACAAGAATATATTAATCATTACGTTAAATTTAAGTAAAATATAGTAATAAAATTATTATAATTTAAGGATTGTTATATTTTGAAATATTTATACTTATTGAAAGAATTTATACTGTATTATTCAATAATCTTAAATAAAATCATATTAAAACAATAATATTTTTCTTTCTAAAATAAAATTTAAAAGAAGGATACAATTTATGTTGTATCTTCCTCAATTTCAGTTTCAGTAATTTTTACGCCCTCTTACATATCTTAATGAACTAAAATTATCAGTATTTTTTTTTCTTGCTAAACGCTAGTGCAGTTATTCAAAAGGGATTAATTAGTAAATACTTAAGTAATAAAAATGAATAGGTTTTTAATGTATAAAGAGATATTTCTACGATAGGTAGTTTTTTTATGTTTTAGATATAAAAAGTTATTGGTTAGTACTCCTAGGTTTTATTGCTATAATAAATACCTGTATTATGTGCATAATACTTACGTACTACCTATCTACGCAATTGCACATATGATGTCCGTTTGATATGGTTTGTTGATATATAAATTATAGGTTATTAGCAGCGGTGATTCGATGATCATAATAACTGTGTGTATATGTATTGGCCTAGTATATTTATTTCTTCCTTAATATTTAATATATTGATATGATTGTTGTGAATTATATTAAAATATGCCAAGTATAATATTTAAATGAATTATAAGTTCAACACACGTATTCTATTGCATTCCATAGCTAGTTTCCGTGATTTTAAGGCCTTAGAATATTATGACGTTTTAATCTATAACTCAGAACCTTTGTGTTAACTCTTAAGGTTAACGATATATTATGCTTAAAATAGAGTCAATATCATAGTATTATAGTGATATGATAAGAGTTATATGTAAATAATATTATATAGACTTTTAATTAAGATAAATATGGAACAAAAAAAAAAAAAACTACTGGATTTTTAGTTATTTTGTAGTGGTTTAGGAATTATTTATTTCCACTTTTATAATTGATATATTAAGTGGTAAGACCAAGGGATAAGACACGTAAGACGTCTCTCTGATGATCTAGCTATAGTAGATATATATGACTTTATATTTAGTCGAGTTATGCTGTGTTTAATTATTAAATATTTTTAAAATGATTTCGATATTATTCATTTGTATCATTAAATAGAATCAAAATAGTAAAATATTTCTGATGACTATAATATGTTAGAATGTATTTGTACCACTAACTGAGTATGCATTTTTATATTATTCTTTGTTCATATTGGTTTTTAGTTATTCTATGCCTTTACTCTTTTGTTTTATTTTATTACAATTCACATTCAATTTGCTTGTATACATTTTAAAACGTACATAATATATACATGTTTTTAGGCTGGGTAGTTGGTAAAAATTTTTTGATTCTTTAACTATAATCGATTTCGAGTAATGCTAAATATCACTACTTATAATGTTACTTTATCCATTATTAATTAATAGTTAATTTAGCAATAATTTATAATAAACAATAATATATCATATTTTTAGTTCAACTTAAGATTTTAGGGTTTAATCTAATATAAGATATCTAAATTGCAAAATAGTTGCAAAAAAACCTAAAAATATACATACTTATGATTCATAAATTTTCCTTGAAGTAGAAAATATTAAATAGCTTTTTTAGTTTATAAACTAATCTTCATAATTTTATTTTGCTTAACATAGCAAACATTCACATCTAAGATTCGGAAAAACAGTGTAAGAAACAATTGAGGAGTAACATTTATAGTATCATTACCTAATATTGTATTGATGAAAATCGTAACTATATCTCTTTTTCCATAGCCCATAAGCCTAATTTGCTGATATTTTAATATATTCGTATATAATATAAATTATTTAATATAACAGGAACTAATCGATTTATTCATACTTAACTATTTTATGTACATTTATGTACACTGATATTAAATGATTATGCTTTATATACTTAAAGCTAATGTTTATGATATAATGTTTGTAGAATACAGCCAACTAATAATTGTATCTTCGGCGAATTTTATACTACTTCAGAATCAGTTGTATAAAGTTTCCATAATATGATAGAGGTTTATTATTCTTGTAAAAAGTATAAATTACAGACGTAATACCTTTATTGAAAAAAATTAACATATTAAAAGATTATTGTTAACAAAAATAAAACCAATTCAATTGTATTCTTAATCCATTCCCATTTAAAAACGTCTTCTGTTATACATATAACAGTGTCGATATTATTTTATATATATTTTGAGAATTATTTTGGCATGTGTTCAACGTTTAAGTTAAAACCAAACGGTCTCGTAGACAGGTCTGATAAATTACAACCATTTATACTATCCTGGTTCTGGATTCGATGTAAATACCACTTTTGACATGCGTTAGACGCATTGGAAATTTACCAAATAATTGTCAACTAATTAAACATTTATGCACCCATTGTATCAAACTTTACATATAAATATTAATTATTCATTATAACACAATTTAAAGAAAATTAAAAAAACACGATGTTCAGCAGTGTACATATGCGCTATGTTGTATGCAAGACATGTATAACGAGCTTAAACAAAATGTGTGAATATTTAATTAAAATAATTATTTGTTCAATGATTTGTAGAAAATGAAATTATTATTTAAATACTTTAGTAGATAAATTATATTATATTTTATTTTTTTACGTATGGCTCTTATGTCTGAGAGTAGGTCTGAAAGCCTAGTTCGGACGCCTATTTGGCAGAATTTTTAGTTGGGAATGGTAGAATAATATTTTTATACTTGATTTATAAAATAAATGGTTGTTAAACGAAATACTTGATAGAAGAATAACCATAGATTTGGTGTAGTAATAGTAGTTACTATTTTGTATACTTAACAATTAAAAGCTAGATATAAACGGTAATTCATGTTAGTTAAAATCAAAAAATACATAAAAATAATTTCATCAATCTCAACAAACGGTCAAAATCATTATTAAATAATGTGATTAATTGTTTTTAAATGTTTAAAAACAACAAACTCTGGCATCCAAATAGCCTTTACCCAAAATACTACAGTTCCTACAAAACTAAATTCTGACGTGCGCCTGAAGTTAAATTAAATTAATGCCCAACTTTTAGAACTCCTTTTCTGACTTTTTATCTTTTTGTTTAAAACTATCTGTATAAAATTTATTATTCAAATAATTTAAATTGATTAACTTATAATATTATGTTAGGTTCAAAATAAGTGGTGTATCTGTTTTTATGGACATGCATATATAATGTTCTAAATTATATTTTTCAATTAATATTTTTAATAGAAAAATAATATAATATCACATTACTAACTATACTAATACCTATGTAGCACTTATAATATTGTATTAAAACATTTTATGATAAAATATTATTTGAATTTACAACACATTATGTACCATAAAATAAAAACTTTTTTATTCTTTCACATTATATTATTAGGTAGATAAATATAAATATACATAATATCTAATTAATTATTATATTGAATTAAATACAAATATAATTTTATATTTTAAAATCCTGATATAGTAAAAATTGTCTTATAAGTTTAAATTAACTTAATAATATTAGCAGAATTAAAATGTTAAAATCATTTAGGTATAAAAAATTGTAAGTTGTAGTAAGTACGAGTAAGTTACATATTCGGATGATTATAACAACTTATAAGTAAACTAATTTTATAAAGTTTTTAGTTTTAAATATACATTTTTTAGTACATATACATATATAAACATAATCAAATTACAGATACATTATTTATTTAAGATGTTTACTTTAAATCGAGGTTGCTAAAATATCGTCAATATGCTTATTTTTTATCACATTTTGTATACTTAAATTATTGAAAAAAGATTAAGTACATTTAGGTTTTTTTTGAAAAAATAATTAAATATTTGTTGTTAATTTTAAATGTCCAAATGTAAACTAAATGTATAAATATAATCAGACAATTCGAAATTAATTTAGTGTATACGTAAATAAACATATTAATTATAATTTAATTTAATATTTAAAGAATTCGTGTAAAAATCTAATAATAAGAGTTACTTTAATATTTATATGATAATGATTCTTCAAGCATGTTTACCCAAATTTTTTCTCATAGTAATTAAATTATTCAAATAATGATTTTCGGAATTTATCTCTATATATAACAATGACCATATTTTTAATTATTTAATTTTTTATAAGGAATGACTTGTAGCATACTGTGTGGTAAAAAAACCTCTTTTCTTTTTAAAAATAAAACATTTTTCAATGTTAATTGAATAGATAATATTTTTTTCGAAAGTATTGATGTATTTAAATAAAAATTTGAACAAGCAGCGTTTGTGTTATTAATATTTATATACTAGCGATGATAGTTAATTAAAAATAGTTTGACAAAAATATATAATATTTTATGTAATATAGAATCTAGCATTTATAAATTGTTATACTTACATGGGTGAATTTATAAATTATAAAATTTGTATTAATCAGTATTAATGACTAATATCTTCAAAATATTATGGACCTATTGTCCATTCGTAGGATGCATGACATCTTTCAATATGACCAGAAGCATCATAATTATTATATAGTATAAGAGAGTGTGTATTTGAATCTCATGCATAGTATTTATATTTTATGGATTTATTATTGAAATTGATATAGTGATCAACACTTTTTAACCACAGAAATAATTATATTTTTGTTGTTTTAGATTTATTTAATAATAACACAATGACCAATTTTGAATTTAAATTCTTCTTAGCTAAATTTAGTAAATTTATTAATTGAACATAGGTAATGTTCTCGATATCATCTATCTTAAATGTATTTTATACATTTTTTACTTCATAATTTCAGTATATGCACTTATTTATTTTCACTTATATTGAAGAAAAAAGATAAATTATACTATTATATATAACTTTTAAAACTGAAAATTCCTGTATCTCTATATCACATATGTTTGTTTAGTATCTAAGTAGATTTTAGAGAAATATGGAAAAAATTTCATTAATTTTGGATCAACATTATTTTAGTTTACCAAATTTTCGCACTTAATGGTTTATTTAAGTATTTGATTTGTAAAAACTTAAATTAATTATTAATTTTCACGTGCAAATGTTTTTCTTCCATGTAAGAAGTCAATAAAAATTTAAATCTTGGAATGAGGGATGAGAACATTTATTTTTATTTAATGATATTTGTATTTGCTTCAATTCAGTATGACATTGTCATGTGCATAATAATTATCAAAATATTGTTCCACAGTATTCTCGAGTTGAAACGGTGTTAACCATTATCTCACCATTTGTATATGCGGTACGAATAGGTAGAGCATGGATTTTTTTTTCAGTTAGTCTTCAAAGACTTATTTAGTCATTTGGTGCTCAGTTTTCCATTTGTCGTTAGCAGATCCTTCCATTCTATCACCCCGCTGATCCTCGAACATGCAGTATAATGATAAATGATATTAAGTGTATAATGGATGAGGCGAAAATAAAAATGCCGTGGGCCAAATCCTTATAGGGTTGTGTGTACAACAAAAAAGCCTGTCGACCTTTTTTTTCTGTGCAAAAGTTTCGAGTGTGGGAAAAAATTGCAAACTCCATGTTAATAAATTGAAGAGTTATTTCAGATTTTCTACAGTGTTTTAAAAGTATGTATCAAGTATAAACAACACAGCACTAATTGAAAAAGTCTTTTTGATTGCTGAAATTTAATTTATCAGAATAAAATCGTTCGTAATATTAAAACTCGTGTTATTTAATTGTGACTTTACCTGTAATTACATCAATAAATTTAAGATTTTTATCAAAAAATATCATTTTTATCTTTCAATACTATTTTGGGTATTTATTTAAACTTAGATAATTTTCAATTGATTTTTATAAATTATAAAGTTGATATTATTATGCCAACAAAAAATGTTTAATCTAACCTAGTTATTTATTAATAATAAACACATAATACGATAGAGTCATTGTATGAACTCATTTATTTTATTTATAATTCATTTGATTAAATTTAGTGCGCTGCTATGAAGTAAATTAAGGTTGCCATGTGATACCTTATACTAGCCTAGTAATACAATTTACCAATATATATATATATCTATATTATTAAGAAGAATGTCATCAGTCATAATTAATACCGTAATACTGGCTTAAAAAATACCTTGTTTAATCATAGATTCTAGAACATAATCATATAGATTAATAACAGCTAAACCTTTCTAGGAAATTTTGTTTAGATAAGGCTAAGAATTTCAAGAATAATGAAAAAAACTATATAATTAAATGTTAAAAATTTGAAATAAGTAATATTAAAAACATAATAATTTGTGTTATACACAACTATGTATTACGTGCCTGGTGCCTATCAAATAAATTTCGTATAATTGGTAATACATTTTAGTTTATAAATATTTGAGGTTATAACTAATTTGTGTGAAATATATTATAATTCGAAATTGGATATGATTTATAGCTTAAATGTATATACACAAATCATTTTGAACATAAAAGTAAATTTAGATATTATAAATTTGCAAAGAATATCTTAAAAATATTTCCCAGTTGATAAAAATAATGCAAAAATTATTCAACAGTACCTACTTATTGTAGCATATGTCTAAAAATAAATAGTAACCATTTAAGATATTTCTATAAAATTTATAAAAATGATTGTGCAAATAATTTATGGAATTAAATTTAAGGAAATTGTGTTTTGTGTAAACCGTAATATACTATTTGCTATATTATTATTTTTAAGAGTTGTGCGTATTAGTTATGCAGTTTAAATGAATTTTCTCGATTTTAATGACTATAGATTATAGTGTAGGTGTTTTATTAATAGAAGATATTTGTCATGGTTTACCTATAATTTCTATACGTATATTTATCAAAAGTCCTTTGTATGAAAGGAGTTAATGCATTATTTACAACCTATGGGAGTGGTTTAGTTACAACGATTTTGTTTAGTAAAATAAAAAAAAACCTTTGATGTAAACTTGAACTTAGCGATTATCTACAATCTAAACCACAGAACACCATATATGAATATAGTTTATCATTACACAACTTTACATTTCCTATATTACAACTACTGCACATATGTACCTATATACTCTCTAACTATTCTTAAATTATTACTGTGTAACAAATTTATTGTAATAGGCGATATATTATTATTTATTACCGTTTGTGTCATAATTCTATTAAAACTAACTTAATTAGTCAACCATAATATTGAAGAATTTTTTATACTATATTGGAGAACGTCAAATCCGATTTGGGTAAAACTAGAATTAATTGAAAAATAATTTATTATAATTTCATTGTCCTTTTCACATATTTTATAATGAATGTAATTTGTATGTATAAATAAAATAATTTAAGTAACTAAATAAATTTTAATCTATAAGAACAATGTTCAACCAAGACTCATTACTCTCTTTTTTATTTATAAAGTACTATGGCTGTATACATTTTAAATAGAAAGTAATGAATATATTTATCCACTATTATTAAAAAATTTTCAAAATAATACAATTTTTATAAAAATAAAAATAAAATATTGTGAATTGGTTTGTTATTTAATTATGTCAATTTTAAACAATTATTGAAGATGTTGAAATATTAACTATTTTATATTTTCTTATTTAAATAATGATTTTTTTTTTTTTTTTTGTTATGTACCCACGTAGCATCTATAGTAGCACTATTTAGATTAAAATAAATAGGTACTCAAGAGAATCAAAAAAAAAAATGTTATTTATAGAAAACTCATTAGAAGTTGAACTAAAAGTGATTTTTAAACATAGTAATATAATCTATAATAAACATTTCATAAACCTATTCTCCGATCATGTAACACGTACCTGTATTATATATATCCTAAGTGAGATGTATTCCCATTTCACTTGTCTTTCGACTGATTGTGGTTTTAACGGATTACAGCAATAGGTATTGGTATAAAGTGTTAACATTACTCTTATTGTCTCTAATGCAATGTACTTAGTGTGTGAATAAATGATGCGCACATTAACATATTTTGGAGACGATATTTGGGGACCATATTATTTATATTATATAGATGTTTGTGAAGAAGATAGGTGTTTATGAGTATTACGATCTATATTATTTATGGTTGTTATGTTAGGTGGTAAGTAAATAAGTTTGTTTTATTAAAATACAACATGAAGAGGTTTTTATTTTGATAGAAGTAATAAAAGTGACAGAATCCAAAATACTTCTCGTATTTTAATCACTTGAATTTTCTTCAAAACCAAGTTTTCTGCTAGATATTAATAATTAACCAAGTTTGCATTTCTAAAAAAAATAAAAAAATTCTATATTTGAGCGCAACCACGTATCATTGTTTGTATTTTTTATTTTTTTAATAATAAGTTTTTATGACTATACTATTTTCAAAATTGTTATGTATTGAAATCAACTAATACACACTATGGTGTAGTTAAAATGATTATGTTTTATCTATATTAATTTTTTATAACTCTTTTTTATGTAAACCATTTTCTCTTTATGATTTAAGTAATATATAATTATTTAGTATTCTATTTATTATGGTAAATATTCAAAATAAATTGGAAAAAAATAATCCTTCTACTATTGTATAATTAAAATAAATGTTAGTTATTAATTCAATAAATTACTGGATTGCCTAATATGTGGTTATGTTTAACTTGATAAATAAATTCAGACTATATACTCAGAGATATGTAAGATTTTCTTCCCAAAATTTACTCATCTTTGCAAAGCATATAACGGTATACACTATACAGTTATATTATTATTAATTAATAAATCGATATATTAAATAAGCAATTTTATAATAATAAAATTATTTATAATCACACCTTTTCAATAAGTAGTGATATATTTTTCGAAATAGAATACTTAAATAAATTAAAACTATTTAACAGAATTTGTATTAACTGATAGGGTTACACAAAACTGTTAATCGTTTCTATAATCTTAACATTTTATATGTTAAAACTGTTAAAGGTGATCACAAAAAATTATTATTGTAGAATAATACGTAAATATAATTTTTAACTCAATACCTTATTTTTCGATTTTCTGATGGTTTAAAATTTAATTTATTTTTTAAACATTATCACCAAAATAAAAAAAAAAATAGTTACATTTTTTTTACAGATTATATTAAATTCGAGAACACTTAAATCTATTTAATTATAATTTAAATTTTATTACTGTACTAGTTATTTATATATATATAAAAAAAAAAAAAAAAATCATAAAATAAAAAGTGAAAGTGAAAATTTAACAGCATTTTTAATGGGCTCAAGATATGGTTACGGGCTTCTTCAAAAGTAAAAAAATAACATTGTTAACAGGTATTGAGATTTTTGTTTTTAAGTTTCATAATTAACCATAAAAATTACGTTATAATAATATAAATTAATGTTATTGATATCTGTATACTTGTTACTATAATAAATATTGAAACATTTTTATAGTTGTTGCACCAAAACTATACCTAAACTTACATAAAAATGAATAGTTAACCTTCACACAAGATTTGCATAATTATTTATTTTTACTTTACTGAAAAATTATTTTTCATAAAGATTTTCTTTCATCTTTAAAGGTTTGTTACTCTTTTAAACTTTATTAGAATGATCAATAATTTGATTTTAAAATTTTACAGTGATTTTTTTTTTTTTTTAGAATGTCATCTCACAGTTTTGGATCAAAGTAAAAATTCTTTAATCTTCCTTGTTGAGGATTTTTTTTTTTTTTTTGTGGTAAATTGTATCTAATGGGAACTTTGAGAGATCAAAAGAAGAAAATTCACAGTAACTTTCAATATAATTAGGGACAAAAATAAAAAATACGGAAAAACAAGAATATTTACGTAACAAAAGTTTTCGTATGGTACTTACTTAAATTAATAACAATATTATATTATTATGATTACACAATGCACTAATAATCAAATATTTATAATATGTAATTTTTTTGCCAAAACTTATCTTAATCTTGAACCTAATTTATTACTTGTTTAAAAATAAATTATTATGAATGATATAAAAACCTATTATACAATAATATATCGTTATGGGTTTTATATACCTACATTTATTAATAATAATGAGTTTTTATAAATAAAAATTGACGAAATTCGTTATTTTGATACATTGATCATTTTTAAAAAAATATTCTGCTTCAGAATAATGTGAATATAAATATGTAAATTATACACACTATTATTATTACTTTTTTTCCAATAATTATAAAACCTACAAAATGCAACAAAAAAAAAAAATAATAATAATAATAACAACTTAATTGATTTATGAAAATATAGGTTGAATATATAACTTAAGTTCATATTATTATTAAAATTATTATTATTTTTTTTTTTTATCGAAAAGTGCATTAATCATTTAAAATTAAATTTAAATTTAAATATACAAAATAAAATTTCAATTTTTCTAGATTTATAGATATTTGTTTACTGTTTTTACAATTTTTTACGGGGTTTTTTTTTTTTAATGATTTAATTTATTTAAGTTATAAAATTATAATATTATTAGAAATAAAAACAAGTTAGCAAATTGGTACAGCTCTGCTCTACATTTTAACGTGTAGAATGGACCGCTATTATAAGTGTGTTAAATTTGAATTTAACAATATATTTTTGTATACGAAAAACGACTTTGAGCTAAGACAGACTATTAGAGTGTTACCTACCCTAACTAAGTTTGTTTAAAAGTTAATATCGACTTATATAACTTAAAATTTAATAATATATTTCAGTAAATATTGTAAATAGTAAAAGCGAGTTTATAGTGTAAATAAATTACATCTTAAAATAAATCCATTGTCATTGCGTACAAGGAAATTCATAATAATTTTTTATACGTTAGTTTCAAGTTCCCACGGATAATTTTTTTAAGTATTACGTGATAATTAACATTGTATTTATTGTCTTAATAAGTTATTTCGTTTAAATTTGAGCTTAAAATGTCCAGAAAGTAAAATTTTTTTAGACATCAGGTTATATTATTTTAGTATGAACTATTTATGAATTTTGTTTTTAATTTTTAAAACTTAGATAAAAAAAAAGTATTTATGAATTTTCAATATTTTTTTGCAAATAACGTATAAGATTTTATATGAGATCTTGTACTAAATTTTAACTTAGGAAATAATTTTTTATCAACACTTGTGAAAAAAAAAATAGTATTTTTATTAAAAGCAATTCAATCATATGTAATTTTCAAAATAATAATTCCATAAACTTTAGTACATTAAAAATTAATTATAGTATAATAATATTTTAATAGATATCTGAAAATTGTTTTTAAATCTTATAATATCGAGCAAAAGTATACTATTTATTATACTTAGTACTAATTTTAAATATTATAGTGTTCAATTAGAAATATCGTATTTTAATTGCAATAAATAATACAATTAAAAAAAATATTAATAATTTAATAAAAATGATTAAATTTAGTTTTTTATTTAGAAGACACATTTTTTTAAATATTTTATGTATAATAATATTGAAAATAACTGTCAATAGTTTTGATAGATCAAGGATTTTAGTACATTTCCATACTCGCATAAATTTAAGTGAAATTATATGGCCAACCTTGAGTAGTATTGACTGAACATCAATTTACAAATTAAATGACATAATGCAATAAATATTTAAAATTTGTTAATGGAATTATTTTATTGTAAATTTATGCCACAAATCCGAAATCAATTTTCCATTTTAAACATGTTAAAATTTTTTATTACGATCTTAAATACTTAGAAACGTATTGTATTTTAAATATTATTCAATTCTTAAAATACATTTTTAATATTTTTTACATGGTATAGATTATTGACATAAATTTTTTACTACAAAATTCTGTCTATATTACGATGATATAAATTATATAACGATATTATAGTGTTACATAATAACTAATTACGATACGGCTTTATCTAATAGAATCAATGGTGTATTGATTTACTCATAGATTTATTCAATTAATGTCCTTTTCCCAGCTGAATACTAATCTCGCCCCTTAATACTAATAATAACAGGTAAGATAATTGTTTTTTTTTTCTATTCAATGGCCCGATCTCTGCTTTTAACCCTTTTCAAAAACTCTAAATACGATTAGAGCCAAGCTGCCGAATTCAGTATCGACAATTTAGGTACATACAGTTTAAGCTAAGTTCATATGCATTGTTTTTATTCTATTTCTCGTGAGTCTCTGACAGGGATGTTGATCAAATGCGGGTAAGCTATGCCATTATTATAGTAATTGTTGGCTGCCGAATTTTGTACAACCGCCCGAATGGTAGACAGCGATAACCAATTTTACAGGAAACATGTAGTAATAATAATATTATAATATACTAGTTTACAGAAAACGACGAGTAAAGCGAACAAACAAATGAGTGAAAGCGGTAGATGACTAATGAGATTAAAGCTGTCTGTATGCTCGATCCTCATGAATCGAATTTCTTGCACTATTGTAATAATAACAATTTTGGCCATAATATTATGTCCTACGCACGTGCATCGGGCACACATTATCGAAATTTCGATGGTAGACATTTCTAAAATTGTTGTTATTACTACTAAGTAATAATATATAATATGCTATATAATTATATTACATTTTGTTTTAAGTATCAAGCTATTTAATCTGTATGTTACAATGATATTGTTTTTAAAAATGAAAATTCAAGTATGTTTTGTAAAAAAAATACAAAAATATTTAATGTAGACTTAAAATTATTTTTTAAGCCTAGATCGATAATAAATTATTATAAAAAAGTTATACATCATAAAAAAAATGTTTTATTATTATTATTAATAGAGTATAATATTTATTACGAAACTGAGTATTTATACTTAAAATACTTTTATTTTATTCAGTTAAATAATTTTATCGTAATACCACCACAAGTACTCTGAAGCAAAATAGTGCGGTCATTAGCTTTTAGCAATCATAATTATTGCATACGCTTAACTATCGACTAGTAAATGTACTCCACTATTCTAACTTCATATGAGTTCACAATAATTGTAAGATTAAATTAAATATTTATATTTATAAATTTTCGCCAAACGTATGTCTGCATTAATCAATGATTTTTATTATTAAGTATACTTGAATAATTGAAAAGTATAAGCCAAAATTATAAAATAAAAACATTTTAAAAATAGGAACGTCTAAAAAATAGTTTCAAACTCGATTTAGAGAATTTTATGATTCTGATACTAATTTTGATTTAAAACTTAACTATAACTATTTGCATTCAATGACACTAATCCCAACACGCATCTCTAGACGTACATGTATATAAATATATTGTATTCGATAAAAATAATGTACCTAGTCTTGTAAGCTATAGCATTTAAGTTTAAAAAAAAAAAAATGGTTTTATTTCAAAGTGTCCGTATTAAATTCAAATTCTTGTTTTAATACTATTTATTAATATAATATTTTGAATTAAAATTAAACATCCCATATAGTGATTTACTCAATGACGAGATACATTCGACACGTTATATTGTATTGCACAGAGAGTTCACCGATTTGTTGATTTTTATCTGTGATATAAATTATTCATTTGAAATATATTTTAATATGTAAATATGTTATTTCATAACTTTCATAAATACTGAAATAACTTTTTAATTTCATGAACATATTTCGTATATATTTTAAAAGGTTATAAGTTTTTATAATATTAAACTCTTGTAAATATTATTTAAACTATCTTCGGTAGCACCGAAATTAACGTCAAGAATCAGACTCTTTTTCGATTTAAGCTCAATATTTTAAATTTATTACTTTTGTATAAAAAACATTGTTTTATTTTCTTCTTAATATAAGACTGAACAACTATAATAGATTTATCGACCAGCCGTTCATATAGCAGTTCAAATGTCAATGGCTCATAAATGTCCACACCAACGCATTTTTTGTCAAGTAAATCGTCAATCATATTATTTCCATATTTTTGAAATTTCAATACTTGTCTAGACTTCGGAGGGGAAAAACAGCTTGTCTACAACATCTGGACCCCAATAATATTATTAAATCTACATACTGCAAAAAATATTACAAAACGAAATATTCCAATATTCAGTGTTTATAATACCAATAATAATACGATCGGTCGGTAACAGTGCGTCTAATAAATAACAATTTATCGTCTAACGTGCAACGGCTTACCTGCGAAAATCTCTGCTCCAACAGGCATAGATCACGGGATTCATGCCACTGTTGATCCACCCGAGCCAGGCGACCACGGACGATAGCAGTTGGTCTTTGAACACGCAGCTCTCGTCGCAAAACCCGGACAGCAGGTTGACGACGAAAAATGGCAGCCAACAGACGATGAACACGCCCATGACGATGCCCAGCGTCTTTGCCGCTTTTTTCTCGCGGGACAGCTTGCTCAGCTTTCGGCTTAACGAGAAGTTTTTCTGCAGCTGGTGAGCTCGCGTGTAGCCTCCGCTACCGCCGTGCGCGGCCGACGCGGACGTAGTCATCCCGCCGCCCCGGTGTATTCGCAATGTGAGCTCCATACGACCGCCACCGGCTCCACCACTACCGCCGCTTCCACCGCCTCCACCACCGCCACCGCTGCCACCACCAGAACCACCGCCGGACGACGGGGTGGACGAAAGCACTTTGGTGCCCAGCCGCTGACACCGAGTTTGCGTGACGGCCGCCGTGTAAATCTTGTAGTAGGTAAATACCATGACCAGCAGTGGCACGTAAAACGATATGGTTGACGAGAATATCAGGTAACCGGTGCTGTTTGTGAACGGACACGTGTTGCTGGGTACCGGTTCGGTGCGGACCAGCCGCCACCATATGATGGCCGGGAAGCTGATAACGCCGCTGCACACCCACACGGCGGCGATCAGCCGGTAAGCCCGCTTCCGGCTCATTTTTGTCGGGTACGTGAACGGGTCGGTGATGGCCCAATACCGGTCTAGCGATATCACACATAGGTTCAGTATGGATGCCGTGCTGAACAACACGTCCAACGACCGCCAGACGTCACAGGCGTTTATGCCGAACGTCCAGTAGTGGTCGAGCACCTCCTGTACGGCGCTTACCGGCATCACCACCAGCCCGACCAGGAAGTCGGCGAACGCCAAAGACGTGATGAAGTAATTGGTCGCCGTGTGCAGGTACCGTTCCCGGACCACCGCAATGATGACCAGACAATTACCGAACACAGTCACCATACAGAACACCATCAACACCGCCGAAAGCGGGAAACGGTCGCCGAAAGTCGATCTGCAAGCTACTGACTCCTCCGTCCCTGTCAAGTCCTCGTATTCGTCTGATGTACTGTTTACCAACGCGGCCATTGTCGTCCAATTCATGGTTGTTTCTATCTGCCTCTCAATGTCTCCTTAGAAATCGTAATATGCTCGATGTATATGTGTATCAACGGAAAATCGTCACTGAAACACGCAATACAACATTCTGGCTTTTATAAAATTTTTCGTGGATCAAAAACGTTTGATCAAAAAGAAAAAAAATAGGTTATTTTGTACTCTTAAGTAATAAATCTACTATTATGAGAATCATTCAAATAATGTTTACACCGAATCCCTATCGACGTGACACGTCGTATTTTCATTTGTCTTATACTAATAACTACCAAGTGCAAATTTCCGAAACGATTACCTATTTCAACTCTAGTCATAAGCCGACTTGTCTTGGTTTAATATAACATCAATTTTATAATAAATATCATTAATTTGTTCATTGCATCGTCAGTGGTTGTTGTTTGTGTTTGAATAATGCATTGTTTACTACGTAGGTACCTACTGTTGCAATGAGTCATCGCAAGAAAATAAACTAGGTTAAATAAGGTTTGAATTTAATTTAGTTCATGCCATTGTTATAATTATTATTATTGTTATTTTGGATTTGTAGATTCATGTTTTTGTTTATCTAGGTCATTTATTATAGATCGGTGCATTTGTCATTATAGACACAAGTAACTGCACAGGCATAACGTACAACCGTCTCTAAGTTTTGTATTTTTCATTGACTTATTCTATCCTTTACCTGGATGTTGTATTTTTTTGATGAACACTATTTCATAAAATTAAATCTTATAATATGATATTTTTATAAATCAGTAAAGTTTATTACAGTAGTACGTAGTGATTTTAGCTTTGTATCACTACAAAAACTATTATAATGATACAAAAATAAAAAAAAACATGCACGTACCTAGTTTGTACCTAGTTGAATTAATGAAATATGTAGTTACTCAACTAAAGAAATATTCAAATAATACACATAAGTGCTTGTATTATCTAAATCAAAAGTATCTAACCCCACGGCTCTCAGCAAAATTGTAATATATCTCCGTGTCGATTTCAAAACTATTGAAATTACTAAAAATAATATAGTACAAAAATGTGTACTGAATATACATGACTGAACATAACAAAAAAAAAAAACTATTTCGAGTAACTAAGGTATAAATGTATAATTTATATTATGTCAATTATATAAATGTGTTATATGTTACAGAAAATTCTGACCATGACAAAATGTACTCACTTAATGCAGTTCAGGCCTACCAAGAAATTGAACACTCCTCAAATGCAGTATTTATTTCAAAGGGATGACCTCCCTGGAGAAAAAAAAATGTAAGACTTATAACGTCAACTAACAATAAAATAAAATAAAATAAATATTATGATAGAGGTTATAGGTTGTATTGGCTGGTCATTACTTATTAATTAAGGCCACTTCTTATGTGAACAAAACTACAAAAATAATTGTGTTCTACTTCTCTTCATTATTTGCTCTTATCTTACTGTACCCTTTAGACAATTTACGACCCCCTCCCCCCTCCGAAAAAAACACTGCTTCAAATCTGTAGTTGTAACCACTCTTGATTTTAAGGTTTATCATTATTGATTTTTATAATATGTATTTTATTATTAAAATATACAATATTGATACTATTAATGTTTGTATATTAAATTACTTGTCAAAATTCATGATATAACTGTTATTATTTAAATAGTATTTCTAAACAACGTTATACCCAGTAACGTAAACACGATAAATTTTTCAGCTCGCTTGAATTTTTTCACTTCTTAAAAATGTAAAACTGTTTATCAAAAAACAGACACACACACACGCAAACATCACTGGTTGTACTAAGTTATGTGGCAAATAAATTTTTAGAGTATTAAAACATTTAAAACCGCAATTAGACCTTAATTATACGACGAGGTGCAAACAAAGTAGTATACATGTATAGTCTGATAATTCGTATAATTATAATATGTTATTACATACTTTACCAGCTTTATTGACTTAAAAAAAAAAAAATGAATAAATAAACAAGAACATTTTTCGCATACTTTTAAAGTTTTTTATGGTTCCGTGAACATTTTGTGAAAAAAAAATTAAAATTAAATAAAAAACTCACGTGCTAAAAAAATATACTGTAACATTATTGCTAACTGTATCATGTTCCTTTAACTGTCACTCATGTATTTTAATGACACAGTAATCTGAATCTTAAATCAGACAGAGCGAGGGTCGTAACAAAATGAACCGTTTAGTCTGTTGAATAACATCTCACAAGAAACTATAAATCATGTTTATTCAAATATCTTCAAAAATACGCGAGCACCCTGACAATATGAGCGTGTATAGTAAGCGCTTTGATGATGGCGAAAAGGTAGGGTTGAAAACGAGCGTACAAAATGTTATTCCGGTGAGTAAACTGCCAACGGGTAGGTTATTATACTGAAAGAACAATGAAGGTCGCGCATGACGTATCGGGCTATTACGGGGTCATTTATGGAGGAAACGTTTCCGGCTCGGAACTGACACAGGAGAACAAGGAAAAAAGACACTAGATCCGGTGTATGTGTGTATGTGTGTGAACTTACTACTATTATAAAAACGTGCATCAATGACTATAAATTATTTAGATAAAAAAAAAAAATTGTAGATAGAAAATTTAGAGCTATAATATAACAATATAACAATCAGCAAAGAAGAACAAAATAAGCGTGTTACGTTTTTAACATTGACTCTTCTTTATAGATTCGTAGAAATACAATGAAGAATTTTTATATTAATTATGAACCAAAATAGATTATGCTTAAAAAAATAAATAAAAAATAATTTTTATTCGACTAGGATTTTTTAATGTTGAAAACGTGAATAATTCGCAATTTTCTCTTTATCATTTTATAGAAATCATTAAAAAATATAAATTAGTAATTATTCAACTTCAAAAAAATTTAAAAAATACATACAAACTAATATTTATTTATTTGTTTTAAATAGGAGAAAGATTATCGGATTATTAAAATAAAATAACAAGAAATAAACTGAGCATAAAATCAACGCGTATTTATTTTTGTATGTTTTATGTTATAAAAATGTTTGAGATTGTATGAATTTTAATAAGTAATTTACTACGTATCCCGAGAAAATAATAATATCTAAACTTCGATAAAATGATTTTTATTGAAAAATCAAAACAACATAAAAACTTTTTTTTTTTTGATAATACGTATATTTTTTATACTTTAATGTTAAGAACTTTAAAAGGTAATACCATAGACCATAGTGAAATTTTAAAAATAAATGTTTTTGATAAATCTGAAAATTTACAAGAATTTTATTTTTGTTTTAATTAATTATTTAGTCTTTTCAAAGATGTATTGGTAAAGTGATGTAAAAATACTATCTCTGCAGAATTTTTTTTATTTATTGGATGGAGGTGTGTAATATTTACAACTTACTGACATTGACATCAAAAGTATTTTAAGTATTTTGTAACTACTTAGTTAATCCTTTAAAAGTCTAAAGGTGTCTCTGAGTTTACTTACTTAAGTATTTATATGCACAGAATAATATTATAAATAACTTTTTTTAACTTTCATTATCCCAAAAAATTATGAGTACAGTTTGTATAACTGTTTCTTTAGCAAATTTTAACCAAATAAATCAATACTTTATAAGCGATTAACCTATATTGTTAATTTTTTAATTGATTTTACTCAATTCAAATAAGTATTGTAAATCATAAACTTGCAAAATTTCTTGCTGTTTAACGAGTAAAATTATGAAAATGAATATACCTTAATAAAAAATAATCAATAATTATTGATAAAATATAACCAATAAATACTAATTTTTAACAAATAATTAATTTTGTTTTTTAATTAAAATATTATCCTGGAATTACTTCTTAACTTTTTTGTTAATTCAAATTAGAGTTTACCGTAGAAATTTTAAAATAATCAAACGTGGTTAGTAGTCTATTGTATTAAGAAAAAAAAATATTTACTTAATAATATAAAATTATCTATATATATATATTATATATTAATAATAAAACTAATTATGTAAGGTTAGATTTTTAGATTAGTTATATTATTTACATGATTCATTTTTTGTAATACGAGTCATAAAAAATATCATAAAGCTACAACAATATCAAAACCAAACAGTCCCTAGCATATATATTTAAAGGGTTATGACGTGAAAAATTATAACGATTGACGTATAACTATAATTTGTTATATTATTATGTATGTGTGTATATATATTTTTACACTATCTTCAAAATATTTTAAACATTTGTTCAAGTACGATCGGAATTGTGATGATATTTTTTTTCTATACTATCAAAATGTAAAACATATAAAAAAACCTCTAAAAACAAAAATAAAGTTATCTTTTTTTTTTATATAGAAAAAAATAAAATACATCAAAGCAATATTTATGGCAATACACCTTTATTTCGATTTGTTGCGATTTAGCCTAGTTAACCGACAATCAAAATCGTTTAGTGGCTCATCGTTTTTTAATATATTAACAAGAAGTCGTCACTTTTTTACTCCTACATACCACCATTACTAATACACCACATTCGTATAATAATTTACGATAATAATAACGAGTAATTATTACACATTGAACTAAGTCTGTACACTTATTTAACTAGAATATAAAAAATAATAATAAAACACATTGAATAATATTATGGTTGGGAAATGGGATAAATGTATATATTATGTGTCACATTCTCGTCAAGTGGTTCACGTACAAGAAATAACTGACAATTTTTTTTTCAGAGACACAGCTATTATTTGTATAATAATCGAATTTTCAAAACAATAAAACTATCACATTTTATTGATTTTGAGTGCGGTGGTACATCGATCTATTTGGTTTTAAACCAGCTAGTACTTTTTTTAAGGTTTATGTTTGAAGCTTTTATAGGCACTAAAATAGCTAGAAAAGTTTTACAAAATACCACTATATATTTTAAATTGAACACTATTGTACCATAAAGTGGTCATTATTTAGGAATGTTCCAGTTTTTTTCAGGAGAAATGAAAACAGAATAGAAATAAGTAGTTATATTATACGATAATCAATCGTCTAAATAAAGTATTGATCATTTTTGCTTAAATTGAGTTCTGGAGATCGATATCATCTTATTCAAATATATTTATTTCCTAAACATTTAAATGCACTTGTCTTGATTGAATTTTTTTGATTTAAAAAAAAAAAAAAAAACATTAGCATTGCAGGTTTATTTGTACGACAAATTTTTGTTAACATAAAAAAAACTTATTTATACATTAATATAAATAAGTTGAACTATGGTCGACTACTTTTAACTCTGTGTCATATTAGCTATAAAAACAAAATTATGTCTAAAAATATCACTTCATCTCATCCGCCAATCCACAATTATTCAAATAACCTCTATGATGGGACGTATTTCCCTTTCCAGTAGTTGAGGAGTTAAAGGGTGGTCGAGGTATTCAGTCCTGCAAGCTTGAGTGATTGATTTGACGTGTATTATGATAAAACTTTAAAGTGTAACAGAACAATGTGACCCAACCGATTCCGTCCGTTTGAAATCAATGCACAGAATCGAATAAAAATAATATATTAAGTTAATAAAAAAAATAAACACCAATAAAATATCTATCACATTATAATTGCATGCATATTATTATGTGAGTATTGAATCATATACATATGTAAAATAATACATGAATAATATTCTATGGAAGTTTTTAGATTTTTATTTAGAACTTAATCATAACCGTAAAGTATAAAACCATGGTTTTTAACAATAGTTCGAAATTACACAATAATCGGAAGTGACAAAGATACCAACTAGTAAAATTAAAGTTTTCAAAATGTATAAAAATATTTTTTAGTACTAGATTTTTTGTTAAAATTAAATTACGCATAGAACTTTTTAAAATCGTTATATTTATGTGTAAACTAAAGATTTAATATAAAAACTCTTTAAAAATTGAAAGTTCTGACTGCTTGCAAAATTTCAACTGTATTTCATAAACTATCTGAAAGTGTTAAAAATGGATTATATTTAAGATTAAGAAAAGTTTATACAACTTCTGTAAAATTTATAATATTTTTTAACGTAACGTATCTAAAGCATTCAAGACTACCCAATTAAAAACTATAGCAATGTACTTTCTTTCAATAAAACAAACAAAAAGTAAAACACCATAATAAATGTAACTGACATTCATAGATTTTAAAATTCAAAAAAGTTATTTGATTGTTTTTGTACTGAACTTTATGTAATAAGCTAAATTAATTTAACGGTATATCAATTAACAAATGAGGTTATCTTTGGTAAATCATTTGTTTCTCCAGGAACTTTGTTGATTTTTACAAAGTAAAATGTTTAAGATTTCATTAATTATTAAATAAAAAATGGTTTTTATAATTTATTTGTGGTGTAGATTGCATGTTAGCATAGAAAATAACTATACCTATTAGTGATTATAACTTGTAAATAAACATAAGCATTTTAATCATATTTTGCTTTAATTTAATAATTAACTCAATCTAAATAACTTAATACTTAAATCTTAAAAAAAGTTGAAGTATAAAAATAAAAACTCTAGTAACATATTATATGTATTTTAAATGTGAAAGTTAAAAAGAACTGAATCTATATACTTACTACAACCTAGGTACATTGATTTTTTTTATATTGACCATTACGACTTCAATTAATACTTACAATTTGTTCTTTATTTATAACTTATTTTAATACATTTAAAATCAGAACAGATTGTTTTATTTTTCGTATGTCTGCAGAGATTTTTTTTTCAGAAAAAAATACTTAAATATTGAAAGTAGTAGTTTCCCTGAGCAAAATAGTCAGGTATTACTTTGGGAGATCAAAAGTAAAAATATTTCCTGGACCTTTCAAAATAAACAGGAAAAACATGAAAAAAATTACATAAAACGAGAATATATTATTATACTTTACATAGATGAATTTTTGACAAAACATATTTTTATAAATAAAAGACCATAAATGATTGAAATTTTAACCAAATATTTATATTATTTTATCTTTAACTATAATTTTCAAAGAATTTTAAGTTTATGTATATGTGTCTATTTGAATAACGTTTTGAAGTTTTTTTTTTATTGATGTAGATAAATTTTTTTTTTATAGATAACCTTTAAAAGCTAATTGGAACGTGTTACATAAATTGCATATGTTAAAAATGTTTTAATAAATTAACGTTTGTAGTTTGAAATTTGATAAAAATCATAAAAAACACTTATAATTGCAAACTATTTTAAAATTCATAAAAATTTAATTTTTATATCTTAGACTTATAAAATATAACACAAGATTCCATAGAAAGTTTTCTTATTAGAATATCACATTAATTTTAATGATAGATTTAAGTTCAAATATTGACAAAATTACATTTTTAAATGTAGATTAACTAATACCTAATTCAAATTATCATAACATTAGATACTCTATTGTAGACACGATAGCGATTTGTCGTAATTTTTTTTTTTTATTTATTATAATTAAAAAAAAATACTAAAAATTAAATATTAAAGTCCATAATAATAGTCATATTATCATATTTTTGTAAAATATTACTATTATTTTTTTTTTCTTTAAGTTTAAAAATATAATATTACTTTACATATTTGTAACTTTAAAGTTCTTAATGAGTTATAAGTACTTTCGGTAATTTAAAACAATAAAAATAGTTATGCACGCTTATAAAAAATTATTTAGAGTTCATATTTTCAACAAACTAAAAATTTAAATCAAAAATTACAATAGCAATTAAAAATAATTTAAAATTCAATAAAAGTTATCGAAAGTTCACTTAGTATTTTGTGGTTCAAAATTCATAAAATTATCTCTGTTTTAATATCTGAGACTTTAAATTTTAACTCGAAATTCTTCATAAGTTTTTCTAATAGTAATTAAAAGAACATGAAAGATAAATATTTATAATTATTTTTTATGACTAATCCCAAAACTAGGGACAATTGAAATGGACTATAAACCGAACAACTATCTCAGGGTATTTTATCCCACTATGAATTTTAACTGAATTGTATTGCCTTAAATTTTAAACTTCAAAAAATGTAACGTACTCTATATTTTATATGTAGCGTTTTGAATCATATTATAAAAGTTGAAATTAAATTATTAAGTTTAGTAAATAGGTATAGAAACAGATAAGAAATTGCAAATATCTACTAAAATATTATCAAAAAAATTGTATTTCTATTTATATATATTAGGTTGAAATAATGCAAATTTTGATTTATAATAAGTTATAGTGTACACAAATTTTGCAGTTTCAATATATTATAATACAATATAATACTATTATTTATAATATTATAATACAATAGAAAAAAATAATAGGTGCCCTATTGCCCTACCAATCTTTATATATTTATGTATAAAAGAATGAATAATGTTTAAATATTTTTCAAAGATATATTATGTTAAAATCCGCTTCTTTTAAAATGTATATTATATTATGATACATGTTTTGCATGCAAAATTACTTTCGTCTAACGTTTTCCACTTTTTAAGTAAAGAGGGTATTATTGTATAAATATTTTAATTTGATTCTTTTATTATCAATTATATACTTGATAAAATAAGTATATTAATATATTGTAAAGTTTTTATACAATAATTAGTGTACCATCTAAATACTCTATAAAAGTTGCTCATATAAATTTATAATAATATGAAATTAAACTTGTATTAAACATTAAATATTTTAATTGTTTTAAATTATTTATTTAATTTATAAAACTGAGTATGCGGGATAGACGATAAGTATAATACATGTGAGAAAACGTGCACGTGGTCAAATAACACCGTGGGTATCGTCATCTTTGTATTAAAAAAAAAAAGTATAACACACAATCCCAATACATGTATATTTATAGATAGGTAGTATTAGATGAAGAAAAAAAATAATATTTACGATATTTGTGTATGTGTGTGTGTGTATATAAATGTATTAAAAAGTTAATTTATTTACGGTAAGGAATATTATTTATAATTTATATCATGTAATTATTATTATTTTTTTACAGCAAAAACAATAAAACAGTTAAAATAAAAATGCGTTTGGCAAAAATAAAACCAATAAAAACTTTAATTATTATATTTTGTATTAATTTGAAAGAAAGTATTATTGTCTTTTATTTTAATTAAAAACGATAAAATATTTCAAACAAAGTTTTCTGTAAGAGATAAATTAATAAATTAGCATATTATGCATGTACATATTATATTGAACATAAATACATTTTAATTATTTTAATCAAATATTATATTTGTGTATTTGAGTTAAATAATTCACGGATCATTTTTAAAAATGATAAAATATTTAACATTTGTAATTTTAAATAATATCCAATATTCAATTTTTGTAATTTATTGTATTTTAAGAAAAATATTAAGTATCACAAATATATTTTAATCTACAAAAATAAACATATTTAAAAATTTTTCCGAACTAAAACGATATGTAATTTCATAATATTATAAATTGTTTACGTTATTATCATTTTAATTAAAGTACAATTTTTTTTTTATCTATACCATATTTCTATGCATATATAAATGTTAATTATATTTTAAACAACCAAACATTAAAAAAAAAATGAATTGCGGACGATCCATAAAGTGTATAACAGCTTTCAACTATGTAAACCTTACCAAGATTTTGATTATCTTGAAGCTAGCAAAAAATAACCCTTTTAAACTTTACCTCTCATCTATTTAACGGTTTTTGAAATACATTAAATTTACATCACAGCTCTTACTTAGTAACCACCAACCTTGTATAATTGCATTTTTTTTAATTTAGGGTTATTCCAAATGTAATTTGTTTAATTTATCAATAAATCTTGAACCACATTTAAAACCTCTTTCGAAATTGAACTCCAAAATTCTCAAATTTAATCCTAACACTTTCAATGTATTTTCTCCCAATAAATAATGAGCACTTGTTAGTACTATCTTACATCTGAATAATCACAATTTATACAACATACTTAGAAAAACCTTTATGACACTTAGAAAACAAATATTACACTTAAAAATGAATTACACAATTCATAATATGGACTGCATAAAGTCATATATGTATACTTTATTTATTCATTATATGTTAGAAATACGGGTTTTTTTTTTATTCAATTATAAATATAATTTATTTTATTGCCAAACGAAAAGATATAATTATTTTTCTCTATTATATCGTTAAATTAAAATTATACTATATATGATTATGATTTTACATTACATAGAAAAATAAATAAAGAAATAAGCAAAACGTTGATTACATTTTTAAAATACAAATTAAAATTAAAAATTGATTATAAATAAGCTATTTGTAACTAAAATGCTTTAAAATATATTTTTAATGGTAACATTTCCAATTTGTGTCTACGCGCGTATTGATTTAAATACTTGTTGATTCAAATTTAAAAGTAATAGTAATACTTAGTTGTTGGTTGTTATAATATCAATTGTTTCACGATGAAAATTTATTTATTTTTTAAATACTAAATGGTAATGGATATTATTTTAAAACGAACATATTATATTCAATAAGCAACTGACTAGAATTTTTAATATTACATTTTCTAATTAATAATACTAATTGTAATATAAATTTAAAAGTATTTTTATACTATTCTATTTTCTAATCGTAGTAACAATATTACGGTATCAATGAAAATTTAATTCCAATATTTTAACGAAACATTTATCGAGCATTATATAAAACAACACAAATATTTGTTTAATGTATCTATTTTATCATTGTTTCTAATAAAAATGTTTATTTTTTGCTGTAAATTTAACCGTTTAATGGTGTTTGTTATATTTTTGGCATGAGGTACCTAAATAGTATTACAATTCACGCACGATAAAAAGAGGTGCATTATTGTTCATTAAAATCGTTTTCTGAGATATTTTTCTGACACATTGGCATGATATTTTTTAATGACAGTTATAATATTTTTAATTGATTAATCATGAAACAACTACATAATGCAAACAGCTATCTTATGTTATAGAATTAATCTACAATAATACGTTAAATCAATCACCAATAACAAAAAAAGAAAAAATAACACGATAAAGTATTACAATAATGATAGGTTATGTAATATGATTATTATATATTAAAATAAGTTGTAGTGTGAAGAATATAAGAATACACATTTTTTCAGATAAAAGTGACTGAAAATTACAAAATAATTGTTAATTGTACATGCATTTTTAGGACATAATAATTTTCAGTTGTAACGATTTACTGTTACCCGTTTTATCAAACTTTGCAAATAGTAATGTGAACACATATCACGCCAAATTGCTAAACGGTCTTTAGAACGCGATAAAATATTTGATCGACATACATATTATTGTATCATTATCGACACTCATGGTATCGCCTTGTCGAGTTTATCCTCGCACATAATCGCCTCTCTATAATACATATATAATGTTCTAATCTTTTTTTTACCGATAGGAACAAACATTATAGAATCAAATAGTACAACTGCTAAAATATTTATATGGATGAGTTCAACATTTATAGATAGCCAGATTAGTCACAAATTCCATATCGGATAATTTATAAAACACCAAAGGTTAAGTTAAAATTAACTGTTATTTTTCATTTCAAGTTTAAGTCACAAACAAATAGGTACTCTATATCGTAATAATCCCTTCATTTCGAACAAATGAACTGACTATCAATAAGAAAATATCGATGAAGAGAAACTACAGTGTAACATCGAGGCAAACCATATTATATTAGCTCAAAAATGAAAAATAAAAATAAGAATATGATATTTCCGAACCGAATCGAGCCGATTCATAAGAAAAAAAAACCCCACGCGTCTGCTAGACAATAGCACGTGAACGATTCGTCTTGAATTCACCGGCATCTAAATAATAGCAGTTAAAAAAATAAAATAAAAATTTCAAATCTATTACATTAGCCATGAATCATATGTGCCGATAAAATGAAATATTTTTTGAAAACATTCTTTCGGGTAGTGATTCGAAGCACAAAAACTGCCCTGCAGTATACACGATACCTACGTAGTCGTATATTATTATACAATTTATAATTTAATCACACACACACACACACACACACACACACACACACACACACACACATACATACACACGCGCCAAAAATCGTACAATGTTTTTGGTCGTTTCCGCCTCCGTCGCCGCCGCTGCCACTGCCGCCACCGACTCCTACGCCTCCGTCACCGCTGCAGCCACAAAAACAAAATCGTCGCACTCAACCGTATATTATATTATATATACATACACACGGGTGGTCACCGCACCGTAACACGCTCATTAAGATACGTATAAATATACATATATATATCTCACGACGAATAACTCGCACGTCGTTTACTCGGCCGTGGACCCCGAGCCACCGCCGCCGGCACGCGTCATGGCTCGCCCGAGACCAGTGATAGGAGACCACGACGTAACCGCCGCGCGTGAATTATAGGCGCGAAACCGTCACCACCGCCCGAACGCGACGTGCTCCGCTCGCACCCGGACGAGTATAAAAACGAGCGTGACTCGCGCGGCCCGAAAGCGCACTGCGCCGAGACCGGGTTTGTCGCTCGCGCTGTAGGGCCGAGCGAAATCGGCGGTGGCGGCGGCGGCGAAATAATAAAACTGTAACGATGCCGTCATTTTGAGGGAGGTCGATGTGTATGTGTGTGTGTGTGCGTGTTTTTTTTTTTGTTTTGAGATCGTGATCCACGACCCCCACTACAAAATACGCCATGTCGGACGATTTTTTATTTTTATTTTTTTTTTTTTCATTTAATTGAATTTATCTTGTTTTTTTTATTTTTCTATTTTTCTATTTTTTTTTTTTTTTTGTTGTGGTGAAAATAGGGGAGGTAGGAATTCTGGGAAAACGGGACATCATTTTCGGGATGTTTATTTTCTATAATAGTTTGCCGCGCAATAAATAAAATATTGACATTTTTTTCGTGTATTTTAACGATGTAGTAATAGAAAAAACAAACATTTTATCATCAGCGTTATCGTTTATTTTTTAACCACAATCATAATATTATAGCTGCTATAAATAAATAAACTTATTAACATGGCACTCATATTTTCAGTGCACCTATTATATTCTAATATAATGTTTTGACTTATATTGAATGGTAGACGACGTCGTATTATTTATCGTATTACGCGCAGTCGATTAGTTTTGAACGCCGAGTGTTGATGTCCAATTTGAATTTTAGATGTTAGAGGCAATACACGAAACAATACTATTATTATAACGGTGTATAGCGTTAGTGGACAAATAATATCAAAATGTAAAAGAAAATGTTGAGTAACGTAAGATATTATTTGATGGCTATTAAGTCGATATCGACTTAATGTTGTACACCTATATTTGCAAGTATATTTTACAACATAGTAAAAATCTTATGTGAATATTTTTGCTTTTTACTGCCAACAAAAGTACCAACTAGATCCAATTTGCATAAAGAATTCACCCTCAAAATTCATTTTTATTGATCAAAACCACGAATATAGCAATAATAAAAAAAAAAAAAATTAGAAAATATACAAAACGTTGTAAAATCGTTATCGTTGATCTGCTCAGAATCATATTTGATTAAAATATTCCGTCAATAACACTAAGCTTAAATTATATTGATGGTATTGCTAAGTTACCCTTCAGGTTTTTCGTATGACTATAGTAAATAATATATTCATTAATGTTATTGCTACTAATTAATGATTTTTCTAATTCACTAATCATTGTCGATCCTATATAAATTCATTTTTTTAATACTTGTTGAAATTAAACAATTTTTCTATATATAATATATAATGAAATCGTTTAAATACTTTATTAAAATATTATGTGCAGTTACTCATAATAAAATGTTATAAAATACATCATATACAATATACGTATTAGTTTAATTTTACTAATAAAATTAATATAATTTTAGAGTTTCTATTTATGTTCATATTAATATACACTGTATTTCTATTTTTTTTCTTTTATTTTTTATACCTTGAATTTTTTACTTGACATTCAACTTTGAGTTAACCAAATTCGATCATATTTAGATTCTATATAAAATAGTGTATTTTTATTGTTCTACAAATAATGTTGTATAAACAAGAAGACAGTTTAGGAGGAAATTCGACCGGAAGAGTGATGGAGACAAAAATCTCGGCGATCGTTTAGTTTATTCATTTATTTTTAATCTCAAATAACGAAAAGCTTACCAAATAAATGCATAAAAAGGTTGGCAAAAAACTTCGAACAATGTTGGTACGTTTTAATGATTCGAATGGTCAAAATTATTTGATTTGCGTTGAGTTCAAAAATGCGGACTTTTGATTGCATTTACTCGTAATTTCAATTTGTTATATGGCATATTTCTTTGCGTCAACCAATGTTATATGAGCTTCCTTCATAAGTGAATAAAATTTTTTTTTCACTTAAGATAAAATTTATGTTTAATTATATGTCGTACAGTGTATACTGTATCTTATCTCATAAGTTAATTATGTATATGTGAATAAAAGTAACAGAATATGTTAATTAAACACTTTTTGATTCATTTTCACTTGACTAAGCTACACTACATTGAAAAAAACAGACACAATTAATAATATTCAATTTTCACTAAATTTCTACTTGTATACTCTATTCAACCACATTAACAAGAAAATGCACCTTATACCTAGGTATATATTTTCCGAACACGTTATTTAAAAAATATAAAAACTATATCTCAGAGAAAACTTGATAATTTAAATAGGATAAAGTTAATCATGTTATGGATTAATTTTGAAACCTGAAATTTAAAAATACTGAACTGAACCTAACTTTGAAATATGTTCTAATGTTTTCAAAAAATACTAACTTTTACTTTATGTCCATAATCCTACACTGAGCAATCGTTTTTGAATATTTATAATATACATTTTTTATTCATAAATTAGTTCTTTTCATAATCTAATAATTTAAACTAAATAATGTTTGATGAAAAAAAACAAAGAATTTATTTTTAATTTTGTCAAATTTTACTCTTCAATTATCATGTTTATAAGTCATACGTATCAAGTGTTCTTCTTAGTTAAAATTTTTAATATACTTTATTTCTTTCAATACTTTTCTGAAAGTATTTATTTAATATAGATCTCATTAGTTATATTATTATACTTGGTTTAATTAAATTGTTTTTTATTCTTTGATATTATTATTTTATTCTGTAACTATGATGGCTTATCTGTTTTTTTTTTATCCGTTTTCTTTAGTTTTTAATAATAATCCACACGTTATGAACCATATTATATTTATTCTGAGTACTTTGGTTTAAATTATTTAGTTGTTTACAAAGAGGGTAGTTATTAGTAATCATGAAATCCATTAAGATATTTTTTAGGTGTAAAAGAGTTTTTGTGACAGTCATAAAAATGTATTTTATCTAAGCAATGTTCATTTTTCAAAAAAAAAAAAAAAAAATTTCTAGTAAGGCACGTTATTGTATATTTTACAATGTAGTTTCCTTTCATTTTTATGAGGTTAAAATTTAATGTCGTTGAAGATTTAAATTATTGTATATAAATACGCACATTAATATTATACTGTAACTATTATGTATAATGAAAAATATCGTTGCTTAAGACCAGAAAAAAATTTAAATTTGCTATAAAAATTTCTTATGTTTTGTTATTACGGTTTACAATATAATATGACTGTCATATATTATCGATCGATTACGATTGTATCGTTTATGTACATAAAATATATTTTCTTAAGCAAATTGATATTTATATGTTTTTATCGTATATTATATATATATATTCAATAATAGTAATTTATGCATATTGTACACAATGCTAGATTAAAAAGTATCTGCCATACATAAATAGGAAAGCGGGTGTCGACGAGAGAAAAATAATTGTTCACACTTGATACGATAGTACGTCAAAGTACAATTATGTCCAAAATAAAAAGGAGAAAAATAATAATAAAAATAACAATCTCGAGAAAAGAAACGGAAGTTACTGAAAAATGACAACTAAAACTAGATGGAAATAATAGTATACATAACGCCATTATGAAACAATTTCCTGCTGTTCTCATCATGTCGTTCTTTTCGAATTAATAAAGAGCTTGGCGTGATAATATTATATATTCAGTTAGTTTGTTATCCGATCGGTAAGCTATAGCGCTGTTATATTATTAGGCCCGTCCCAAAACGGACATCCGTGATCCGGCTGTTAGCCGATAATACGAATATAACCATTGCTCGCGGCTGCGACATTATGTGCCTGTGGACTCTCGTTATGGACGTCGTTAATTGCGCATTCAAGTTTTGAGAAACGCGTTCAATGATGATACCAACTACCTCTTCCTAGTTTGATTGACTATAAAAATATTATCCTATTGAAACACATTGTTTATACTGCTTTATTTTAACCATTTAAAAATGTACAGTTTAAACAAATGTAGTAGCTTAAAAATAATTTTGTACTACATAAATTAACTGGGTAAAAAAGAATCTTCAACTCTCAGTGAAATTGAAAATGTATTAACTTATTGAAAATAATATCAAACACGAATAATTAATAAATTATTAATAACTATAATAGCTATAAGAATGAAAAAATCATTTTTAAATGAAAAATAATATAACAATACACGTTTGAGCCAATTGATTATTTTTGAACAAGTTAAAAACATACACACAAAAAAAAAAAAAACAAAAAAACATAATAACAATTTTACAGTCAAAAATATTCAACTATAAAATATTTCTTATGCTTATGTTAGTGATAAAGCAACTAAAAATTACTATTTTACCATGGGGAAATCATCTGGGAATCATTTGTAGTTTGAGTTTAAAGGAATAAAGTTCATGTGTTTGAACAAGTCTGATGTGTTCAAATATGCCGGTTGTAAATTATTCGCATTTTGTCAACTGTGGGGATTTCTACTGTTGATTTTTTTGTTAACATATAACATATCATGTTTTTATTTAAAAATTTAATGAAATTCTGTGTTTTATTCTTACGGATAAATTTTAAAATTAATATCTGATCTTACTGTGGTAAATACTTTACATTTTTTGTGTGCGTTATTATTTTACGCTTCGTGCTATATTTACAAAAATATATTTTGTATAAAAATTGTTATTAATACTTACTTAATTTAAATTATATTCATAACACACCAAATATATTTTGTCTCGAAAATCGCATAATACTATGATATTATTTTGATATATTATCGTCTATTCAATTTTTGTTATACAAAATTAATTAAAAAAAAAAAAAATAACTAGTGCTTTATTAAGTCGGTATTCAAAAGTGCATATTAAAAAACAATAATAATTAGTATATTTATATAGACATATTAATAAAATGTGTACAACAGCATTAATTTAATACTTATCAAATGATTAAAATAAGTTATTTAAATATTTTACAAACTATATTAATATTAATAATCTTATGATGATATCGAAATGCAACAAATAAAAAATCTTTATAACACGGCGCTTTGAATAGGCATTTGTGCTACATGCATACATAGTATGTTTCAATATTGTATGGCATAATAATATATTATTATAGACTTATAGCATTAAGTATATTATATCATATATTATACTCAATGCTTATAGCTATAATATAGAATAGTGTCTCTGTCGGAATGCACAAACCATTATAATATATATTTTATCCTTACGATCATATTATGTTATAATTTAATTCAAATATTCTAACATATAAATGTATTGTTCGTGCCACTATAATATAATATATAATAATATTTGTGTTATTTTATCAGAGTTAAAATTTGCGAATTTCATTTGAAAAACTAAGATAAAAAAATATTTCGATAATGAATAAAATATATATAATTTAGTATTTAAAAATAAATATGATAGTTATGAAATAATATTTGTGTCTCTGAATAGAAAATATTTATTATTTAAATCATTTATATATATATGAAATCAAATATTGTTCATCGAGTGTAAGAGTTTAAAAAGGTAACTCTTTTTCCCCTTCCGCCTGATTAAACATCACAATATTGTCCATTGACCCACTAAAAGCTACATCTGTTATCGCATTTGTTCATAAAAATTTATATTGTCAAAGTACTTTAAAAAAAAATGAAAGTATAAAACTTTTGCAAACTACTTGAAAACAAACATTTTTTTTTCTATATATATTTAACACTATTCTTTAAAAATTTAAATTAGTGATATTACCTAATCAATTTATAAAAATATTTTATTTTTACCACTTAATAATATTTAGGACAAAAACAGTCTAATTTATTTTAAAATTGTTTTATTACTAAGAATAATACCAACATTTTTAAATGGTAAAAAATTCATACTATTTTGATTATTATTTATTATTTAAAAAAAATAACATAATGAAATTTTATTTATTTAAAAATATATATATAGAACATTTAATGAATCAACACATGATTATTAAAATAATGAATTTCACGCTAATATTATACAGCATTTAGATTTATTTTTAATCAGTACTTATTTCAAGTTTTTGATTCATACAATATCACAATGTTTGCTCTGCAAAATTAATGCACTGAATGAAGCTCCTCTTCCTTATAATTTAAAGGTAATATTTTGTCAATCTGTATAATAATTACCAAAAAGTCCATCATGCTTTAAGTACACAAGCTATTACCTAAGAGACTTGTTATCAATTTACAGGACGATACAATTTTTCCAACTCTATATAAGGTTTTTCGTTGTACTGTGTATACATTTATAGGTTCCTACGAATCTCTTGTCATTTTTAGTGCGGCCATTGTTTGGCTAACCACCCTGATACGTAAATCAAACAGTAGGTAGGTCACTGGTCCTCACCTGTTATTTGTCATTCTCTTTACCACCACCACCAGCTCATACGAGCAGGCGATACCTCTTGCTGTGATTCTTTACAAAATATTTTTTTTCCTCTATTCATTGACCCACTTTTCCTTTTCTTTTTTAGTTGATTAAAGGTTGAAAAGTAGAGTGGAAATTATACCTCATATTATTTTATGACACAAGACGGTTTTTAAAAAAAATAAGAAATCCATTTAATTTAGAAGTGTGGAGTTTATTTTAAAAAATTTCTACAGCATTTAACTTAATGACAAGGTAATTTCCAAGACCCAACTCAATTATTTAGCATTATTACTCAATAATTAAACTGTATTTTAAAATGCAAATAATAGTTTTTATAAACAAATATTATGATGTTACAATTTAATAAGTATTATAATATAGTTAGTGATTTTTAATGCTCTGAGAGAAAATTGTGTTATAAAAAATAATCGTTGTTGGAAAATAGATAATATTATACTGGATTTCCTACTACTTTTCTTTTTTTATCGAATGACGATTATTATGTAAAAATCTATTAATATTAAAAAAAAATTCTTATATAATTTCCAGTTAAAATAAAACAACATTTTTTAACCTTTTTCTATATTTTTTAATATAATTACCATTATATTTTTTGAAAGGTTTTTATTTTTATTAATGACAATATACATGTTTAATTTCATATTCTGAAGCAGAAAATATGAAAATTAGATGAATAGTTTATGAGTTATAACTTATAAATATTTAAAGTATAAATAAATGGAGTAGTAAACCTTCATTTTATGGGGTATCCATATACCTTTCCACAACGCTCATTTAAACTTAGAATACTTTTAACTCATAAACGAATCGTTCAAATTTCGAATTTTCATGTATCAAAATACTCTAAAAAATATTCCGCTCCTAATTAAAAAATTAAAAATGTACGTTATCATGTAAAAAAAAAAAACCCCAAAAAATTAAAACAATAAATATCATTAAAAAATATTGTATGAGTTTAATACTTTTATTTGACGATTTTGTAGATCCTGGTGAAACTTTTAATACATCATTAAATTTTATCAAATTTTCAAAATGAAAGGAGGTGGTAAGAGTTTAGAATAAATAAAATAAATCCCTAATCAATAACAATAATATTAATGACTTTATTTTTGATAGTAATATAAATATGAATTTAATAGAATCATAATTTTTAGCTATTAATGAAATATTTTAAAATATACGCGGTTTTAGATTCTTGTAGAACAATGAATATGTTTTACAATTATGTATATTGCTTATTTTTAATGTATTATAATTTTTTAGAGCAGGTAAAATGATTCTAAATTAATTTTTGAGAATAGTTTCTGGTAACGAATTTAGTATATTTGATAGTTTAGGAAGTCATATACTATTCAAAACAATTGAAAAAATTAATATTAAATAACGGAAAATAGTAACATTTAGGCAACACTAATTATCGACCAAAAGAATTTTGTTTTAGTAAAAATATAAATATCTTTTGATACTTGAATTTTTTACTATGGATGTATGTTATTATTTACTATATAAGATAAAATTGTGTTTTTTAGATATCTATGCAAAATTTAATACAAGGATTTTCATAAGTTATTCTCACAATAATAAAATGATTGAAAATATATATTTTTTTTTATTAATGTGTGAAGTTTACTTTTTGACGAAATTTATTTTAATAACAATAATGTGCTAGTTATTTTGTAGTTTAAAATATATAACGTTTTCAATTAAAATAGCTATAATAGCCTGAAAGTTTAAATATTTAATATGATATTTGTAATTTATCCACCATTCAGTTTTTTAACAAAAAAAATCATCAATATTAAAAATATACCCGATATGTAAAATCATTAAAGTTCAAATGTTAACAACACTGCTTATTTAAATTAAGAATTATAATTTTTGTTCAAACGTTCAAACGGTTTTAATTATTTTATTATAATATTAACAGTTTTAATGGTCGTAGTGTTAATTAAAACTTGTCATTACATATTTTATTATATACTATACAACATTTTTTAAATATTTAATCTTATTTTAAGCTATTTAAACTTTAGACTAATTCACTTAATAAATTTCTTATAAAAAAATTAATTAGGAACAGTTATATAAATAAATTATGTAAGATCTATAGAAATAGAGTAAACACATTTAATCACTGTCCAGAATTGTTTTTCATATGCTCTATTTTATCATTTATTTCAAATTCATCACATCAGTTTAATGACGAGGTGCTTTTTCTTTAATACTTATAAATTAAATAGGTTTAAAACATTTAATTTAATTTTTATCGCATTAAGGTGTAACCTATAGATATTATCTTCATAAATAATATTATAGTTTAAAAATTTACTATTAAAAATAGTTGTATAATTTTACACGTTAAGTTAATGGTATGACTTCTTCGACAGTAACAAAATTACAACATTCATAAAACAATTAAATAAAGATAAACTGACTATATTTATATAGTAAAAAAAAAGTTTATGAACTTCACTTTTGAAATCATTAAGATATTAATTAAAATTAAAAATACGCCAATGCAAATGACTCTTATCACAAAGACACCAATACATAAATAAATAGCAATTCACTTGAAATAATTAGTAGATTTTTAAAAAAATAACAATAAAATATAAATCTACGTAGATTATTAAAAGTATTTACATTTTACTATAAAAAATGCAAAAACTTCGTATTTCATTTCAAACATTTTTTTTTTATTATTATTATTATCTCAAAAATTCTCTAATTTATTTATATGTGGTTCAATGAGTGAGTAGAAAGTGATAACATTTATTTGTTCGTATATACTTTAAAAAACTTGAAGATTGAGAGAAATAACCGAATAACTATTCAGAGGCAGAACTTCAACGTGAAAATATGTTATATTTTATTACATTAGACCTTGAGGCCACTATACTCCATTATTACTTTATCCTTTTGATTGATGGCAGGGGGTCCAGGAACAAAGTTTTTGAAGAGGTTAAGAATAGTGGAATTATTATAATAATTTTAAAAGTAAATTCTAAATTTGCAACACAGTTTTTGGCTGTTTTTGATATTTTAGGGATATAAAGGTCTGTGTGAATATACTAACTACTATATTATAGTTTAAGTTGTAGATAGGAGAAATGTTCATTACTTAATAGTCTTGGGATTTCGTTTTGGAAGTAGTTCATCGTACATTTTATTTTTTAACTTATCCCCTATTTATATAATATACATCTTCGTAAATTTGAATATTAGGTTGTAAATATGGAATTTAGTTTTAGTTTTAAGATTTTTTGATAAGTTAACTAGGTTCAGTCAAAGTTATTAAAGTTGTATATTCTGTTTTAATCTTATTAATTAAATGAATTTCACTCAATTTAGACACTTTTTAAAAGGAAGTTCTAATAAGTACCTATTTGAATATGTTGGCTTAGATACGAGTTTTTTGTTTAAGTTTATATTCTGATAGAGGTTGGCATAATGAATTAAGAATTAAAAAACAATATATAAACACATTTTTTTTGACGACACACCACGGTACCCTATTACGTGATACACCGGCTAAGACCCAATTCCAGCTTACAATATGTGACTAGATTTCGTAAGCAAATTTATATCGAACCAATTATCCGAATGAGATTAAAATAGATAGGTACATAAAATTACCACAACATTAACAAATCATTTCTTAAGAAACCAAAGTTGAGAAAAAGTAACTGTAGATTTTAAAATTAAATTACTAAATAAAATTGAATAAGCTAATAAAAAAATAGATTAAATAAAATCCCATCATGAATTTTAATTTAGTCTAAAAATATATTATATTGAATGAAATCTTACTATAATTAAAAAATCAATTCCTGGAATATAAAATCTCAAATTAGATTATAATTCAGGAATGCAAGCGTTACAAGTTAGTTGAAAATATACTATTCAGAATTATACGATATATTATTACATTTTTTGTACTATCTAAAAAAAAATGTATTAAAATAACATAATTTTATTTTTATTGTATACAAAAATAGGTTTCATGTTATTGCTTCTATTACCCGTGCTTAAGGTTATCGATGTTAAGTTGTGGCTAATATTAAAAGGAATTCTAAAAGCATAGAAGATTGTAGAAGCTTATCAGCTTTTCTTCAAACTTCTATAATCGTTAATTAATTTCTATAATGAATGATGGTATAATAAAAACTTAACTTAATCATCGCAAATATTTTACATCAGTAACAAAATAATATGTATCTATTGTTAGAAAACAAAATGTTGTAAAAAAGAAATTCATTGATCTCTGAAAGTAATATTCTGTACTACGTTTGATTTGATATTTTATATAATTACAACTGAAAAACTATAAAAAATTGATTATTAGTGACAATATTTTTCATGTATAATTTTAAATAATTTTTAACTTATCTAGTGTAAATATTATAAACATTTTCCAGGATAAAAAAAACAAATGTATAAAAAGATTCACGTAACCTATTTAGTGATTTAAAACAGATTTCAAATGTTACATTGAGAGTGTTATTTTTAGATTTTACCAATAGTTTGTAAGCATTAGGAAAAACTTACCAGCTGTTGAAAAAAAAAGGTAAGACTCAATGTTTAATCTATAACCCTTGTCCCTTTTCTAAATATTTTTTCAACTAGATGATTTTTTATTGATTTTTGATTAATAATTCTAACCAACGATTATTTTAAATTAATTAATTAAATAATGAACGAAACTATACAAATTTTCTAGAGTATCTATAAAAAAAATGAACTAAAAAAAAATTTAAAAAAAATAAAAAATGATCAACATAAATAAAATTATACCTCTTAAAAGATAAATATAATATATTTCTGTTTTAAAAGTTTTGAAAAATTAATATAATAGTAGGTTGATATAATTTTTGTGAAAAATATCACATTTATTATATTAATAGTATTTAATTATTATAATAATATAAATGTATATCATTTTATATTATTATTATCTTAACTTTTAAGTTAATACTACTAACCTTCAGACAGTGTAAATAAATAATATGGTATAAATATGTAATCGTTTAAAATTAATCTATATGTTTTAAAAATTGCATTACATATAATAAAATTAATTAAAAACGTCAAAATTGAAGTCCCCATAAATAATGTTTTTGAATTAAAACAAAACAGTTACCTAATATACAATTTCATCTAAATTTGAACTTCAAATATTCATAAAAAACAATCATATATTATGTATATTTTTTTGATTTAAATAAACATTAATTCATAAAAAAGTTGGACAATTAGGTATCGCTCAGCTGTACGATAGATGTCGAGTGGAGAACTGTAATGGGTGTGTTAAATTTGAATTTAATAGTAAGATGACTCTAAAATGTTTTACAAAAAAAAAAAAACAAATATTTTCTTTGGGACTTTGCCGGTTCTTATTTATCAATTGTTAAGGCAACAGTTTTTTGCAATTTGGCCTGTCTAAAGTAACATATGTGTTAAATTTCCAATTTACATAATATAATATTATACCTATTTAAGATCTCTTCTGCCCGACAAAAATATATACGTAGATAATAAACTGAAAAAAAAATTCTTTATAGTTAAACCAATATTAAGCTCTCTTATTTCATTCAATTACTATATATATTAGTACATATTCAAAACCCAGTCCACATTTAATTGAATAAATATATTGTTTGAAATGAATTTTATGTAGAATTTACATAGTCAATAATCCAAAAACCATAAAATTGACCAGTGCCTTATTTAAAAAAAAATAAATACATTTTTAGATACCAGCTAATTTAATTACACTTAACGTAATTTATCTATCAAGTCATACCTTAACGAATTACAATAATAGTGCTTACAAAAAAAGTTAGTTTTTTATTTCTTTTGATGAATGATAGAAATCTGTGTATGACACCACTCATTTATGGACAAATAGAATCATAAACATTCATACGTTCCTACATAACAAATATAAATGGAATAAATAAATATAAGTTTATGTGTGTGTACTAAATATAATTAAAATGTCTGTTGCCATCTGTAGAGGCAGTTATATGTACTGTCATTACGTTTTCATCGGGTGTGCGTTATTCTCCCACCAAATAATTACCATAAATATTTAATCAAACGTTTAAATTATTTTATATGTATACTAAACGAATTATAATTATCATACAAATAATTATATAAACAGTTTAAATTATATATGTTTGCAAGCTCAAATTAATATAGTAAATAAATAATGCTTATTATTAACCAGTAGAGATTATCAGTTAAAAATTATTTCATATTATAACTTGAATAACTCATAATAATAAATTAGTGCTATTAAATTATAACAGCAATGAAAATTATTCACATGGTACTTTTGTTTTTGTATTTTATTCAGAATGTAAGAAATATTATATTATTAAAACAATGTTTACACTAGATAGAAATGCATTACATTAACTGTTAAAAAAAATCAAAATATACTATTAAAATAAATAAAACGTTTTACTTTGAACGAAACTCATTTAAATGTGCTTTATTAAAATAATATTTAAAAGAACTTATTTAGTCATATTGTAAATAAAAATCCTATAAATATCTATATTAGAATGCAAAATTAGTGATAATCACAAGCTATCGATAGCTTGTGATAACCTCACATGTTGAATTCCCCGTGGAAAAAATATAATCAGAAAAAAACCAAAAAAGATGGTTTATTATTTGATTACTCCATTGGGATGAAGTTTGAAAAAGAAATAAAGTATATATAGTAAAATAAAACTTGTTACGTATTCAAGAATATTTCATTTATATTCTAGAATCTGAATTTACTTCAATATCCGCGAGGGACATTAAAACGAGTTATTTGGTACTCAAGTTCAATATACCTAGAGTTCAATCAAACATTTCAAATTTTTCGTAGATAAAAATAATTTTAAGAACTATTTTAAATTATATTAATCGTGAAAACTTGAAACTTTTGATGTATATTATTATACTTTATACACATAATACTATTTTAAATGTAATTATTGTCTATCAAAAATCAATTCGACATATCGTATAATTAATAAATTTAATTTAAAATTAAATATGGTAACTACAATATGAACATAGGTACTTAGTAATATAGACTAACAGACATCTTCGCTCAAAATTATTTTTCATATGCAATGATTTATCATTGAATTAAACTTTTAGACATATTGTATAGAAAAATGGTTTTAGTTACTTTCTTACCACAATTTTATCAAAAATTAAAAAAAAAGTTGTGGCATAAGCAATAAATTAAAATATTGACATTTAAACAAAAAAAAAAAAAAAATCGATTTTTAATTATTTTACTGTTGTTTAAAAAAATATTATTTGTAAGGACTTGAAACTATTTAATATTGAAATTTAAAAAATATTTAAACAAATTTTAAACTATATACGCCACAAACATATTCATACCATTTACATAGTACTATGTCGATATTGAATTATAAATAAATTATAACTAGTAATAATATTATAAATAATATACGATCATATAAGTATATAATAACATATTTTTAAATAAAATATCCTTGGAAATATAAGTATAATTACAGTAACATACAGCTATTCAATAACAATAAAAACAAAAATTCAACACCTTTTAATTAGTAATGATTTTATATTAACAGTATACAAAAATATTATTAATTATTACTTTACGCTTGTCAATTAAGTATTAATTTATTATTATTATTATTATTATTATTATTATTATTATTGTATCAATTTTTTAAATTATTAATCACCTTGGAGTAGCCACCCAACACTTCGACTCAAAGCAATGATTGGAAGGTACACAATAATAGATTTCAATCACATATACTTAAAAAATAAATTTATTTTTACTATGAGAAAATATTTAAACATAAGAATAACAGATAAAGATTGTAATTAATAATATTAATGAATAAGATGGGTCTGACACTCAATGATTTAAATCAATACCAGATTATTTTTTAGTAAATGACAATAAAAATGATCTTATATAATAATTTATAATGAATAATTATCTTATCCGTTCTAATATATAACTGCAGTTATAATTATCATCACATTGATTGATTCTATCTTTGGAAAAAGTAAAATGATAATATTTATGTAACATTGTTACCAAGTGCTGTTATTATTTTAATCGATTAATCGTATTGGCTGACATATCCGATTGATGTATTACTAAACCAAAATATCAACTACCTTCTATAAAACGTGATAATTAATTTGGGCGCTTTGTGTGTGAACTGTGCACGCGTACCATTTTTGTTAATGACCTATAACGTAGGTAATAAATAATGATAATATTTCGAACATGGTATGCAGTAAAAACGGCGATAAGCCACCATATTGCAATAAATACCGAAGTCGATGACGTTATGTTAGGGGTTTGTAACTGCAATACCCGTGTGAAATATTTTACAACGGGCCAACCAATATAGTGCGATCGATGTTAGTAAGTAATTCATTATTAAATATGAAAAGTTAAAGCATTTGTGTATGATATAGATAAATCTAAGAATATTCCAAGGAAGATATAAGCACTATTTGAAGGTAGCCGGATGTACTTTGGCAGCTCCATTTTTTCCTACGTTTATTGGATTACCATATAGTTTATAAATACGCCAATGGTCGATGCTTTAAGATAAAATATATTATATGAAAACTCTATAATACGTATAGTATATTATGTATATAAGTAATTGTTATTTATTATTTATGTATTATTGTGGTATGCATGGCAAAAGCTATTTCCAGCTTCCCACTTAACACTTTCATTAACTAATTAAAATACTAAGTATCTAATTCATTAACCCGATACATACCCATACATACATAAAATACATTTATTTACTATAAAGTAGAAAAAATTGAAAAATACTGACTTACTAAAATTTGGCACCTCTTTAAAAAAATTGAAATGACGTAGCTAGTACTAACTTGTTTCCACTTTTCTGATATTTTATACAATATTTTTAAAGTTATATTTTTCTCATTTAAATTATAATTACTATATTTAAGTATATTATAATGTTATTTAAATATAATTAATCACATTTTGTTAAATTAAAATTAAAACTATTAGACATCTACTGAACAAAATCACAATTATGTTTATACGGTAAATACTTAAATTAATTAATTTGTTCGTAATAGCTATTAAAATATTCCATACTTCTATCAATTAATATAAATCTATAGTGAAAAATATTCCTTGATCCTTTAAACAAAGTCTCAGTGAATTCCAGTAATATTATGTTACTAAGTTACGAGTATATTAAAAAAAAAAAAAAAAATAAGTCCTTTTTCAAATTGTCTATTTTGCATATTTTTCAATTTTTAGTATTGTTTAAATCATATTATTTATATTTTAGTGTTTTCAATTTCATACTAAAGAACTAAAACTAACCAATAACAAGATAATACTCCATGAAGATGGCGTAGATTAGATAAGTACATAAACAGTTTAATTCGTCACCAGATGAATATTATTCAATATTATTATGCATGGCAGTACGCGTAATATTCGTGGTATTCTTCATGCTAAATAATTCATATTGAATTAAACGATTATAGTTTATTTGGAAATGTTTGTAATTTCCGATCAGTTTAAAGACATCCACGTATGCACCTCGTATGTTTCTTGCACGACGGTTAAACATCGGTCAAACGAAATACAAATATTGAATAAAATATGAAAGAAAATTTAACAGCAAAGATATGGTTATCAGTGTGCGTATTGTATGTGTGTGTGTGTGTGTGTGTGTGTGAATTTGAAATCTAGATTAAGAACGAACAATTCTAACAATAAGTTTGAAAGCCGATTTGGAGAGAAAAAAGGGACAAACATGAATACGAGGATTTATATAACATATTATTATACGCATATACGTGTGTACACAATTGTAGTTGGATAAAAGGATACTTTTAATCGAACGAAAATAATACTGTATATGTGATATAGAATAAAATCGTCAAATATATGATATATGTATACATATCGAAGCAGCGTCATACAATGTATAATAGAGAATAATCAACGCGTTTTCAAAACACGAACGTAATAATTCTAGGTTGTATACAATACGTACACAAAATATTTTATATGTATACACATAAGAATGTAACTCAAACACAGAGCTGAAGTCTGAAGGAACCCCTCTCCCATAACTGAAATTTTACACACGGTTATCGCAATGTCCTGTATCATATTATTATTGTGATGTATTATTACATAAACCGACTAAAACGACAATTTTATTGTTTCACATCATATTATAGTCTCTCGGCACTGGTCGCGTGTTTATAGTTGTTATACGTATGTCAACAGCTTTAGTCACTAACACTGTTTAAGTGACCAAACTTCGATATGCATGGTGGTAACGTATAGATTTAGTAAGCAGAGCCCTAATTGTGGAGAGGGAGTCTTGACGGATTTCAATCTGGGGCCCCATATATTAATTTGGTTTTATTAAATTATTTTTGTTTAAATTCGTTTAAGTATAAAACATTTTTACCACTCACGACAGAATTCTAAATTGTTATCTAATCAGTAATCGGTAGAATTATCTAAAGCTAGAAAACCATAAAGACCGATAATTATCTTAGTGTCGTGTAAAATGTGTGTATAAGAAAGTTTAGTCTATTCGGTATTTTTATATTAGGTGACCAGCGAGCGCTCTAGTAATATTACGGTATCGTACGTTATATCGTATACGAAAATGCTAGTAACATGATTGGCATATATAAGGGTTTATGGCCCCCAATAAAAAAAATGCAATGTCGCTTTATTTTCCCCGTGGTTTGCTTATTCGCTCAATTTAGTTGGTGCACATTCAGTGAAATGTTATTAGAAGCAATAGATTTTTTTTAGTTTTATTCAAACATTATATAGATAGAATTTATTATTCATAGGCTTAAAAACAGACCAAAAAAATAAAATAATCGTTTAAAAATCTTTGAGTAATAACAGATGGGAACGCCATGCCGAGTCTTGTAAAGCTATTATTTTAAATTACGACAAAATCATATGTACCTTAAAGGACATTTCTGAAATAACTAATATAAATCATAAAAATGACAAAAACATCAAAAATAATAATGAACAATAAAATGATAAATTTTAAAGCAACATTTGTAGCAGTACTGAGGAATGAAATATTATCACAGTTTAATAGTGTTGATAAATATCTTCAAAAACCAAGTTTAGATTTTATTATAGCCGTTTATTTACCCTAAGGTTTAAAAATCTATAGTAATTCTGTAAGAAAAATATTTAATTAATTTTTATGATTGGTATTTATAGTTAATAATTGTAATACAGTCAAATAAGTTTTATTTATATCAACCATCATTAAATAATTACTTATAAACTCATGGAATAATTTATTTATAATCTTAAAAAATAAATTAAATATAAAAGTGAGAAAGCAAAAAACTGAATTTATAATTTAAGTTAAGGGGTCTATTTAAACAATTAGTTTCATACCCCAAAATTCTTAAGTAAAACTTTGAATATAGGCGAATAAAATAAGCCATAGGTTTTACATATTCAGTAAAGTTAAATTTAAATCTTAGTCCAGTGGTTTAATATCTGACGTCGGTTGTTAAACTTAGAAAAGCTACAACATAAACTGTCTTTATAATTTATGTTGACTTATTAATGTGATAAGTTTGCAAAAATAATTTAAATATTTATTCTTTGCTTTCTTTTTGTGAAATTCTGTAACTTATATTTTTATATATATTTAATACTATAGTTAAAGTAGCATAGTTGAGATATTAAACTATCGGATTTAGTTTAGAACTTATGATAATTTGAATTTAATTGATTTTTATCTTATAAGTTTGGCACAGGGTATCATTATTAGTATAAAGGTCTTGTATTTATTATAAAAATTAGTTTGCGATTTGTTGAATGTAATATTCCAAAATTAATCTGAAGATATTTTAAATGTTTGCATCGAAACGAAAGCACCTACTTAACATAATAAGGTATATGTAGTAAATACAAGAACCGTTCGAAACGTAATTTTTGTATATTTTAAATATTTTATTTTTATTTTGTCTGAATGTAAAAATTTTGTAATTTATAATGTTAAAAGTAAATTGTTTAGTAATAATATTTTTTAAATACTATTATGAAATAACGAAGAGTCGGCAATCGGTTATTTTATGAAGTGAGGTTAAATTTCACTTGAGACACTTATACCCTCAATAGATCGTGTTATTTTGTCAATTAGTATGGTAATATTTTCATGTTCCTCAATTCACATTCTTATTCTTGAAAAATGCCAAAATATTTTCACATTTCTATAGCCATTATACATAAGATACATCATAATAAAGATATATTAGATTTTTACGTCGGAGTCGTATACATGGAAATTCCAAACTTGAATATCTAGAAACTAAAAGTCAGATGAACATAGAAAAATAATGAAGTTAAGTATAAATATACATATTAATTCGACTACTAATAATAAATGTTTTTTCTTCAATTACATTAACTACGTATTATTTTCTTTTCATTATTACATAAAGGTCTAATATTATTTCGAATATAAGTACTATAGTTAATATGTACAGTGTCTTCTTACTATTTGTAAGAATTTATAATTATTTCCGTATATTTTATACGAAGGATTTTTTTTATCATATACCAAAATTAATTTTTTTATACATAATATATTTCATTTAATAATCATTTATTCTCAAAATCATATTTATATTCTATAAAAAAAAAAGTTTAAAATTTACAGTAATAAAATACTGCTATGTTTTAATAACTAGATAATCAGTAATATTTATACATCATTTAATAATAATTAATTTAAAAACATGATATTAGTGAATATAAAATTAAATAATTTATTTAAAAAGTAAATTCTTTACGTCATATTAAAAAAATTTCGTAATTGAATACTAGAAGTAATATTAATATTAATTAAATATTTTTTAAACTACAATTACTCTTACTATGAACTTACAAAAATAAAAGTTTAAAAAACTATATTAACATTTCGAAAAGTATAGAAAGTAATAAGTATACCATATAATAATGATATAACAGCAACTTTTGATGATAATCTTAACTTCACAGGTCTCGAATACAATAACAATAAATAATACGTAGGCTATAGAATATTACATATTATTGTAGAATGCGTTAAATTTTTTCAAGAAAAGAAAAATATAACGAGTAAAATGTTTTGATATCAATTTGCTATTATATCAACTTCTGACACAGTACTTACTATAAAATATTTTAAAAAATAATAACGCATGAATGCATGAACAGGCATATTTAACATTTGGAAAGTACTCTTTTGTAACTATAAACAAATTAATATCTATGTTATAGTTAAGATGCGTTCGAAATATTTAAAAATAAAAAACAGAAAAATTTTGAAATAAATGTTAGAACAAAAAAATTAAAAACCGTGTGTGAATGTAACTTTAAGCTAACTATCAATAATAAGATAGGCAATTTATATATAATTTATTCAACAATAATTCAAGGTTAATCACAAGTTATAATAATTTTATGATTTTGAAAAATCACATTAAGTACTTCACAGAGTTCGTAATTAAAAAAGCAAAAATCTATATGATAAAAATTCATAATATGATAATAAGATGCATTAGAAATAAATATGTTAAATGGAATTAGTATTTAATTTAATTATCAAGCTGTAACTTTTACGTTAAATTATTCATATTAAAATTATAGTTATTTTAAGCATCTTTTAGAATATAATTTTTATTAATTGATCATTAATGATTAAATTTAACCACAATATAAAAAAAAAATGATATTTTTTTTCTAAACGGTAACTGAAGTTAATATTTAGAACATTTTATTTTGTGTGAGTTTCCATTGATAAAAGTCAATTGGTCTTATAAACAATAGATTTAAGCCACTACAGTAGTCAGTCATATAAGGTAGAACTATTTTTAGTACCTACGTTGTTTTAATAAATTATTCTAACGTAGTATTTTTGTGAAAATAACTGAAATATTAATCTTAGATGAAAACCCGTATCTATTTGTAATAATGAAGAGAAATTAAAAAAAATTATTAACGCTAACTCATATGAAAAGCCATATTCAGACAAATTTTTAGTCCTCAGCCACTCAATTAATACAGTGGATGGAAGTTGAAGTAGTTGAGTTCGTAATTTGGAAGCCTATTATACATTTTGTATACTTTTCAATTAAATTGTTATTTGTTACTTTTTCTTAATAATACTGTTATAATGTGCATATATTATCACTCAAAACACATATTTTATGAAATTAAGTTTATGAAGTACAAATATGTAAAAAGTGAAATATATTAGGGATAATAGCTAAATTATAGCTAAATGTAAACAATTTTAAAATACCTAAGTATTTTGACTATAATATTATATTATTATTATAAATAAAAAATATAGTATAAGTAGGAATCATATGCTATCCCTATCAATTGAACTATTTTTGTATTCTCCTATATATAATTAAATATAAATATTTTTGTTCTATTATTAGTTACATACTAATCAGTTTTAAATTTCTTAACGCTTAGTGCCGAGATTTTGAACAAATAGAGACTAAATTACTTGAGATCAATCTAAAATTGTAGTAAAACCTCTTATTATCGTCAAAATTAGACTGTTTATATTTTATTACAACGTTCTTCAATCAATAAAATATTAAAATAAATTACACTCTGTACAAAAAATATTATTTATGATAAATTATGACATTTGTCTTGAAATAATTCAAGAGAAGTATCAAAATTTGTACCATGATACCTTTCTACAATTGTTAATGTCAATAATTTGAAAATAATTTAGAATTAATGTTTTACTTATTATTTATTATAATTTACCACCGGCTCATGCAGAATTTCTATCATTATTTATGTAAAGCTGTTACAATTATTATTGAAAGCTTTTGTATTTTTGTGAGACAAATGCATATTTTATGTTATAAATTACATTTTCTATAATTAGAATAAATTAAAAAAACTACTGTAATTCAAGCAAAAGAAAAATAATAGGTCATATGCTCAAAATAATTAAAACGTATGTACGACGTACGTGTTAAATAGTATAGTATGAAGATTTATGTACATAACTTTCTTTAATTTATTTTTCTTCTTAAATAGATATAGATATATATCTCTAATAGATACAATATGTATATATTATGTTTTCGCATAATACAAAAATATAAAATTTAAAAAAATTAACAAAAATTTATAATTTAGTATTGTTCAAATATTTGATAGCAAGTTTTTAATTTTATGAATTGTTTGAAAATTATTCATAATTTTGCATAAGCAGATTAGATCAATTGTTTGACCTCTTTGTACGAATGGATTATATATTGTGAAATTTACACACACACGCATTAATGTATAATGCGATGATATGATGTATAGAAGCTTTTGAAGACGAATAGAAGGTCAGAACAATAGGGCTGAGAAACAACCTTTTCCATCTACTTGACAGTCACAAAATTTCGAGGGTGACTATCAATTACATAAGGAATTAAATTAAATACGAATAAATACTGAATTCAATCAATATTATTGATAATCCTTTTATTTAAATTGTATTATTCATATGTTCCACATAACACAAACAATTTTATTTATTATTGTAACTATTGTTAGTATATTTTTAATATCTAAATAGATATATATTATATAATACATAATACAATACATAATGATAAAATATAAATATATTTCATTTGTATATTTACTATTTATATTATTTATATAAAAAAAAATTATAGTCAAATACAATTGAAAACTTGAAAACACATTATATACATATACATTACGATTTACAAAGAATCCTGATAATTATTTCAATTGCTATTAATAATGTGATTTTTTTTTCACAATAAAGATGTTTTGAAATCACTATAAGGAACTAATGATTTTAAAGTATAATTTATAATTAAACATAAAAAAAAAAAAAAAAAATTAATATAAAATACATATTATAAACAATATATTGTTAAATTAAATTAAAAACAAAAATAAATTATCGTTTCTGATTAAAGTTTAATTAAACCACTTTTGTTAACACATTATATTATTTGATAGTTTTTAGTAATTTTTCCTTTGGGAAACTAACTTCTGAGAAAATTAAAAAAAAACCGCCTTTTCTAAATAGTGTACAATACAATTAATACTAACTAAACTTAATTTTTTGTTGAAAATGAAGTTACAAGAAACTAATTAATTATTTTTTCTATTTGAAAAAAATCTTCTTAGAAAGAAACTTTTTCCTTGTAGACTTTCCGGAAATATATTAATACTGTTGGGAAAAAATATATGATACAGCACATGTTCCATCTAATACATTTGCACGAACATCTTATATGATAAGTATTTGATTTTCTAGTAAGTAAGTTTAATAAATAAAAGAAATATATATCGTAAAATCTTAAAACGTTATACTTAATGATTTCATCTTTTAACTAATGGTTAATAGTAAGGTTAACATATTAGTTATGAATAATTTCAAACGCATTTTACTTATTTACATTAATATCCATTGTTTCTTTTGATAATAAACTTATTCAAATTCTAATTTTTGAAATTTATTAGTACCTAATGGTCTAATTTAAAATACTGATTAGAATTTATATAATATTTAAGAAGTGTCCTGTAGTGCTACTATTTTTTTTCCTGTAAATTGTCCCAAAAATCAGAATTCTAATAATTTTACTGTGAAACAAAAAATGAGTGTGAACACACACTCAGGATAAATCATCCAACCTAAATATCTCTATTTCAGTTTTTTCAAATTATGTTTCTATTGCATTCGAATACTGATTGATCGCAATAATAACATACTCAGTTTATTTTATCTAGTTTTGTATTTTAAAAGCATTAATAAAACAATCTAATCAGTGAACAACCGAATATTTCTGTAGAACCTATTAACTTTTAGTATTAGCATTTTCATTATTATACATTTTATACACGACTATATGGTTATAATTTATGCACGAGGTTACGTAGTCGGATGATTTTTTCGGTGTTGTTAAATTATCTGGTTTGACACAATTATTTCTACGGATTATATTATTTTCTTGTAATAAAAAGTCTGATAATCTTAAGGGGGCTGGAACGTGACATGTTTTAAGGAATAATATTTTGATATTTCATTTACTATTTATATTTGAACTGTGTTACTAAATATTGTGTGAGAAGTAAATTAATATTAATGTGTATAATTCGTAAAATTCGTTATCGCATTATTGTGCCGCCGTTCGACGGTTTACCGCCCGCATATTGACCATATTACAATTATATTCTCAAAAATACGACCTACGATGATAAGTTTAGATATTTTTAATACTTTGATAATTTTTTTCATCTATGATTTATATCAACAATTATAATGATCTAATATTTTAACAACTCAATTTTTATAATAGTTATTTTTTACCAAAATATAATTCGATTCTAATTTATTAGGCTCACCCTAGATACATTGTATATTTCTAATATATAAATATATAATAATATGAAATATGTAAATTATTCCATATCAATCTGATATATACCTGTTTTTATACATTTACATTTCAAACACATCTGTGGCTATGATTAGTGATTATCACTGATCATGCATATAGTATGGATAATTTATTATAATTATTGTATAAATTTAATCAACGATAATACTTAAATATTTTTAAATAACTGTATCTCTAAAACTAGAACTATGAGTATTATTTACTAATATTTTTCTTTAATTCATATTTAATTAATAATTGTTTTAACTGAAAATTCATATCAAATGAGGTGAGCCGAATTACTAATTTTTCGTTCTAAAAAGTATCATCTCTTTTCATTTTTCGAATAAAAATTCTATAAAATAATAAATTCAATTAAATAGTATTAAGTTATTTTTATAAAATTAATAAATATCTTAAATACCTTTCGATGTCACAATACAAAAATAAAAATACCTACATTCTACAAGCAATGTTGATCCTGCCTTGATGATACTAATTATCTATTCTTTTCAAATATAATTTTTCATCTAACATTTTATAATTGTTAAGTTTTTTTACTACCTACTTATTATTTTTTCTGGCGTCATATTTTTGGCGCTGGATATTTTATTTCAACAAGTGAATCTGATCCAATCAAACCATCAGACAATAAAGCTAAAAATAGCTGATTTAAATCAACTATCAACCCTGATGGTAAAATTTGTTTATTGCTTTTATTTTTCTGTTACTCAATGGCAATCATTTTATGCTTTATTCCGTACCGAGTTACGCCATTAATCTTCGTATTAATGATAAATTTACACAGCTATATTTTAGTAGAGTTATTGAAGATTTTCAACCAGTTTTCAAAATTAAAATTCGTCAAGTCCAACTCCCGCGATTTTATCTGGCTTTTATCCTGTCTCATGAGATTATTTTTTCCTACTCCTGCAGGCTGCAACCCCTTTAAAATAAAATTATATTGAATAATCTTTAATTTAAATAATCATAACTCTATAATAATAAAGATCCATAATCAAATAGTTATAATAATATACTATTCGTATTTATGCCGTTTTTATATTTATTATCATATACAAAAATTTTTATCTTTTAATTATTAAATGTAATAATGTTATTTTTATTATATATTTATATTTAATTATTGTTATTATTATTTATTATATTCAAAATTGCTTATTACTCTAGATATTATTACTATTATTATTCAGATATATTATTATGGTTATCGGCGGCTGTATTTTTACGGTTTCATGGTACCTATGTCACAAAACACGAGACCGGTGATGTCAACTATCAATAACACAGGTATAAAAGCCCATGCTACCTATCACTGACTGTCCAGTCTTTCATCTGAATTGTAACAAGACCCACCCGGGCAGACTTGTATAATACAAGTGGAAAACCTCCCATTTCCAAATTCGAACTATCAGTCTGTAAGGTGAGATGACCTGTAGTACAATAGTCTGAGTACTTCCGGTATTCCACAGTTTTTCCGACCGTTTATTTTGAATTTCGTTTTCCCACAAACCGAACAGTGCATTCCCTCGCCATTGAACTGGTCATTTCATCATTTTTGTCGTGTCACTTGAGTATAATATTCTGTACCTTTTCTAAACTATTCAATGTTGTTTTAATTTTATTTCTTTTTATTTTCAATACATATAATAATATCATTACGACAACACAAATGTTCTTTTTTCTCCTTTTAGGCTTTAGCGTTTCCTTAGGCTTTAGGTGTTAACGTTTTAGAATATAATTCATATTTATGAATTTTTTGATAATATTTATTTCTCCCATCCTCACAATTGAAAATGGATTTATCATGAAATCTTAACAATGGACTGTTATATATTATACCTTAAAATGTCACCCCATTTTAAATCTGTATGTTTACCATAACTTGTATTTAAACACATAATTCAGACTATGGGCAGTGAGAACTTTATTTTTATCGAAAATAAATAACATTTCTATATAAAAATTTGTGTTTATTGAAACTAGAATAAGATACCGTCCAAATGCTAACAACATATCAATACACCAAAATTCCCTACATATCACAACGGTCAATGTTTACAAAACATCAAAAATATTTATAATTTATAACTATAATAATTTAATAAAAAACCCGTACGCTATAGTTGAGAATTTTAGATTCGCTAGTAGTAGTGGTTTTTTTTTTTTTTTATACACATTATATTTTATAATAAAATTTTATTAATTTAACATTATTTCACCAAATTTTAGATCGAGATTCCATCTTTCTTTCCATAACCCCGAAACTACCAATGAGTATATTGAATTACCTAATAAAATAAATGTGCACTACAGCGTACAATAATATAGTAACTATGTATTATCATGATACATAGTAAATCGTATCTGGTTGTGTGACGGACGTATCATCACCAACGTTGATAACATATTAACGTCATAGAATATTAATATTACCGGTGGCTACTCATTATTACGATTAAATGCTTAACAAACCAATTTAAGTGATCTGTACGCCATAAATAATGTATAAAATACATATTATATGGTATATACAGCATTACGTGTACACCTATGTATAACGTATTAATTCTAGCATAGTACAAATAATAGTATACTGTTGTAGTCTGCCGGCGCCACCGCTTTACTATGCATTACAATATTACATCGTTATTTATCACCTATGCGATGTTTCCGAAGCTAGGCGTCATTCTACTATCGTTATATTATATTGTTTATTACCTATATAATATTGACAAACATACAGAAGTTTGCTCGAAACTGCACAACGGCTCTAAGAAATCATCAAAAGCGAACGATATTGCAAGGTAAAGTATCTACAATTGGTTTTTTATATTATTTGCATTAATTATATAGAAACCTTAGGATATTGTAAATATTTTTGACTTCTTTGATATCTATTTTTTTAGTCTATACCATATATCAGTACTGCTGAGACATGGCATATATACATATTCTAATACGCTATATGATTAGATTTAGTCTATACTCCTATCTTACCAGACCTAGTTGAGTATAAATGCTTCTCAATAAGTCCATTCCAAGCACTAATTTTAGAGCTAAAATACAAATTGTTGACTCAACATCACAGCTTGTAACATAAGTCCGAATATCCAATCTTTGTTAAACGGTCCATACACCTCTATAAATGAATCTGGTACAGTGGTATTAAATGTGTTTGTGTAAGACTATATTACACTATTTATCATTTATTATAATATAATTAATAAATTTATAACTTATGTATATTATGTGCAGTATACATCACAATCACTGTAGTATCGTAACGATTGCTACTAAGCGACAAATTAATAAATAATCAATATTGATTACTACTACAACTATGATAAATTGTATCTATTACAATGTATTGTCCTGATTGGATATCGTAATCATTAATAAATTACGACGGATCAATCAAACTGAAACAAAAAGTTGTGATAAAAGAAAACAATGTGCTTAACTTTTATACGGGTATTATACAAAACAATATGAGGCTTTATACTGAATAGACAGTCTCAATAATTTTTTCAAAAATATTTCATCGCACTTCTTCTGAGTTCTTAAAGTTTAATACAAACTTCTTCAGAAACTTTTTAAAAATAAATTAGAAAATGTATTTTTTTTTTTATTAAAATCTTGATGTCATTAACTTTCATATAACAAAAAAAAAAATACAATTTATCAAAACTCATTAATGTTTAAAAAACATTGGTGCTTTCTAAATCAAACCACTACAACTTTAGGGAATTATTAATTAATATAATGAAAATTTTTTTTTTTTTTTTATAGAAATGTTGAAAATTGAGTTTCTTTTGATGCTAAGAAAAATGCTACATATTTGTGTCATTCAAATTTGAAAAGGAACAGTTTTAAATGCTTTGTAATTCGTGTGCAATTAGTGCAATCACTTGGAACATTTATTATAATATAATTTGTAGACGTAACGAGGTCTAATATTTATTATCCAATCTTTCGTATAATGATATATATTATAAATCATATAATATAATATTATTACCACTTACTCATAAATTTTCAATAAGTAATATAAAATTAATAATTATATTCAATTATAGACATCTTAACTAATGCAAAAATATTAAAGAGGCTATTTGCATAAATCAATAAAAAATTACAGAAAATATCTAACGTAAAAACACAACAAAAAAATTTATCAATTTTTTATAAAATAATGATTACAGATTTATAATATTTTAAACCATGACTAGAAGCATTTTTTTTTTTTTTTTTACAAAAAAAAATGTATGTTAATAGAATAACCCAACAGCACCAATTGACAGTGGTGACGATTTAAGACTCTAAGTTCTTAAGAATACAAATTGTTTATAAAATTTTTTATTCCTTGCTTATTATTTTCCAATTCAAATATTAAAAATTACAATATATATATATAAAATGATGATAATATAATAAATGATTTAATTTCGTATGAATATACATATTATGAAATGATTTTTATATGATATTTTATTATCAGGTTAGGTTTTTGAGCTAATGTCATTCGTGAGCTTCACAGTATTGATCCGAATAAATTTAATTGATTTATGTACAGTTAAATGTTTCTTTCTATTTTATCTAATGTGAGTATATTTTTTAATTATATTACAAACCCACAACGTAATTTAAATATAATTTAAAAACACAAAATATATGGGCTAATATTAATATAGCTAATAATATTTTATTCGATTCAATAAAGGCATTACAATATAATCGTTTATTATTATACATTCAACCAATCATTGTATTCGAGTTATTATTTATTTGGTTATTAAAAGTAATATTATTATACAAAATGTGCAAGGTAAAAAACATTCAATTTTTTTCTTTTAAAATGGAATTATAATCACCAAATATATGTAATTAACCAGTTATACTTTATTATTTACACTAATAACAACTCAAAGTCACAAATAATGACTGATAAACATTGAATACGACTATAGAGTTGTCTCAATTAACTAATAGGTACTAAGGGAAAAATAATTGTTTTTGTTCATCCCGAATGTTCGTTATTGGAGTCTTAAATCATTCACGTAAAATATACACGTGTATGTGTGTTCTTGAAGTAGTCCTGATTATATTTTTCACAGTTGTCAATAAAAAAAAATTTAATTATTAAATTTAATAAAATAATGTTTATACAAGTCTCAAAAATTATTTTGATAATATTTATAGTTATCACTTGTTAATCAGACTATTTGACTTTTCTACTATTTAGTCTGATCTTGAAATCATTAAATGTATAACTTATCTATTTTAATATAATTTAAACTAATATGAATTTAAACCATTATTTTCTTTTATAGGTTACTTACGTACCTATTTTTAATGCATTGAATCTTTGAACAAAAAAAAATATAAGTGTTATGAATATTTTATTTATGTTGAGATCACATTCACTTAAAGAATAATCAAACAATTTAAAGCTTATTTTCAGAACTTAAAAATAATACTACTTTTCTTCGAAAAGTGAATATTGAGATACCCTTTCCTTTATAAATGATACTACCAAGTTTTAATTTAATAATAAAAGTCTATGAAATATTTTCATAATATTATTAAATACTGTTTAAGTTGTGTGAATGTGAATTTAATGTTATACAAACAAAGAAAATTGCAAATTCACGACGACGCGTACGCTTGGTTTTTTAATGATGATGGGGATCTTGAAAAAAAGTAATTTCGGTAGGAGGTGGCGAATTACAGTTTAAGTAGTAGGTATAGAAATAGGTATGTACAAATGAATATATATGTGTGTGTGTATGTGTGCAAAATAAATATATATGCACACAAAATATATATTAGAGACAACGCCTGTAATGTTAAAACTACCATAATAGTATTATAAACGACTATTTCGAAGGTATAGGTATATATTGTCTGACTGTGCAACGCCCGGGAGGAAACACCCGAGAAACGTGATGTACAGAATGATTAAAAATCGTAATTTATTCATTGCAGCTGTGTATAATATATTGGTAATGAAATACTCGAAGTTTGACAACGTAGCTGCACCCTTTTACACCACATACACATTATGTCTTATATAACTAACCATTCACTAACCACTACTGCGAATACTGTAGACTTACTTCTCTCTCTCTCGCTGTCTTTCTCTCCCTAGGTGTTTATGTGTCTCACTCACCCTTTACCATGTTATCATAAATGCATATATTTCATGTCATCTTAAAACTTCAAACACGTAGGTATAGGTATTATGTATATGTGTGTGAACATTTATGTAGGACGTGAACGCCAAATACTATATACGTGATGAACCGTTAAAGTCTAAACGAAGTAAGACTACTAGCAATAACCTGTCCCTTGTCATGAAAATCGTTTCGTTAACTAATGTTTCTCACAGTGGACGTGATAGTTATGTTTAATAATATATTACTATAACAAATACTTTTATAAATATACACTATACAAACTGCGCAAATAGGCAGGTGATGAAGGATAACTTCAGTGTGAGTGAGCGTATTTATAAAAATGTTCTGAGGTGATGATTTCAGTGGAAGAAATGATGATACTAGTTCATATAGAAAGACTGAATACAATAAATCGTCAAAGTGGTTATGATGAATAAGTAAAATACGTATTTGTTTTCAAAATAATTCACCTGCAGTTTTATAGCATAACAAATAGGTACATATTATATTCATTAATAGCTGCGTTAGTATTATTACTGATTTTACACTTTAAGTAGTATTAAATCACAGTAAAACGAGTTGATCAAGTATATCATAACAGACAACACTAATATTAAACAATTACGAACAAATTATGAAAAGTCGAAAAATCTTGGTATGAGCAATTAAGCTTAATTTTGTGGTCGATGTCTCGACTCTATCGCCGTTTGCTCGTGTATCCGTATAAGGGCTTCCAAAATTATTAAACGTTGTATTTTTTTTTCAAACCTATTGAACGCTAAAGTCATAAATTAAATAACAAGCACCCCCGATTCAAACGTAGGTATCCATCTAATAATAAATATATACGCAACCCGAAACCGACTAGGCAGATCGTTGCGTTTCAGTTTTATAAAATAATATTATGTATATTGTATACGGATGTATCGGCTTCAATTGGACCTATCTTTTTTATAGAATAAATTAACATGTATTATATAGAGATGTTTTTCTTTTTTTTTTTTTCTGGGATATTTTAGTAACACACTCGTTGCTCTTGGAATAATATGATCATTATACATTCTTGGTATACGCCGCGAAAATGTACGAAAATTCTTGTACTTTATTATCCAACCATTGTATGTATTATAATATTATTATATATAAACTGATGTATGTTGTCATTATTTCATATGCATACGACATAAACGACGGTTTCTCACCCGCACTTCGATTGCTTTTATATTATCGACCAAAAACGTTCACCACAACGCAGTCTCGCAGTCTATAGCAACCGTCAGATAAACTTGCTTTACCCGACTTTGGGCTTAATATATATATATATGTCAATCATAACCTAGGTATATATACTCGTCTACAAAACGTAATTTCTTCATTTCGTGACAACCAAAAAACACACGAATGTTTTTTTTTTTTTTTGACGATTTCCGGGAATCTTCTTTTGTGAACCACGCAATGATGAACGACGCGTAAACATTTTTCGAAATTATTTTCATGCCGGATAGATAGATATTCACAGGTTTGTCAATCTCGCATCATCCTTATTTATATAGACATTTTCAAATGTATAGGTTGACACATGACAGTGAAGAACATAACTCTGTGGAAATCTCTAGAAAATTGTTCGAGTCGCGTTTCGAAATTATATCATATTAAAATTCAAAACTATATAGTGTGTTGCGTGTATTATACATTGATACATATTATAAGTGTACGATATATAAAAAACATATATGTCTTAATATCTGTGTAACAAAATACTATTTGCGTGTGTACTTATAAATTTAAAAAAACGATTAAAACAATATATCTATTATATGTGGGTTATTGCTGGAGTGTAGAGTGTGGTATTCTCAACTTCATTTTCAATATTGTTTAACTAAAAACGTCTGAGATGGATAGAAATAACTTTAAATTCATGTCCAATGACTTATAGAAACACTTCTAAAAGGTCGAAAGGTATCGTACGATTTATAACACTTTCAACAACTTTTAAAGTTTTCGCTATTTGTGGTATTATTTATTGAATGCGCGAAATTTGCTAACATATTTTATGACCAGAATTCTGAAATATTTTAGTTACACATTATTATACCTGCTTCCCATGTATAAGCTCTTAAATATTTTATCACATTTTGTAAATCAACAAACCACATTCAACGATGAACCCCTCTTAAATGGTAATAATAAAAAAAAGTTATAATAAAACAGGTGCGTGGTATGATATGTGTCTAAACCTAAACTATTCGGCCCAAATCATTTATTATTAATTTCATGCATATTATCCAGTAATCCATTTAAATAATTTTAAATGCAAATCGTATATAGGTTATTATTGACCAAATCGTAATTACATTCTCATATAATATTAATGCGCTGTTAGTGCCCATTTATAATATAGATAGATAGATACTAGGTAGTGTGTAAAGTGTTTTTTAAATACAATTTTTTTTCGCTCGAAACAATTGTCCACGGTTAACGATTTAATGGAAAATCTGAGTAAGTATAATATAATATGAAAGCAAAACCATATTTTTTGTCGAGTGAAATATCAAAAGATTCAAAACATGTTTGGAACTAAACTTTATATATGATTTAAAGTGTAAACACCACACCACATTGTTAAATTCCTTAGTAAGTGTCACGCGTATAATATAATATAATATAATAATGCCATAAATCGCGGAGGAGCAACGAAAACTAAACCTGATAGTTTTAGTTGTTCGCTCATACCTGTTACAATGATAATTTTGTCATCGCATAATCCCTTGTGTTTAACATTAATTATTACTTACATGTCTATAAAATGTACGATTACACGTCATTATGTAATAATATAATATAATTACGTTACTTGTAATTTGTACACTTATGTCAGGCAATTTGTCGACAATTTGTTTTAAAATATAAATTAGCATATACCATATACAAATAATGTAATATTATACATAATATCTCATTTCTTTTGGCATTTTGAATTACATAATTTTTATTCAATGTGAATTTATGCATACATTATAAACGAAAATTGTTTAATATTATTTTTGAGTAAATCAAAAAGTGTTAATGCTATTATGGTTTTAATAATTATAAGTATACATATTATTTATTATTAACACGTTATCGTACTAAACTCACGTATTATTTTTAAAACTTTCTATCAAACGCATTTATATAATGTATAATATGCCTCTGAAACCGAATTACATGTAATTTATATTTGTTATAATCGTATTAAGTATTTACTAAAATCGAAAAATGTATTAAGCTCATGAAAATTACTCTTCAACGTCATTATTAATTTTTAATACAATAATATGAGCCTATGTACACTTTACAAAGTTTTTAATTTACTGTATATTAATACCTACTATGTATAATAAATATACAATAAAAACTCGTTTAACCGTCACTTGATTTACCGTCACTCGCTGTTATCTGTCATTAGTCACCGTTGAAAGACGGTCTTAAAACTGCTAACTAACTGCTCAGTAGCAGAAGCAATATTATCAAAATTCATTGATTGGTTTGAAGTGCAAGAGGAGGTAAATACAACACAGGTTTTAATTATTCGTAAAATACGACACATGTCCGCTCAAAAAGCTGGTGCCTCAAAAAAATTACATATTATATATTATTAATATTTATTATTTATTACATATTATTTTTGTCTGCGAATCACATTGTAAAATATATACGTTTATTGAGAAATTTCTGTTAACTGTCATTGTCTTGATACCGACACCAACAGTTAAACGAGTTTCTACTGTACTTGTATTTATAAGTATTTTTTTAATTTATGAAATTCTTGTATATTTCTTAATGTGATTTAAAATAAGATAAATATGTACACAATAACATAATCGTTCTAAGCCCATAATTGTTTATTAATAATATCAGTTCTTTAAATACTCAAGAAAATTGTAATACCTATTATTAGATATAGAATATAGATATAATATCAATAAGGTTTGTATAATTTATATTTGCAATATTTAATATTTCTCCGTCAAAAGTTTTGCATTTCACCTCGATAACTATTGTTTTTATCACTCAATTATGAGTCATATGATAAATTATACATTCTGTATTAATTATGTATATTTTTAATTCTAGATTGACCTCTTATCCAAAAACAAACGACCAGAGATGCAGCCAGCCTAATAAAAATACCAGATGACTTCCGAAGTACCTATCGGCTTTTCCGAGTTCCATATTACACAAAATTAAACAATAGTAATAATAATATGAATTCTCGGTTAACAATTTTAATCCCGGTACCTTCAGGCTACAACAATAAAATTCAAAAATTTTGAAGTAATTCAAATTTACCATTCCTAACCTATATGCATTTGAATCTAAAAACTTAAATACTTACATTGGTTATACATTTTTAAACACTATATTTATAAATTATAATTAATAATATTACCTATAAATGTACTTTACGAAATTTATTCTTAAAATACATATTACTAAATACTCCTTTAAGCATAAAAAGTTAGACTTAGAACTTTTTACAATATTTTAGAAGAATGCAAGATTGTCATATTTTGAGTTATAACAGTAAAATATTTCCATTGATAATACCTATATTTTATATTACTGTTATAATACTGTAAGCTATGAAATGCAATACTAGCAATACTACTCCAACTCTAAATATTCTTGTTTTCCATTCAACAAATAAACTACACGAAAATTAGTTTTTAAACAACTCGAAAACTGTGAAATAAATTGGAAAAAAGGCATCATGAATTTTAACTTGGTAATTAATTGAATAAATTTAAAAACTTATCACTTATACTTTATGATACAATTCATTAAATAAATATTTCTCTATTGTTTTGAAAATCATTTAAAGCTAATTTATTATTATTCAAAAGTAGTCATATTTCATAATTTTTCAATTTGGAGTTATGGCAGTTTTAATATGGTCAGATATAATTGATACCTATACGTTAGTTGCTTATTATCCGTTGGTTGTATTGTGATAAAATTTGATATGTTTTTGTCAAACAATATGTCGTGAAGTGTGTTCACACATTGACTTACATTGTACACGACAATGACCAAAGGTGGTGCGAACTGTAATCAAGGGTGGATTTAAGGCATTACGAACTGTGCGACCGCATAGGGTGACAAATTTTGGAGGATGGTAAAATTGTATTGAACAATACCGCCGAGTCATATAAATTTAATTGAAGCAAAATCAAAATATTTACACACCCACCCACCCCATACTGAGGATGTAGTCTACCTCTAATAACTAATAATTTCAGTTATAAATGTAATGTAAAAACAAAAGCACGTATACAAATAAAACCACCCACCTTCTTTATTATATGAAGCGATCGCTTCAGTTCATGTATAGGTTCGGCGTCACTGATATTGAATATTTATTTTGTTTATGTTGTCATGAACTTACATATTTTTTAATTTATTTTCTATTTCAACATCTTGAACGGTGTAATTGGATTTTGTATTCGTTTATTTTTAGTAAAGTAATATTTTTTTTATTTTTTTTTTTCCCAGGAACTCGTCAATGACTAGACGGTTATGCTTTATCTTAGCCTTTTTAATTGTTTATAGAATATAGGTATAATAATTTTTTCATTATATAAACATTCGCTTTATAAAATCGTAATCGGCACGGGTTTATAGTTTATTTATATTTTAATACTCCAACGTTATTCTTTGACATTTCTTCGATTCTAAGGCTTATCCGTTTATAGTTAAATTAGTTGATGTCGATGGCTGTCTGTCCGTCAATAAGTATATTCACTCGTAAAGTATTGATATTATTAAATTTTTCTTGTATACATTTTTACTATATAAAAATAAATAGCAGATCATAATAGTTATGTTTGATTAATTTGAACTTTTTTTTTTAAACTTAACTTGAATAAAAAAAATAATTGCATATTATTGAGAAAATAAATTTATTTAAGGATATTTAGTAACATAAAAGTAAATTTTTGGATAGGAACAGTGAATTTCATTTGTTATAGGAGCGATAAATTGTTGACGATAAACCGCCATTAATTACAGTTATTGAGACTGAAGTAGAGAACGATCAAAACCTTGGTCGAAGATTAATACATCTGTTTTCGGGCCGATTGTTAGCTTAAAACTATCAGAAGCACCAACATCCGAGCACACTTCTATTTTATTAAAGGTAGTTAACTATAATACAACTGTAATAAGTCAAAAAATTTGGGGATACTTAAATGTAAATAGTAAATATTTTCTTCACTTCTCTTCGGCGAAATTATTTTAAATAGGTAATTTTTCATAAATTTACCTACTTATTATCATAAAATATTTTCTTTAAAGCTTGCTAGGCACTTTCTTTTGATATTTCGATTGCAATACGTGGAGTTTAAAATGTTTAACTGTATTACTATTGACATTTTTTGTTTCTGTTATTTTTCTACTTGAAAAAACAAAATAAATAGTCACGATTTTTAATTACTTATTTAAATTTCAATAAAAAAAATATAAAACTTACTTTATATATAATTATTATAACTCGTGTTAATAAGTAGGATGATAATTCATAAACCTATTAACTAGTTTTGTTAATAGTTATTAATTAATAGGTTTATGCCGTTTATGGACTATGGATAATACTGAGAAAATATACCGATTCAATACCTATTCAAAATAATCGCGCTGCTTTAATATAGGTAGTATAAAAAACATAGATTCAAATAATTATTTAGGTACCTATGTATGTGTGTGTTTATAATTTATTATGACGTAGAAACATGTAATGAGTTTTTAATAATAATAATAGGTATTTGTGTACTCATTAGAAACTAGAAAATCAATTCTTAAGTACCTACCTACTCCAATATGCCACTAAAGCATTTATCATCTCGTATAAAATAGCAATGGAAAGATGGATAAAGCTATCACACTGAAATCATTGAACCAAGAAGTCCAAAAGATATTATTGCGTCTACACTACTACCATTGTGTCACCTAAATAGTAATGTAAACTTATCAAGGTACCTTATATCTACGCACAATTATTATAACTATAACAGTAATTTTAATTTAGTTTTAACTTTGAAGTATGTATATACATACAAAAAATCATTTTCTTTAATACTATCTATTGATATCTAATTAAAGAAAAGTTTAACAGTAACCTACTTATCATAATACGATACAAATAGTCAATAGGTATTAATTTGTTATTATAATCTACCCGTGAAAATATTTTCACACCATTACGTCAATAATAAATACCAGAATACCTCGTGCTTTACTATAAAATATAACTTTGATAGTACCTATCTTTATTAGGTATTTTCATTTTTGTTTTTTTCGTGGTAACGATATATAATATATTTATATTATGACTGTATTAAGACACATATCTTGTATGTACTAGTACTACCATTGATTATAAATAGTATTTATAATCAATGGTACTACTATACTCAATAATTGTATTAATCAATCACCAGTAATATGGAATTAAAAAAAAAAAAAAAGACACATTTCTTTATTTTTAACAAATAATTTAAAAAATGTATGTACCTACAATGTAATAGTACATTAACAATTACAACCAATCTGTTGGAACTTGATACGTGTCGTGACTTATCGCCGCCGGGGACCGGTTCACTCAGGTAGATAACCGACACGTATCTGCTTTTGTCGCCACTAGATAAAGGGTCGTCGTCCAGCCGCAACAGTTCTTTGCCCTCGCCGGTGCCGAAAACACCTCGGCTCGTGCTGTTGCGCATGCAAATGCAACGTATTGCGCGGTTCGCCGTTTAAGTGTACGTAGGTTTTGATTTCGGCCCTGTGCTAACGCACATCACGGTATGTTGTGGTGCCGATTTTGTTCCGTTGGTCGGCGGTGTTGGCGTCCCGGACGTTTTGGTTGTTACTGTCGCCTGCGACACGCGTGGCGGCCGAGCGGATGTACCTATTATATAATTTCATCTTCGTGAACAGTATCGGCGTGTATGTTGTCTCCAGCTGCTGATAACGGTTTCCATCGTGATTATTATTATTATTATTATTATTATTATCATTATTATTATTATTATTATCATTGTATTGGAAATTGGATTGGACGCCCATTATTATTTATTATATACCATATTATAGTCGTTATTATTATATTATTTATGCACGACGTATTATATATTGTCATTAAGTTATTTTTACGTTATTCCAACAACATTCCGTTGTAGTCTTCCCGGCCAAATGCTAGGTAATAGCCGGCGACGCAACACAATCTTTTTAATGGATTTTAGTAGATCTATTTTTTTTAAATTGTTATGATCAAATCATCGATTTTGATTACAGCTCTCTAAAGCTAAGTTTATTCATTTGTTGTTTTAATTTATAAGTAGCTGCTAGAACTAAATATTTATTTAACCATACTTTAATACAAATAAACAATTTAACAAACTTTTATAAATTTAATTAAAATGAACCTAACATTTTTGAAATAGATGATGCTTACAAAATACGTAATTGGTAAATAAACTAAATATAACCTATTATTTATAAATTTAACACAAAAATAAAATAAATCCCAACTTTACTTACTTGAAAAATTATAAATTTATAATTCACACATTTTGCATAGCTCACAAACAATGACCCCTCTATTAATAGTGGATATATTAATATTTAAAGGTGAAAAATAACAAGTCCCTACAAAGTACAAATAATGTTTTTTGAATTATAACAACAAAACAACTAAAATCATATTTTTCATGTAAGTGTCTAATTTTATCAAATATTTAAAATTAAAATGTCAAAAAAAAATAAAAAAAACACTTTTAAACTTCAGATTTTTTTATTGTGATAAAAACCACTAATAAGTAAGAAAAACATTAAATTCAGTTTTTTCGTTTTTAGTTATTAAAATTGAAAATATTCAACTAAAATAATAAGCAAATTATCATAATTTTAACAAAATGCAAATTTTTATGATGATATTGTTATAGTAAATAAAATTTCCATTATAATTTTTCAAATATTCTTATTAATTAATAAAATTTAGTTTATTGTAATTATTTTACTTTTAAACTCCTTTAGTACCAATTATTTCAAATTTACTACCAGAAACCACTTACGAAGTTCAATTTTTCTATTGTAAATTTTCTTTACAATAGTGTCCATAGATGTATTTAAAAAATGTTTAAATACTTTTTAAAGATAATATAGCACAAATTAGGAAACAAAAAGTTTTCTTAGTTCTAGTCTGCTATAATTTCATTTTTATAATAAATTATACAATTTTATTAATTGTACTTTGATAGCATCTATGATATAAGAAAATTATCCGTTTTAAAATTCTATTTCAAAATCATAAAATACATGACTACACTAGAAATGCTGTATTTTGATACTATGATTTAATGGTTAATTAAAATAGGAATAGCTAATAAGTAATGGAATTAATAGTAAACACAAAAATAATTAACATTTCGAGAATTATTGTAACATTAACAGAAAACAGAAATGTTTATTAATTTAGTTCAATCATTGTCTTTTACACTCCCTTAAAAATGTAAAATTATTCTGTTAGATTGAATTTGATATACTATATGGTTATTATAATATATAGTGGTACAAAAAAATAAAAACAATATATTATATTCAAATTATTTTAATGTCAGTAATGATAATATTGTTACAAAGGTATCATCAAGTATTCAAGTAGTAAGATTTTTCATTAGGTACTACAAGATAATTGATAATTTTATGAGTAGAGGGATAAATAATAACTAGTGAGATAAAATTTAATTAAATAATAAGTTATTATTATTAATATTAATACTTAAGCAAAAGATTAATGATTTTGTTCACTGGTTTCAATAAATGTTATTAATATGCTAGGCATATTTAACCATTTAAAAAGTCAAAACCACAGCAGATTCACCAGCAAGCCTCAATTCATTGCTGTTGACTTTTGAACTAAAACAAAATATAAATTTCATTGAATAAAAAAATACTTTATTTATTTTAATAATCAAACAATATATAATTTAATAATGTAAGAAACTTTAGTTAGGCAATTGATAAAATTAAGCTCAGATTTCAATGTATTTACATCTTCTTCTTTTTTAATTGCCTGACAAAATGCTTTTATAGCTACATAAATATTTCTAATTAATCAAAATACAACGTCAGACCTCTTTATAATGAAATATATAATCATTAATCGGTTTATTATTGAAGTATCAGAAATTAGTTTTCACAGAACAATTGTCTGTTAGTTATTAACTCAATGATTATTTAAAATAAATTACTCTAATTATTAGAAACCACTCTTATCAAATAAATAGTTATAAGTATTTCAATATATCGATGAATACATTTTTAGATAATATTAGTATATAAATACAAAGTTCATTGCATAAGATTAATATATATAACCTAACCTTACATTTATTAAAACATACCTTTTTTGAATAAGCATAGCATAAATACAATAATTTAATTTTTCCTGTTAATTAAAAATAATAAATCCATTATCATTTAAAACATAATTGAACCATACTTGCTTATTCAAGATTATTTTGATATACTAAAAAAAAAAACACTTTCATAAAAGATCAAATGCCTACACTAAAATAAAATCTCACTTTTATTACTTAAATTATAAAAGAATACAAGAAATCTGTCTGAGTTTTAAATTTATAAACATATTAAGAGATTTATAACACTTGTATTTACAGTATAAACCATAAATATAAATGTATAGCAAGTACTAAGGTTAACTAGCTGTAAAATAAAATAATAATAAAAAAGTTATTATGTCTATATCAATTTTAGAGTTGAGAAAATTCTATAAAATATAACTAATAACTATCCAATTTCTAAAAAGAACCTATAAATCAAATTATTTTAGTCATATTTGATTTAAGTCATTATATCTAATATTTATTTCAACTATCTTTATTATATAATTACTTTAATTTATAAAACAATAACTAAAACTTACTTAGGAGAAGGAAGTATGGAGCAGGCAGTTTCAGTACAGAGTGATAAATTTACTTCTGCAGGAATTCCATCAAATGAATTTAAGTTTAGAACAGTAACATTTTGACTTAAATTCCAGGCAAATAAAAGGCTTTCTGAACCACTCATTACCCTAAAATAAACAATATAATTTAAAAACTAACTTAAAAATAAAAATAATATTTTAATGTATGAATTTGATTACCTATCAAAAGCGAATACTGTATAATTATTTAATAGTTTGGCATTAAAGGAACCAAATTCAATCGTAGGCATTGACCGTAATTCTTTTAGAGTGCTTTGAATAAATGTTATATTTGGTATATTGTTATTTTCAAAGATTTTAGGGTCAGCATTAATAAATGGAACACCAGGTAACAATGAACCAAGAATATTGAATGCATCAATCATTTCATTTTTCCAGCAATTTGGTTTATCAGTGCATACCCACTACATAAATTAAAAATGCATCATTATTTAATTAAGAGTACACATTATTTTTAACTTACTTCCCAAGAAGACCATGAAGAAGATGGCATAGTTGTTTTAGATAAAATAGCATGAAGTAATTGTTCTCCAGTAAAATTAGATGTCAAAGGCACAGAACTATGAATCATATTTATTCCTTTAATATCCTTAGAATCAAGGTCACTTACAATCAATACTCTGAAAATTGAACAAACAAATTCATTTATTTAAGAATTAATTTATCAATATAATATTCTTTAATATAAAATTGCCAAATATTAAGATTATAATTTGTTCATAATTATCATTTTAAAACATACATTTATTATTTGATAAGATAAAAATAAAAACAATTATAATAAATGTTTCAAATTAAGTCATTAAAATATAATAATAAATTAATAATTTACTTATAAATGTTGGTTTTTATTGGATTATAAATAATATAATTAAAAGTTAAGATACCATTTAATAACCATAAAATATAAATTATTCTTAAATATGTAAATAGATATTTTCATCAAGTTAAATTTTTTTATATTGTATTTGTTTGCAAGTTTATTAAATATTTGCTGCTTTTTAATTTTTTACAAACTTTTGGCTGTTTTTGTTAAAGTAAAATAACTTAAACTATTTATTAAATAATTAATATAATTTGACTCACCCAGAATAATTTCTTATTAAATCACCCCAACGTGATAACAACTCATTGGTTTCTGGAAGGTTAGATGTGGCTTTATGATTAAGAGAATCATACTTTAAGTTCATATTTGGTGTAATAACAGTATCATTTTTTAAATTTTTATCCTCAAACAAATATTGAACTTTATCCAAGTACAATCCATCAACTCCCATATCCAACCAATACTTAAACACTTCCTAAAACAATTAATCATACAAAATTTAAAAATGTTTTTGAAAATACAAAAACAAATTAAATACCTCAAAATATTTTACAACATCTTCATTGCGGAAATTAAAGTCTGGCTCATCTGCAGAGAACTTGTGAAGATAAAACTCTTTTCGATTTACATCCCAACTCCAGGCAGATTCTCCAGTTACACTCAACTATTACGGTTCACAAGAAAAATTAATACAATATTTAATAATAAACTAAAAAACTAAAAATTACTAACCCAATTGTTAATAGGATAATGTTTATCATCACCCATATCTTTACCAGGATTCCAAATGTAATAATTGTCGTAATATTTTTCTTTTAGAACTGATCGTACAAACATCACGTTTAACTTTGAAGAATGATTAGGAACTAATTTCAACATTACTTTCATACCTAAAAGAATGTTAGAGTAACAAAATATTTATTTTTATATTTTAGCAGATAAATTAGATTATTAATAATATAGGTACCTTTAGTTTTTAAATTTTTAATTAGATCTTTCATTGTTACATTATTTCCCAAAAAACTATTTACTTGCTTAAAATCTATAACTTTATCTCCATCAGCTTGAAACACTGATGTCAATACTACATTTTGAACACCCAAGTTTTGCAGGTATTCAATTTTCTCATCAAAATCTTAAAAATAATTTAAATTATTATTACTAATTACTAATAAATAAGTATAACATATTAAACATAAATAATATTTTTAATAAATAATGGTTAACAATTAAAAATAAAATGTGCAATATATTAAAACATAGTACATTGTTTATGCATACATAAAGCAAAATTAAAATTATTAATGATAAACACTTTCAATTATTTATTCTATTATATACAAATACAAAACAACAATAAATACTTTAAATAGCATAATTGTTTGTCCTTTTAAAGTTGTTTTTGATTTAAAATTATTATTGAATAGTTGTATGATCAAAAGGTTCTAACTATGAATTAAAATAATGAATATACATTTTATTAAAGGTATTTTACTCTGTAATATTATTTTGTGATAATTAAGAAGATAAAACAACATTTTGTTGTCAATTGTGTATATAATATCTACATTATTAAAACTGTCAATAGGAATATTAATCCTGTATTTAATTACTTAAAAATCTTGATTACTTGAATCATATGCAGTTGATCATTTACTGTTTAAATAATAATATTAAAATAGTTTTAAATCCACTGGTACTCAATTTTTTACTGACAGCTTAAGTTATTTTCTTTACTGATAAAAAATACAATTATCCTGAGATCTAAAATCATTTAAATGTCATCATATAAATCTGATAATTGCATCAGAAAATAATAAATGCCTATTTATTAGTTAATAACTTAAATTTATGACATAGATACTTTATAAGTTGTTAAAGAAATATACATTATTTCATAAAAAAAAAAAAATAATAATAATAATAATACTGAGTTATTAAGTATAAATCTGTAAACTTAACACCCCAAGTATAAATGTCAATGATTTATTTTTCATGTGGGTGTATGTTTATTTATCTGTATAAATAAATAGTACTTTAGAGATAAAATGAATAAGTTTATTACAAACGTCTATCAATTTGATTAAAGTAAAACTTCTATTATTATTTGTATAGTAATTTTAATTGAACAATAATAATATATAATGTTTTAAAAAATTTTCTATATTTTTTTTTATTAATTTTAAGCTACATAAAATGATTAAAAGTGACAACTTACTACTTTCATTGGCAAGAGAAGATGCATTAATAATGTAGACTGGACTTTTCTGATACCATTCATGTTTAGAAGACGGGAAACATTTAGGAGTGAAGAATATGATGAATAGTGCACCAAACATCATAGCAAACCATGAAAGCCAAAATGTAACAAACAACAACCACCTTAGTCGCACCCAAAATGGACTGTTAGCATACTTCATGAGTTCTTCTTTACCCATGCCTGCGTATGCAGTTTCTGCATGATCGGATAACTCCAATTTGTTTAGCTCATCATACTTGTCGCCATCATTATCCACTTTCTTTTTTCCCTCCTCCATAAGTTTTTCCACAGCACCATCTTCTTTTTCCAACGACATGACAAACTTTAGGAAAAAAATTTTAAAAAAATTAATAGGGTTAAAAAATTAAATTTTCAGAATCATTTGACGTGAATTTCTTTACATAAAATACAAGTTTACTAATGAAAACCAGTACTTACGTGAATGATTGTCTTCAGACGAAGGACCAAAAAAAAAAACAATCACTTTTAATGAGAGAATAGACCGAAAAGAGAGACCACGAGCGTCGAACAACCTCAGCTGAGATCATCTATTAAGTAAGTACTTAATATATAGTATGTACCATGTAATAATATTATATTGATCGCAATTCGCAAGACGCAATGTATTATTCTTATCACAGTGAGTCGTGGAGATAATGTGATAACGCTGATAAACGGATGAACACTGCTCTCAGTCAGACTAATGGAAGTGGAGACTACAACAATTTAAATATACCTACCTATTAATAACATAGGCCACAGTCGATCTCATCAAGCAAGGTTATATTTGTTAAAAAATAATAATTAAACAATAATATTATTTGATTTAAAATATGTCGTACTCAATTCATTTTAGACTGGATAAATCAAAAAATAAGCAAATTTTACTTTTTTTAAAGTATTAATTTTTTTTCAATTTGTCAATAGGTAGTAGATATAGGTACCATATTACGATTTTTAATTTGGTAGGTCGATCTTCCCAGTTCCCATATAATAATCCGGAATCATCATAGTGCATTGAATTATTTACTATAAGCATTGATTATAGAATATTCTATAATCAATGCTATAAGTAGGTAGGCAGTAGACACTATTACTTGTACAAAGTATAACGGTTGTATGACATAAGCACCAAAGGTATCGTTTGATATTTCAATTTTATAAAAAATTTTCTATAATATACATACAAATAAATATAATTTTAATTAATTGGTTAATTTTTTTATCCAATTTTTTTACATATTCCATACAATTTATTTCACCATACTGGTAATTTCTTCCATTTTACAATTATTTCTCTTAGTAGGTACACCTCAATAACACATTACCGCTGGCCATTTCTCGTAAAAATCTATATTTTTGATCTTTACATAAAATTCACGCAATACCTTTATCAGTAGGTAATAGTTTTTGTAAAATTCATTTTAACGAATGCTTACGAAATAGGTAGTAACAATTAGTTGTATAGGTAACACAAAACTGCTCACACACTGTCTGTGACAATCTATCATAATCATATAATAAATTTGTCGATTAAGATTTAACGTTTGAAGTGTTTAAACGATATACATATGTAATTCTAAATTTAAATAGTTTACCTTAGCCACCTACGATTTTGGCGCATTTGTACGATACGACTTTTGCGCTTACGTCTTCCATTGAGTATATCATAGACAGAGTATAAACCATTAGCATATTTGAAGCTTGACTATAGGAGGGAAGAATTAACATTTATTACCTCTTCATATACGGAGAGCAGTGTTGGGAAATCCATGGCACACCTCAGTAGATACCTAACAGTCTATCACACATTAATTAACTTATTTATTTATTTTTCTTTTAACTACAGTACCTACCTATTCATTTTTATTTGATTCAATCCTAATTTAACAATGTCTGTTATCGCTCCGTCATGAGCCGTAAATGTTTCATCGTTTTGCCATACACGCACCATATATGAGTATCAACGATTCATGTACATTTCATATTTTCATATATATTTTTTTGAGAAGATTATTCATTTAATTATTTTATAAACGTTTTTACATTTTTAATCTATTTTTTATTTGGTCAATGCAATAATTATACCCATGATAATATCTAAATTAACTTTGATTTTGTAAGCGCGTTTCTATTTTTTTTTTTTTTTTAATAAGAGACATTATCGTACCATTCGTACCTACCTATGTTTGTTTTATCTGATCCATAAATTATAGATAATTGATCTTAAACATTTTATAAAATTCACATAGCTTTTTCAAAAATGTCCAGAACAAGTGGTGTACAATAATCTTAAGGAAATCAAAATGAGAATAGTCGAAGTATCTAGCAGAGTTTATACCGATGTTTCCTAGTTGTAGACGTGACCCACTAAATACATATATACTCAGAATCCAGAACAAGCTATAAATCCTAATACTTAAACTGTACTGAATGTATAGGGTTAATTAAAAATATTACTGTCTTTTGAAAAGAAAATGTAGGTAATCGTTAATACCTTATATATAGTTAAATAAATAATTAATGAAATAGGTATGTATTTTAATATACAAATAAAATGTTATACATATAGATAATATTATAGTATTTAAATAATATTTAAAGTTTTGAGGCAAACATTTTATTATAATTTATTAGTACTACTATAATTAGGTAACTCATATTCTTGTGTATTGGTATACTACTACCACAGTCGCTTAAATAACGCTTTGCTTATATTTATAAATATATATATATACATAATAAATAATAATAGCATTATAAGGAAGTCTATATATATATACATATGACTACAAGCAAAAGACCAAAACATCTCACTATATAAAATATGTAATGTGGATGTATCCAATTTAAAGTAGTATAATAATACTTATACTGGGTTGCATGAAAAATTGATTAATTTAATGGCTTAATAAATTTGAATGGGCTAGTCTTGGGCCACTGAATCATATTAAAAGGACTATTAACTCTTTATTGATTCATTAGATGTTTAATGATTGTTCATGCAATCTGGTATTATTGTGCTAAATTATTAATATTTAGTAGGTAATTAGTATAGGTATGGTATTATTATTATTAATGTAATCGAAAATAGTTCAGTTACCTATACACGGAAAAATGAACTATAAAAAATAAAACATTTTTAAAATGATGTAAGGTAGGTATATACCATATGTGAAAAAGTGAAAAAATTTAAGTGTAATTTTATAGATATTTTTGCATGTAAAGCATTTAATTTCAAATTTAACTCATTTTTTACTCAAGTCATCCAAATATAAATAAATTTATAAATATTTTAAAATTACTACAAATTTTTACTTATATGTTGATATGAATAATATAAATATACTCAAAAAAGACTACAGAACAATAAATACCAAAACATTTTCTATTTAAATAAAAAACAAAAATACTCAGAAAAAAAAAATTAGCTTTTATACATCTAAAATAAAAAACATTTCACTCAAATTTAAGCTAAAATTATTTAAGTAAAGTAATTAGTAATTTTCTATATTACTATATTATTTATACACATGTATATAACATCTTTAATCTTGTAAAATACATTTTAGAATATTTTTCCGATTACTTTTGTTATGTTGTAGTTAAAAATGTATTTAATTAATTTGATTTTAATTATAGTTGACAGTTGACGATTATATCATTTTGTATTATTCATGCTGGGACGCAACTAAGCTAACTAAAAAGTTGCACTTGGACGCATATAGGCTATGATGATTTTAAAATTTTAAACCTTTTTTGGTAGGACTTGAATCATCTACTGAATACTGATAATAATCTCGGACGCAAGTAGTATATACTGGACGAAATGATAATGGCAACACAATTTCCATCGTGACTTGTGAGTATCATGTCTTGTAACATTCGGGTAGATCTTGAATATCGTCTGTCGTAAGTAACACGTACATAACATTTCTGTTGACGGTGTATAGTATTTATTGTTAATGTCATGTATTGAAACAACCCATCGGTCGAAAAATGACTCCCTACCCGAAATAATCGAAAATATTACATGAATTATGTATATGACATGGTAAAAATCCAAATATTTTAGTAAACATGACTTAAAATGTTATTACCTCCAAAATATATATCAAATTCAGACATCTGGTCCAACAAGTGTCAACAGCTGATCAATGTCTGTCTCAATTGTCAAGTTATACTTGTTTGTTGTACACATATACATTTCACGTCCGCTCCGTTTTTACTTTTTGTAATCTTTATTTTAAAGTACTTATATTTTTATTATAGCATTTATAACAAGGATACACTTGTTATACATTTTCATCATGTCGTTTAAATTTATTTTTGATATACTTAAATGCAGGCAATGTGCGTATTTGCATTTACAAACAAGGACAATCTGGTAAAACATGAAAATACTCTTGAGGAGATTCGTTTTCTGTGCACTGCTAGTAATTCTATTCACAACAATAAAGCTCATTTAAGCAAGCATATGCGAAACGATTATGGTATGTTTAATGTACATAAACATAATATTATAATTTTACAATTGATACACGTATTTTTTAATTATTTAATTAACTTTTAAAGACTACTCCGCAAATATTTGTTGTATCAGACGCGCAAGTAAGGCCCTCAAACCAGTGCCAAAATGTACTTATATCAAAGGCACAAGACGTAGTTACGTTAAACGGCGTTAAGAATAACGATGATAAAATATGCTCTGAAGATTTTTTTTAATATTATGTACGTAAGTGAACTATTTTTATTTTTTAATTCAAAGATTTTTATATAAGATACATTTTACTTTAATATTATAAGTATGACATTAATTTTATTTTTTATCTATAGATCTTTCACGTAGGTATCAAACATTTTCGCGCTGATAACATTAAAACAACTAGAAATTCAAATAGAGGCATTTGGTTATGGTAAACACACCAAAGTTTGTCGAAATCATTTCGGCCTTTAATAGACTACCTAGCTGTTCATTATTTTGCAAAAAACATAAATAATATCAAAACTAGAATTTATTTTTTTTTGCGTCAATTAAATCTGATTTAGTTAAAGTATTAAAATTATCATCAGAAAAAAACCCGTTTAAATTTCATTTAAAACTAAAAGTAACCTATGGTCTATGATAGACCTAACGTTAAAAACTTGTTCAAGAATAGATCGTTTAAGACATCAGCTAAGCGATTTTTCTATATCTTTGGATTTAAACCAGATAGTGGAACAGTTATTTTCAGCTTTGATGGAAAAAAAACATATCATAATATGCAATGTGGAGTTGTTTTAGTCTTACACAAATTGATGGAATTGTATTAGGAAGGTATAGATATAGGTAAAAACCATTAGATAGAACATTTACCCCACTTACCAAGCGTACGGATAAGGATTATGCAAATGATGATGATAATTTATTTTATTACAAATAGTCAGCAAAATAATGACGATCAAAAGATGAAATATCAAAATATTTGATTTATCACCGATCATTAGGCACACACATACATACACACATACATATATACACTTGATAATAATTAACTTAACTAAAATCTAAATTATAATATACGTTTACAAAACACATTCACATGAAACAAGCCTTAATCATTTCAATCATAAATACTATTCCAACAACTTCTGTATAATTTATGCGATAAATAAATAAATAAAAGGACTATCCAAGTCTTTTGGAATATCTGCTGTCGCATAATAATTATTGGAGCACCCTGATACACGAGTATCTCTCTTATAATTCAATAAACTCTGACTTTAAGATCCACTCAGCTGACGAAACTGCTTTTATATATTACAAACGCTTCCACGTAAAACTCTAATCCAACTCCAAATAGCTCATCACTCATGAGGGATCTAGCTTATACCCGCATTACCCAGAAACTCGACCAGACAACTCAAGTGGAGCTGGTGCCGTAATTTAAAAAATGTTTAAACTGTAAATTTAAAGCCATTTGGACCTTGGTGTTTCTAATATGAGATTTCCTATCATGCTATTTTTCATTTTTAGTTTTTTTTTTTCTCCCGCATAATTATTACTTATTGTATATTTGTACAGATTGTAGTATTTTCAAAAAAAGTTGATCAACTAGATCTGAAAGACGTAATCTCACACTTTACAAACACTCATTAAATTAACATTTTTTAAATTATGAAAATATAAACCACAGGAAACAAGTAGTATCTATTAATTAGATAAAGTAAAGGAATACATATTATATAATATATTTTAATAGGACACGTTTACACTAACTTTTAATAAGTAAAAACAAAATAGATAAAATATTAAAGAGGAACACTTTCGGACTTGAATAAGTAAAATAGAGATAACATAAAAATATTAAGTTTTTAATACTTAAAATGTTCAATTTCAAGAAAAAAGAGGGTAAATAAAATACTTAAGAGAAACACCCTCTTGAACAAGTTAAAATATAGTTAACATTTAAAAAAATAAATTATGTTGAAACACTTAACCTGCTAGCCCACTATACAAATAGAAATATATTACAGTGTATTCTCGATTATTCACAGAATAGGGCGGCTTGGCATCCATGAATAAGCGAATTCCGCGGATAATTCGCATAATTAAAATTAAAATCAAAATTCAATAATTACATATAAATGTATTATTAAAAAAATTAAATCATGTAATTTTAAATAATATTTAAAGAAAATTAAATTAAAGCATGTTTTATTTTTATTTAAGCATTCATATAACATAATGAATTTTTTTTTAATTTTATAATATATAAAAAATAAACGATACACATGTACATTGTACATATTATGACATTTTTTTTTTTTTTTTATTGATTCCGCGGAAGACTGCACTGTAGGTATATGCCAAGTGATGTATATATTATATTATTATGTATGAATTAAACACTAAAATAAAAAATGATATGTTCAATTTCTTCATTGTACACATTTTTTAGCTCTTCTTTTTCAACTTCATCACTATTTCTGAAGATGATCTTCATAAAATTATGTAATCTCCAGGACTAGCCAAAAATGTCAATAAATTCTTAGCAACATTTTGCTTTGGTATCTTTACATGGTTAGTTTTTGATTGGTTTATTGAATAATATTATCTATAATAATATATTAATTAATATATTATTATGTATGATATGATATTAAGTCCGTTAAATCTAATATTGTTTAGAATTTTAATAAATGTGTATGAGTAACCATAACAAAACGTTTAATAAAAAAAAAAGTGAATTTTATTTTACTGTATATAATATAATATAGGTTTTAATTTTTTTTAAATATTAACTACTTCGTTTTCTACAGTTAATAAATAATTTTTAATTTACTAACAAATCGATCATTTCAGTAGTTATCTACATCCTACAAAACATAAGGAATATTAGACATTAAAATCAAACAAATTTAATTAAAAATATTATAATATGTAATATAATAATATTAATTATTAATAATAATGTATTAATTTGTATTATATTGACAAGTATTCAAACTTTTACTTTAGTATGTATTAATTGCATTCTTGTGGTTTATTGACTAGTAAATAACAAGGTATATTTATTATTTAGTATAATATAATATGATAAAATTAGTAAGACTTCAACATTTATTTCAATAAAATACAAGGTACTTACCATATTTTTAAAATAAATTATTCCTTTGTAAAAATAGTTATTTTTTAAACAGTATAAATAATGTTTTTGGAAAAATAATTTATAGTTTTATATCCAACAAAAATATTTTTGTATTTAAATAGTTTACATATCTAACTGCAGATTATTAATAAAAATAATGATAAAAAATATTACTGAATTAAAATCTTATAAATAAATGTTAACTTAAATTTACTGTTATTATGTAAATAATTAATGAATTATAAGATAAAATAAAGTAGGTAACTATTAAAAAGTTAATACTGATATCTGAAACCTGTAGCTATTGTGCAGTACAGTGTATACGATTAATCTTTAGAAACAAGTGATTCAGAATTTCTATATGTTTTAGAAAACTTAATGTCAGTGGTCCATGATTAAAATCTTTTGATAACTATAATTTAATAATTAGTAATTAATACAATGCGATTAAAACAGCAATATAGATTACTATTACTATTCTAGATATTATGTACATATAATATCTATAAATTAATAGGTCAGAAAATACAATTATTATAAAAACATGTTACCTTGTTTCTTTCAATATTATTAATAATTATGATACTCTGCTGCTCAGCATAAATTACCTGAGGATATTCCTAATAGTCATAAAAATAATAAAATATCAATTGATAATTTTATTATAAAATTGGTGGTATGTAAAAGATTTAAATTACTGACATGTTATTTTTTATGAATTGAATACTATTTTACTGGCTGTAGGTTATAGATACTTATCTTGTTTTTCGCTCTGTCTATTATAAACTCAATTCTCTTCGATATAGTTAAATTTTAAAAAAATATAAATTAATTAGATGTAAATCAATTTTAAAAGAAGTAACTAGTAAAAGTTACGACAATTCATTGATTAATTAATAAATATTAATGTTATTAATTAATACATTTAAAATCACGATTTAATTTCATTGTTTAAAACTTATCACAAAGTTTTAGCTGGCATAATAATAAATTAAAGTATCAAATTATAAACGATTTTTTTTTTTTGTGTATAAAATTTGTGTTGGCAATTCAATAATATGATTATCAGAAAACCCTTACCATAATATATTAAAATTATCTAGTTTAATAAAATGTAACAACAAAAAAAAAAACTTTAAGACTCAGTAATTTTTGTAAATAGTACAATAAGTCTACGCATGTATACATTTTTCTTCCAATATCATTTACATAAGCATAATACGCATTTTCCATCACGATGAATATAGTACGATTTGGAAAAATTGATGTAATTAGTATGTTTTGATCACATTTTTTAAAAACTTTTATTACAGTACCTACAACAAATATTACGTTTTCCTTCAAACAGTAAATATTTCATTTTGACAATATTTATATTATGCAATGCCCAAGTAGTAGGTATATTAGCCTAACCTAACCGACTATTTTAATATTGGTATTTAAATGAGAAATAGTACGTTGTGTCTTAATCTGATGACGCCAACCGATTCATTACCATTTTAAACAAATTGTTTAATGTCTAACTCAATTTTAACAAAAATTCTAAAAGTATGTTTTGCATCGTTCGCCGCCCCACAATTATAATACCTTTTTGTGATTTTCATTGTCTCCAGAGTCCGGCTCAATATCGTCGATTTTCCGGTAGTTGTCATCAATCAAGTGCTGAACAATTGATTTAATGTATTCATTACGGGTTTGGGCACAATAACATTCGCTGATTGGACTATGGGCTATGTTGTGATGAGTTGAAATGTAATTATAATAATATATAGGCTGCAGTAATGCTGTGCTTATATCTATTCTAAACGCCGGAAAACACTTGATATTTGCTATAACAATATTTGATTAATTATTTGTATTTATATTTTATATACACACCTCATTTTTATCATTGTCCATACCCCAGATATAAGTATTAAATATTTTACTATATTTATTTGTTTTATTATTTTATAATGATAAATCTTGATATAAATTTGTTATCAGCAAGAATCGCTGTTATGATCCAGGATAAACTAAGATATCTAGAATTAAAATAATACAAACTCCGCTTCTAAAAAATTCATAAATCTAAAATCACCATCATTGTTATGCATGAATGCTTCATTTTATGATAGGCTTATAATGTATATAATAATAATGGAGTTGGTATTTCGTTTAATCTAGACATCTTATTCTTAAGGTTCGTTTGGATTGTAGCTCTTGATAACTACAAAGTTTTATTGAGGTTTTTTTTATCGTATAGTCTAACCAAAATTTTAATTAAACATATAATTGTAAAATATTTAACATCTTAATTTAGGCCTTAGGATATGCGCTACATTAATATTCGGTGTAAATATTAAATAAAATGAAGAAATGGGGTGTATAGTGTAAAACAAAAGATAAATGAATAGTGTAAGGTTTTAAATACTTTATGCAAACTTATCGTATGTATAAACAAGGCGTTAATGTAAACAAAAATAATATTTTCACCTACATAGCTACAGTATTCTGTGTAGTTGATAATTACATTTTACCTCGTCATAACTCTGTCTATAAACAACGTATAGGTACTGTGATTGATAGGTAGATAGGTAGGTACAATGAGCGCAGCGTACGGTGCAAATCGATCATGCTTTTATTTGCACTTAATACAATATACGTATACGAGACACGAGTACATATTAATATTAAATTGAACCCTGTCTATCGCTTCTGACATCTATTTGCTTGTTATTTTGGTATTGTACACAATACCAAATTTGGTAGATCACAAAAATATTCAATTAATATTGTTTAATAAACGCGTTCACGCCCTACAGTATGAGAATCATCATTCCTGCTCGAGATCATTTTATCTGCGCTTTTCGACGGCGAGGGACTGCAAAAGGATATTTAGGTGCATGGTGTACGCAATGTAGGTGGTGATGACGACGAGAATACACGATTGAAATGTTACGGAGTCTGTGATGGCCAACGGTAATTCAGCTCTTTGAAGATTCAAAGGCTTAAAAGAAGTACACCGAAACGGATCGCCGCACGGTTCCTGGTATTGCATGTGGGTATCATAACAAAAATACTATTGTCTGGTCTTGAAACGCCTGGATGGCAATTAGTCTTGTGATTAGGTTAGGTAATTTTCAACTAATATTCAAGTAGAATATGTTGATATGTATTGAAATATTTATACAAGGTTGTTTTGTTTTGTTTTTTTTTTTTATTTTTAATTAGAGAATAAACAATCTATACCCAAAGGTATAATAAGAATATGTGCTGCATTATATTAAAAAACATGAATAGGGTGAGGGAAGAAACCATCCAATGATCGCACTTCCTTTTGCTTAAATATATGTGTAACTATATATATTTTTTAATTATTATTATCAATTTTTTTTTCGCTATTCATTAAAAGATTTCTGCACCAATTTCTTTTTAAACGCCGTTGAGAGTTTCTAGGAATTGTTTGAGTGGCTAGACCGGATATAAGAGGATTTGAGTGATCAGACAGTTTGTTGAAAAAACGTTCATAATACGTTTTAGCGTCTTCATGTATAGTTTTTATTTTTAAGTCTGAGTGGAGAGTAAAATTAGAGATATAAGGGGGGGGGCATTGGTGATAGAGCGTAGGATTTTATTTTGTTGAGATTGGATTTTTTGGTATTACTCCATAGTTGAAAACCATATGTCCACATAGGCTTAATTAAGGATTTGTAAGTAAGCAATTTGATATTTTATTTAGTACCTATGTTTATTAGTTAATAATGTTTTGAGCAACCGGATACGTACATTTAAGGCGAGTTTTTTTCCCCTTACATTTTGCGCCCAGGTGAGGCGACGATCAATGGTTAGTCCTAGATACTTAACAGATTGAGATGAAGGTATAGGTATGTCAGCTAAAGAAACTTTAAGGCAGGGATCAAGGCAAAGATTAAAGGTAGTGTGTAGTGATTTAGATTGATTTACTATAACTCTCCAATTATCGTACCAGTTAAAAAATAGGTTAAGGTGACGTTGAAGGTTTATACAAGGTTTTAAAAAAAATAATTTATATACCTACGAATATAATACCTAATAATATGCGTAAATTGTTATCTATTATAAATTGTATTAATTAACGGAAAAAAAAAAATTAAAAATTTTACTCACAAATTCAAGTTTTTTCCCTATAAATTAATAATCGATATGGAACGCTGTGGCTACTGTGGATCGCTACATATACCACGGTCCCATTCATTTTCGTCAACCCTCCGTCTAACAAATTTACACAGATAAACCACAAACGGTGTTCTGACTGAGCTGCACACCAAATTATATGTATTTATTACATAACTTCAATAAATTGTAGGAGTAATATTTTTGAGTATAATTTAAGTGAACATATTTTTATTTTTTTTTTTAAGTAATACAATAATATATAATAAATTATTATAGTTAAACTTCAATTGTATAAAAATTGTGTAAAAAATCCATTTTTACTATTTTATCTGTATTAATTTATGTGGTGTACGCACACTTGCACACCTAAGCACGAGCCGCCATTGGTTTTTCGTAAATAATATATCAAGCAAAAATAATTTATATGACGTCCCATCGATCGCCGCTTTGGAAGTGCAAAATCGTGGTGAAAATACACTCGTATATAACCCTTCATATAATAAAATGTACACAGTGCAGGAAATCGAAGGTAAATAATCTGTCTTTGACGGAGTATTGCTATAATAGTAATACTAATACAGTAATACATCACCATATGGTGTATATGTTAAGGACGTTTCAGGTTATTTTTTCATATTAATGCTGCTGATGTTCTCCCTTATCTGCCACGGCATTATCTCGACATTCCAATGTTGAAAAACTGGTGATAAATATCGGTGTAGTAGAGTCAATATTTTAAATCTATAGAAAATGAGTTATATTTCAACAAAATACATTAATAACAGGATTAGTTCAGTGTAATATGCGATTATGCGAAGCGCAAGTGTATTAAAACATAAGTTTTTTTCTCTCGATTACTGAGACCATTTTTTCTATTTCTTTATAATGCAGAGTCAACATCCATTATTTTATACTACTAACTACTAATTTCCATGGTAGGTATATCAGATTGAATCTTTTTCACGTCGGTTTTCAAACAGTCTTCTCAGTTACCTCTTACCAGTAAGTAGTGTTCTTCTTGATAATTCTAATTAACTACCTACTAGGTAACTATGTGACTTATTTTTTGGCTGTATCTTCTTCACTAGTAATTTACGAGCTTTAAAAATAATTTAGATATTTTATAAGTCATTAACATTGTAATCATTGATTTATATACTCGATAATATGTAAATAAAAAAAAAAACTATAATTTTTTGTAGATTCAAACTGTATTCTCATTAATTTTTTAACAAAAAAAAGTATGAATTAAAATTGGCCTTTGGAAAAAAAAACGTGGCTAAGTTTGATAATAGTGAAAAAAAAAATGAAAAAATATCAATGACAGTGCTTAATAGACAATATGCAAACAATTTCGAGGAAAAAAACGGATCAATAGCTAAAAACAGTTTGCCTTAGAGAAAACAATTAACAAGAAAAACTTGAATTAAAAAAGGAGAAAAAATTTGATCGGCAGGACAACACAATAAACTAGGCGGGGAAATATGAGATGGCAAATGAATGCAATATATGTATAATTATACAGCAAGTATAGACGTCGTATATTATAGAACACTGGTCACTTTTCCAAAGTTCTAGCGGCCGGTCAAGCTGGCTGACGAGTGCAGCAATGACGGCGCTAGAGTTTTCGGATAACTATGCTTTAAAATTTATTGTTTTATTTATAACTTTATAAGTGAGACATTAGTTATTACCAATGTTGAATACATTTAGACAAATTTTACTCTACTACGATATTAGTTAAAAAATATTCAAAATACTTTTTCTTGTAAAATGTAAATAACACAACGTTTAAACTTTTATAAGTTTATTATTAATGAATGTATAAAACAACAAATTAATATTAATATTGCTCGTTAACTTCAGAGTACCTAAACACATAATTATAGAAAATTTATAAGATATCTATGCAATAATATTAAACGTTGGAAACGATTTCCGTGAAAGCGGGGCAAAAGCCAAAAGAGCTGAGACGTAGGTCTAAAAATCGGGACTATCCACGATCCACCCTAATGCGGGACGTCTGGGGGCACACTATGTATAGACTATGAGTTGTTCCTACTTTTAAATTGAACAATGTACCCATGTTCAGTTTACAGTAGGTGCCTAAAGCTATAGCATAGGTGGGTGCCTAGGATGTATTTTTGTCAAGTGTGCAGCGTATGTCTACAGTCCTAAACTTCTGCGATTTTATCCACATCTGTGGGTTACACGTACCTATTCTTCAGCAGACTTCCCAGTTCCCACCAACCCACATGGCCATTGGCCATATCGCTCATATCCATATTTGTTTATATGCACACACACACACATATATATATATATATATTGACTAATATTAATATACAATATGTTATTAATATATTATTATTCATATTCTCTATTTTGGGTTGATCGCATACGACACGATAGCCATACCAGCTGATTTTTGTCTCTTCTATTTTTTGTTGTGATACGACGTGGTCCGTTTGGTGACGTCACTTTATATTGATTACAAAGTGATAAAGAAAAGTTCGCAAATGCCAAGTACAATATTGAATAACAACTTGAACAGTAAAAATTACAACTCAACAAACTACAAACTACGAATCTACGACCACCACGACCGTGATTTAAGTGTACCTAGCCTGTGTATAAAGTCTTAACACTGACGTACACCATTCCAATTTCTAGCTGTAGCGAGCACAATTTATTGAGTGTTTTTAAATTGTGTTTTACTTAACTCCCGACCACCTGCTGCTGTAGTGGTTTATTTGTAAGTCTCTGTCTGAAATATTTCTTATTTGCTTACACTCGTTCTCGTGTCCTCGAATTACTGGACAGTGATGAACTTGATTTAAACCACATCTGTTGATGTCCTGCAGATGGAAAAGTGAGTAAACCCATGAATCTGCACTGATGGACGTGTTAGATTATTTATTTTTTTAAAGCGTGATACCTGCAATTTTATTCTACAAAATATCTACTTTTTATACTTTACAGCAAATTATTAGCCGATTACGAACAGCAGTTTGGTGTGACCAGTGCTGAGATCACATCGAAAATCAGCAGACTTGGTCATATAGCTGGCAGTGAGTAATAAGAATAACTAACACTAATACTTAAAGAGGTGGGGTTTTGTGTTTTAATAATAATTTTTTTTGATATACTTAGATGATAGAAATGAATACATCAAAGAAATCGAACGAAACCTCGATGAGGTACATGATTTGGTTAGTACAAATATCATTTAAATAAACAATGATACACCTTTATTATGGTATTTTTACTTATATTCAATATTTTTCAAGTTGGAACAAATGGACTTGTCAGTCAAAGAATCTGACGTGTCTGTACGCGCCAAACTGCACAATCGAGTAGCTAGTTACCGGGCTGAACTGCACAGATTAGCCAAGGAGTTTGCCCGGGCAAAATGTACGGTCAACATTGATTTAGGTATACCTATTACATAGTAAATAGGTAGGCACTATGCAAAATTTGTTTTAGCTTCATTCTAATTTTTTACTTAAATTAAATATTACAGAAGATGATAATCATTTTGCTGAAAGTGAAGATATAACTTCCGAACAAAAACAGAGGCTATTATATACATCTGAACGTCTTAACCAATCAGGAATACAATTGGATAATACTTATCGTATTGCTGTTGAGACTGAAGAAATTGGTTCACAAATACTTACAGATTTAAATCGTCAACGAGAAACTATGCATAATTCTTTTAATCGGGTAACTTAATTCATCACTTTACATTTGCTTATACTTATATTTTTCACACCTGATTTATATTGTTGCAGCTCAGAGATGCAAATGCAGACCTGGGCAGAAGTACCCGAATGATAAATGCCATAATTGTACGTTCCAGACAACACAAAATCATACTTTTTGGTGTCATGGCAGCATTTTGTTTTCTCTTGGTCTTTGCGTTGTACCATACATTCCTTTAAATATTAATTCCTATTTCACGGGTTAACTTGTTATAGTTTTTTGTTATTACCTTTTTGAATTTACAATGTAATTGTTATTATTTATATTTGAAAGACTTTTAACAGTCATTTTTGAACAACTACCTATATTAACGTAAAATATTTAAATACTTTCGTAAAACAAATAAAAATCTGTATTATGAACTCAATAGATTTCATATGATAACATCTACAATTACGAATCATTAAGAGAACACCACGCCTACATATATTGTTTTCATCTTATAAATATCCAACATAATATTTAATATTACATTCATAATAATCAATTTTACTGTGTTACTTTTAAAATTAGAATGAATTAATAAATATAAAATTTTAATTTAGATTATTATTAAAAGCATCTCTGAAACTTTTATTTATATTTTAATTTCAAAACAAGTTGTGATTATTTTAAAATGTACCAAACAGTTATAGTTTTAAAATGTTTCTAAATTGCTTAACAATTATTAAAATATCAATAAAATTCTTAAAAATCTTGCCTTTAATTGTACAATTCATTCACTTTAATTTTATAATTAACAATGATTATTGGGAACATGAAATTTTTTGTTTGTTTGTAAGACAACGACAACACATGTAAGTGTGGCGTCTTCTTAAGTCATTCCATAATACATTTTATTCATGTGCTTATAAACAAATTATATATTTTTTTTTTGCCTGCTTATTAAAATTAATTTTTCTGGATATATTAATGATATCAGTTTTTACTGAGTTATTTTTTTTTTATTCTGCAATAGTAAACTAAAATCTAATATATTTTTTGGAGAATTGGTTTATTGTTGAAATAAATAATATTATGACTATCATTTAGTATGCATTAATTTGCTATTTTTGATATTCTAATTGTCATTAATGAATACTTGGTATTTCCATCAAAGCATGATCTATTTAATGGTTTTTTTCCCAAACAGATCTTAAATGGATGTCGGTGCAGTATTTGTTATCTCTCTGACACACAACATAGATAAAATACATTCATGCAAAATCATAAAAAGTGATTTCAGTAAAACCATCTATATAAAAATTATGGTAGATATTACTTTTGAGCATTTGACATATTAATGCACATATTGAATACATAATATACAGTACTTATTTATTTTATTATTATTTATATTAAATGGTTTTTGGACAATTTCTAGACAAATTGATATAACATACCCTCAAAAATAGGAAATAGTGATTTTGTATTAATTTGTTTCGTCTAAGTTGTATGAAGACAAAAAGAAAACTTAACTGTACAATCATATCCTCTTTATAGTCGTTTTAATAATCAAGCCTTTTTTCTCTCTAAGTTTTTATATTTGTAAACATATAAATAAATATAATTAAAAATATTAAATCATTAAATAAAAAATATATATACATATTTAAATTCTTACCTAAAAATAAATTCATAATTTAAAAATAAATAATTTTTACCATGTTTACTAAATTTAAATAAATTCACAATGTAATTAAGTTATACAAAATACATTAATTATTATGCTTAAATAAACATTTATCATTAATTTAAAATTTGCTATTAAACAATTTCTGAAAACAAAATGTACAATGTTACGTTAAAATAATATTAAAATTATATCAAGATAATGAAATAACTACAAATAAAATAAAATACATTTTTAAATGATTAACCATTAGGGTTGAAATTCATTCTCAAATTTGTCGAAAAACATTTTAATTAATTCTTTGGCTTCAGTTTCTGTTGAACTGATCATTGTTGTGAATTGAGGAAAATCATTGGCTAAAATCTATTAAAGAAAATTTTATGAATAAAAATAAAACAACTCTAGATACTTTATAGCTATATTTTACTCAGTGTAAGATTTAAAATAGTGGTGTCACTAATAGCCGGATTCCATTCTATTCAAATAATCCGGAAATCCGAATCGAAATAATCCAGATATTTTAACTTGTTGCTTACTTATAAAAATAGGTACATGATCTACATTCTATGACATGAAATATAATATTATTTAATACTATATATTGCGTCAACATGTTTTTAAAATCTTTCTTTATTATCATGAGATATGTGAAAATTTGGATTATTCGGTTATTAAATTTCGGATCCAGATATCTAAAAATCCAGATTTTTGACATCACTAGTTTAAAATAGTAAGTTGTTGGAAGTAATATAAATTATAATACGTTAATACTAGTAATACTTCTAAATGTTTTCAAGCCTGGATCAAAATAATTTTGGGCTTGACTGCTTGAGATCAAACAATTTTATGGACCCATAAACGAATTGCGTCTCGAAAACCATTTTCCACATGAATTGCGTCCCGGCAATATCGAGTACCTACGCGAGTTGCGTCCCAACTTAAAAACATAATTTTCCTACAGACTTAAGACTGTCAAAAGCACATTATAACTATCGGTAGGTTAAAAATATGATTTTTTTTCGTTTTTTTGCAATTAGAAGTAGGTATGTAAATTAAATTAATATTTAAAAAATTATAAGACGTAAAAACATAATTTTCCTTCCCGTATACAAACTAAAAGTATAATTTACTTAAAATTTACCTTACCATTTGAAATAGAACTGGAAAAAAATATAATTATAAAATAGTCTTTTAGATAAAGCCGGACACAATTCTTGTACCTTATTATCGATTTTTATAAATCGGAACGCAATTAATGTGCAGCCCCAAAAATAATGTCAAATAATGAAAACGTGCTGCGTTCATTTACTGTCGATCATCAGCCCAATAAAAATCTAATCGTGCTATAACAATTAACACACACACACACACAATTAAATTGTAATTCAACGTAATATTAACACTATCAATACAATTAAATTAAAAAATGTTGTGGCCCAACCGTCCGGATGCGTTTCGGGAAGTAAAGCACAACACATGCAATTCAGTTTGTCTGATCACACTTGCGCGAATTATCGGTAACCGAAATTGAAAATTTTATAAATAATTAATAATCATTTTTAAATTTAAATAATTAAAAACTTGAAGTATATTTGTAATATACATTTTATATATTATTATATTTTATTTATATTATAGAATCTATAATATAGATGTATATTATTATTTTATTAGTATGATTGGTTGATAGGTACATGTTTTAAATAAAAACAAATAATTCTAATTACCTAACATGACCTTTTTGTTATTTTTTTTATTTATAATATTAGATACATTTCGTTGGAATATAAAATCAGTTTAAAATTAAAAACGATTTCCGGGTTTTTTAATCTCGTTTGTATGGATTCGGTTACCGATAAAACGCACAGTATAATCGATCGTCCTAATTGCGGTTGACCGGGATAGTATTTTTCGGTTGCCGACAAAACGCATACTGCATAGTGTGATCCAATCCTAACGCACCCTACGAAAATACCAAAAAAGAAACTAATATACACGAGTAACACCGTAACGAGACAGTTAGTTATATAATTATTATAGGAGACATCAACTGCTAGAAACCCGCTGCCGTTCGATATTCATAGTAAGCCTAGGGTCATGGCCCCTCCTTCCTTAATCTAGATTTGAATTTTTTTTTTTATAGTTTATGGCGGATCTTACCGCTAAACATTTGTTTATAGCGTGTGGGCCTTGTATTTGTAGTCCTATTATTGTTTCAACCTTTTTAGTTTCAAACAATTTTGCTCGTTCTGGGAATACCTTTGTGTCTTTGCCATCACTATAATTGCAATTGATTAACAATAAATCCGTCTCCTGAAAAATAATAGTCAATTTCTTGTTAATTTACTAAGGTGATATACAGACTGTATACATTTGTATAGATTTATTAAAGATAAAATCAATACTATCAGTGATATTTAAGCAAAACTTAATGTATTGTATTATTACTAATAACTAATAAGTCATTAAATATGTAACTTATAATTTATTAAAATTGATAGTATTAACATTATTTCCATCAAAAATGTAATTAGGCGATAAATTATTTTTTAAGTATCCTAGTTAGTCTGAACAAATTTAAATAATTATAATTGATATTACATGCGACTGAAAAGCCTGTATAAATCGTAAAGCTTCAATTCCAAATCCAAATGCAACAAAGCAATTTTCTCCTGATTGTTGATTACATTTGGTGAGAGGTACAACTGACTTTTTGGATTCACTTGTAATTCCATACCTAGGAAACAATATTATCACATAAGTCTTAAGTATGAACAAACTTATTTAAAGTCACTTGTAATTCTATACCTAGGAAACAATATTATCATATAAGTCTTAAGTATGAATAAACTTATTTAAAGTCTGTGGCCCACTGAATAAAAAAATATTCCTTCCTTATTTAAATTTAAATAGTTTCAGAACTACTATAGTTAAATATTAGCCAATTAAAAGTTAACCTAAGATAGTTTTGATTTGAAATTTTTAAATCTATCAGTTATTGGTACATAGTATAAATTTAATTAAAATTAGTAAATAACTTTAAGAATTTTTAGGTAACAGGTACCTATGAGAAAAAAAATGAATTTATATTTTATTTGCATTTTTTCTTTCGATCTTTTGAAATTTATCAATCTGATAACAACCACGTACTTATTTAATTCATCAGGTAAATCGACGACGATAGGCTCTTCATTCACTGTCCAATTGTCACCTTCGTTCCATGTGTAATCATATACAGTTCTCCAATTGTTATTCCATATATTAAGATCGGCTTTGGTAAATTGATCTAATTGAAGGACAAAAATATATTTTATAATAGAGTAGTTTACAGTAGACACGAATGGTTGATGTCGATGATTATTTACCATTGTCATATTGATGATATATGTAAATGATAGGACATATTACACCTATTGTTTTTATGTTATATAGATGTATTAAACAATAAATACTTACCAGCCAACTGGTTGTAATAGAACTGGTAACAACTGAATTGTAATTCTCGACTGGATTCAATCACCGGCTGAGTGGAGCAAAACAGCGAAATCTTTAAAAATGCACAATCACGAACTCTAAACTGACCACAGGCAACTACCACTGTTGAATTGATTGTATCTCTTACGAAAATGCTGAATAATAAAAATCGAATACAATGTTTTTGAATTATGAGACGTAATCGGGGTTGATTTTTTTTAACGTTACAAGAGTATACAAGAAACAAATACCTACACAATTTTCATATTTTGTCATATTATTTTTTACTTATTTTTTATTTAGAAAATTCACCAATTATAGGTATTTAAAAAGAAGACATTAAGTAATCATGATTACAGTTGTACACTACTATATACAAATATATTTTAATTTGATGTCTCCACTAGAGAAGCTATAAGGCTATTCAGTAATAAAACTCTTCAGTACTTGTTAAATCACTAATTTAGAAATAACTTTTTAAAGTTCAGATGATTAACATTCTTAACACTAAAGTGGATGGTATATGAATAATTTTCATTGATAATTATTTTATTTTTTCATCATCATATGATTGTACCTATATGTATGTAATTGGTCTGTTTATAATTAAAATGTATAACCTATAGTACCTAATTAAACATTAATTTGACAGAAAAGAAAGTGTAATTATTAGTATAATTATTTTATAATCATATAAATCATATAAATTGTGAATGCTTATAAAGTAAATCTAGGACCTGATGTCAAACGTCAAAGCCTTTTTACTGGCAAAAAAAAAAAAAATATCATTATGTGAATCGAAAAATACTAAAAGATGTAGAAAAATTTGAATGTTAATAAATAGCAAAAGATATACATACCTATATTAAAAAATTGTACGATTCTATTATAATACAATTATTTGGAGAAAAATTAAAGTTAATTTTTTAATTGTTACCATAAAAAAATATGGAATTAAATAAAAATTGGTTTTGTCGGAATATTCTAATTTTTTTTTAATAGTAAAAATTAAAGTAAAATTTCTCTGGTTATTTTGAATTAAAAAAAAAATAATTATAATAATAATATTCTTGATCCACTAAGTATCTACTTGATCTATTTTTTTAATAAAAACCACTTTCAAAGTTGAAAATTAAAGCATGTTTATAACTTCTAAAAAATAAAATAAAAATATATCAAATGTTAAATCTCTATAAATATAACAAAAAATCAAAATATTTTGGTTATGTATCTACCTATAGAAATGCTTGTATAAATATTTAGTGAAAACACTGAAAACTAAGCATATACGATGTGGTATTTGTTGAATAATATTAAAAAAAAAAATTCTTATTGTCAAAAATTAGTTTTGCATAAAAATTTCGGGTTTTCCCTAATTTTTATTTTGTTGTATCTACTTAATTATTATAAAAAGTACTGATAATTTTTAATTTTGACTATTCAAATTAAATTTTAAATTGTTTTTAATTTTAGGACATATGTAGATATTAATATATTATTTTAGTGTTCTAGTCTATCTCAAATCTCAATCATTAAATTGTGTTAATTGTTATACTTGAAGTTGCCAGTTGGAGTAATTGAGTTTTTCTACTTTTTTTTTAAACATAATATTATATTTTGAAGCAGAATACTTATTTTGCTAAAACTGATTATGTATATTATGTATTTATAAGAAAGTAAAGTATTTTTTTTTCTTATTTTTAAAAGAATATTCACAATATGTATGAAAAATTATAAAAGTAATAAATATGACATATTATACAGAGCTTGGTGAGTTGAGTGAATGAAGCGTTCAGTAATACTATTTTAAAAGTATTGTACATTAAACAATTTGTTAAGGAATTTAAATTTTAGTTTATAACATGAAAGGAGACATTTTACTGCCATATTTAAAATTTGACTTTTCAAATGAAAAGTTATAATAGAAAAAAAACAATATTATTATGCATTTAGATAAAATATCAATATTTATCAAACTTTTGAACTTTGAACAATTATTTTTCCTCAATGCTTGGAATTAAAAATTAAAAATATGGTTTCACTTGTTAAAAATTTTTAAAAATTAAGAATAATAATAAATCTATTTATTTTTATCCAAATTGAGAAAAGTGAAGTTATTAATATGAGCTCTTAAATTCTTAAAAAGAGATTAAAGACACATGTATCCATATTCCAGCTTATCATTTATCTACTTGATACTATCAAAATTTCTCAGTCAAATAAATTTCCCAATTGTACATATTAATTATTTTTTTTTATTTTTACCTTTGTTTGGTTGGTCCTACTATAATTGTGCATCTCTGACAATCATCTATAGTTACTGAACCAATATGATCCAGCAAGTAAATATTAGAGTCCTGGCAATTGCGAATAACAAATTGTTGCCCGCCAATTGACCCTGGAGACTTATATGCTGTGCAACCATTTAAATTTTCTATCATATAATCTGCAGGGTCCAAGTGTTTTCGTTCAACCCTATAAAACCAATAAATTAATTAACATGAAATGTATAAACCAGTTGTAGGTGTTAGTCCTCAATTATTATTTAATTTGAATCACGAATGATATATGTGATGTAGTAGGGGGAATTGGCTTAGAATTTAACACTCTTAGTTTTAAAGTTAGTAGGAACTCTAATAATTTATTTAAATTATAGTTAATTAGGTAGTTCTTAATTAATTACATTTAAATATAAGATTTAAAGAGGCCATTAAATGATAATTGTATTTGAAATTAATTATTGTGTAATTCATGATTATCTCATAAGATTAACTAAAATGAATAGGTGTTTCAGCATCTCAATTTTTTTTTTAAATTTGTCTTTGTCAATGATTGAGTAGCTAACTTCACTAGTAAATACTTATTACTGAGAAATAAATGTTTAGGTATATTTACCTAATCATATTTATATCATGTAAGAGTAATATTATATAACAGTCAATAAAGCATAATTATAGTTACCATGAGTATATTAATTTTTTTGGCTCTTTAACAGAATTTTTGCAACAGAAACATCCCATTTTTGCACTAATGTTGAATTTTCAGTTTCCTTGGTTTTAATACAATGTATACAAATATCCGTTTCCACGGTAACTTCAGTTTATACATATTATTATTTAAATCATTCATTTCTATTGTGTACCAACATAAGTTTTTTTCAATACCATTACTCAAATAATAGTATTAAACACAATATATTATATGATGTTTGATTAAGTTAATAACAATGCTAACACCAAAAAATTAATTCTAACATTTAAAAATAGCTGATTGTATTGATATACATGAACATATTGTAACAACTATGATCTGAATAGATTTAATACAATATAACTCTCCACATTTTGACAAAAATTATATTCAAGACATGTAAAGTACACTTCTGAAACTACTAATGTGAATATGAATAATAATTCATTGTTTTTAAAATTTAAACCAGTATAGTTTATTTTAATTTGATAAAAATTTTTTTTATAAACTAACCTTACATTGTAATCAAGTTAAGTTTTGATTTAGTTGAGAATTTATTTTAAAAACCAATTTACCATATAGTAAAAAACTATAACACACACAAAAAAATAAAGAGTAAAAGCATCAATATAATGCTTAGTAGGTTGTAGGTATAATAAATACAAAAAATATAAGAACAATAATAAAAAAAAAAAAATGTAATTCATTGAAATAAGTCTTATTAAATATCCAAATAATAAAAATATAGGTATCAATTATAAAAAGAATTACTTAACATATTTAATAGTTTTTCAACAAAGCAAACAGTTTAATAATAATTATTAAAAAGTAATTTCAATTATACACAAAAAAATATATATAAGATTACAGCATATCTTAACTTAAAAAAGTAAAATAAATTTTATTCTTCACATTGAAGTTACTGTATACCCTCTGTCCTTTAAAAAAAAAAAAAAAAAAATAAAAATAATAAGAATATGGGTTTTCTTAAGGCTCATCTGGTCCACTATAATTTGGAGACGTTGGTGAATAGCTGGGCGATGATGGTGAATAATGTGGACTCCCAACACCAGGTGAATAAGTTGGCGAAGTAGGAGAATACCTAAAATAAAATGTTCAGTGACAATAGGCTAATTAGAATAAGAAAACTATTTGGCTTACCTGGGACTTGCCATCGAAAAATTGGTAGGTGAATATACAGGCGAACTGGGACTATATGACTGATTATATTGTGTACCTCCAGCATTTGGTGTGTGTTGTAAAGAAGATGGAGAGTAAGAAGCATTTGAAGGAGAGTACATTGGACTGGTAGGGGAGTATGTAGGACTAACAGCAACTGATGGCGAAGTGGGCGAATATTTATAATTACTGGCCCCAGATGAAGCAGCACTAGGTGTATACGATGGGGAAGATGCTGCATATTGTGGAGAGCTCGGACTATACGAAGGTGATGTCGGACTGTAAGATGGTGATGTAGGGCTGTACCTGTTTAAATTAATGATGATATTTTAATTTATTTTTTTACCAAAAAATATAACAAATATAAAATATAAAATTTTGGGTATGCCAAACAAGAAATTTTCAAATTAAATCAATATTTTAATTTATAAATATTAAAATACATATTATACATTTCCAGTTTGTGAATATAAATAACTAACATGCAAATTATATTAATTAAAATAATTATATGTTTTAAAAGTAAAAATTACTCAATTTAGGGTTAAAAGTTAAATTTTTTAAAAATTAAATCAACTTTAAAGGTACTTACGATGGTGAAGTCGGACTGTATGATGGAGATGTGGGACTGTAAGATGGAGATGTAGGGCTGTATGAAGGACTGGTAGGGCTGTATCTGTAAAATAATAAACAATTTTAGCTCAACCATGCTTATATTAAAAATAAATGATTTTAAAATTTGTAAGTATGTCTTTTATTTTGAATTATAAATTATGCTTACGATGGAGATGTTGGGCTATAAGATGGAGATGTTGGGCTATATGACGGAGACGTCGGACTGTAAGATGGAGACGTAGGGCTATATGATGGAGATGTTGGGCTATAGCTAAACATAGAAAATTATATTAGTTTATTGATTATGGTTAACCTAAACTAAATGTTATTTTAAAAATACATACGAAGGACTTGTCGGAGAATATGAAGTGTGAGAGTACGAAGGGCTAGTAGGTGAATACGACGGGCTTGTTGGGGAATAATTATAGTTTGGAGACATTGAGGAATATTTTGGAGTATTTTGTTGTGTAGCAGAATATTGAGGACTTGTTGGTGAATAATTAGTTGGAGTCATAGAAGGTGATAAAGATCCAAACTGTGGGCTAGAAGGATAATTATAGTTCGGTGACATGGAACTAGGGCTAGGCACATAAGGACTAGTGGCCATGCCTGGAGATCCAGGACTACCCGGGGTTCCTCCAGAGGACATCCAGAAAGGAGAAGTTCCACTAGCTTCACTTGATCCTGCTGGTGAAAAACCAGGTCCTCCAGGAGTCATACCAGTTTCCAAACCTAAAAGAAATAATTTATTAATTTTAAATATACTAAAAAATACTGCATTAATTTAAATCTCATACTTGAAGACCAGCTATTTTGATAAATTGGTGTGGATGTTTGATCCCATGGAGTCATAGCTGGTGACATAGAAGGTGTGCCAGCAGCCATAAACATACCACCACCACCCATACCCATATAACCGTTATCCATAGGTATTTCTATACCATCTTTAGCTTTTTCAGCATCCAAAAGCAAATCAAAACAACCTATACAAAAATAGTATGTTACATTTCTATTAAAAACTATATTCACACATATTTACTATTTAGTATGCATAACAGAAAACCAATTTATAATTTAAAAAAGTTGTAGAAGTTACAACACAAATTTCTTTATTTTTAAACAGATCTATTTAATTAAATATTTTGATGTTAAATCAATTAATAAAAATTATTAATATTTTACTGTGTTCTTAAATTTTAGTAAGTAAAGAATTGTTATACATGAAATACAAGATAGTTTTAAGCGGAAAAATTATTAATTAAGGTCATTTATATCACAACAGTATCATTGATTTTGATTATCTATACTGTTTTATCAATAAGTCTTAATGATTATCAATATAATTTAAATCACCTATCATATTATATAATATATACTATGCGATTCGTTTAAATGAATTCATAAATGTATTATAGACTAGTAGATATCTAATAAATAATGATTATTTTCTACGAGTTAACACCTTACATAGAAGTAAAGTGGTCAAGAAAAATATTGAACTGTATGACTGAGTTTTGATTGATTAGCACCCAATCTATATTTTTATTATCTATAACTTAAGTTAATTTTGGGATTGAAAAAGATGTTTTGTAATGTTAAATTGTATGTAAACTATTAATGTGGACATAACTCTGTCATTAATTTCTAGTAAATAATTGTAATAAATACCTGTTCCCATTCTAGGCAATTGTCCCATAATAATGTTTTCAGATACACCTCTCATTGGGTCAACTTCAGCATGTGAAGCAGCATCTAATAAAACATCGACTGTTTCTTCAAATGAACATCTGCAAATATTGAATTATTATATTTTTTATAAATCTATATTTCAAACCATATTTGATAAACAGTAGAATATAAATATTATATAATATTTACCTCATTAACGCTCCTGTATCTTGTCTATTAATACCATGTCTAGTAATGGCCATTAAATGGCCTTTGGCTGTCATAACATCGCACAATAATGCTAAATGACGATAATTTACGTACAAGCCATAGAACTGCAATACAGTATTCATTTCTTTTTCGACTGACTTACGTACGGCTTCAATACCCAAAACCTGAAGTTGAAGATATAATTAATATCAAGGTATTTAATTAATCTAATTTTAAGCATAATATTTACCGAAAATATTTCACAAATATCGTTGGAAAATGTTCTCACAGGATCAACATCTCTTTCACTTAATACTTTCATCAAACTTGTACCATCAGTTTCTAACAACCAATCAGCAATTGCTTTAAATTCTCCAGTATCCGTAATAATTATTCTCTTTTTGGAATCGGTTTGTGGCAAATGCATATACACTTTTCCAATAGAATCAATACCCTATAAATTTCAAAAATAATTATTAGATATACAAGAAATATATAAAATAAAGTTAATAAAAGTATTAGATTAGTTAATTACTATTTAAACTTTAACTATTTATTAATAAGCAGATACTTACTTGTAAAGTCATATCAGATAACATGTTTGCTTCGATACATCTCAAGAACATATCATCTTCCATTTTATCAACAGTGTCTTCATCATCACCACCATTCATTTTTCCATCTTCGCCATTCATAATACGTATACGTAGAATTAATTTATCAGCATTGTCATCATTAAATATACAATTAAGATCATCACCAAATCCTGCATTGATCTTTTCAGATATTGCTTCCATAGTCAATTTTTTATCTAAAATAATTTATAAATATATGATATTATATATATTATAAATTACTTTTAATCAAAAACATATTTAGTTTAATTAAATACCAGTCATTCTTTTTCTATCCAATTCAATTCGCAACAACCATGGAGAAATTCTCGTAGGATCAAAATCAGGCATTTCATAATATACATTTACAAACTCTTGATCTTCTCTAATAACTGTATTTTGAGGATCAGGATCATAATAAATAGCTGTATTTGCTGTGACTTTTCTCAATGTTGTATGCTCAAGGCGACATAATACATTTTTGGCCTTTTCTGCATCTCTCGCAGCTGCTCCGGTTAAAAATACAGTTAGTGATGGTGCTTTAGGCTTTTTACTAATATTAATAATTTCCTAAAATTTAAACAACAACATTAATTTACTGTTAACAATAACCATGATAAAATTATTACCTTTAATCTAGGTACTCCTAAGGTTACATTTTTAGAAGATACACCAGCAAAATGAAAAGTATTCAGTGTCATTTGAGTAGCAGGTTCTCCTAAACTTTGAGCAGCTAATGCTCCAACCATCTCGCCAGGTTGTGCCTGAAAAAGTAAATTATTTTTATGAAGGTTAATACTTAATTGTAAAGATTATTAATAATATTTTGTTATAATTTAAAAAAATACTAACCTGAGCTTGTTTAAATCTGTTTTCAATTTCACCAACTAACCACTCAAATGCTTCAGAAGAAAGACGGAAATTTTCAGATACTAATTTAGTGCATAAAGTAGAACGCACTAAACATTGAAACAATAAAGTAGCATTTTTATTAGCTTTTTTGCTTAACTCATCTTCACCAGCTACAATAACACATTTGTCTAATAACTTTTTAACTCCTGTAATCACAAACAAAAATATCATAAGAATACATTATATTATAGAAATAAAAAGTAAGATTAATTTTTGAGTACAACAGTAGAACACAAAATGTGTGACAAAGTTCTAATTCAAGGTTTGCAAACATTTTTGTGAACAAATATTGGTGTTTTAATCTACAAAATTGATTAAAAAAATGTATTTAATTTTACAAAATTTTAAAAATATAAGATGTGAAATAGTTAAATCAGGAGTCTTGGACATTTTTAGGCAGCAGGCCACCTATTTTTATTATTAAATATTAAAAATTGCATTTGATGTAACAATGTCTATTAAATGAATAAAATCCACAAATAAATAAAAATATTTTCTGGGCTTAATAAATATTAGCATGCCTCAACTAAAAGTAAGATACGATATAATGAAGACTTCTGATTTAAATAGTTATTTTGAAGTCTTAATACTACAGCAGTGAGATTAATTTTATTGTTTACAGCTGCGTACTTAACACTTTAATAATAAAATACTAATAAGTGCTATTTTAAAATAATTTTTTGTATATTGTATAATATATTAATACTAAATAAATTGAAAATTTACCATTTACAACTTTTATAGGATTTAAGTCTGTTGGTCCTCGTTTATTAATGTGGAAAATTTTTTGAACATTCCAAATCATACGTTTTAAATTACAAGGTAATACTACTTTGCTTTCACCAGAAGGGAATATTTCTCTTAGAGTATCTCTGTCATTATTTAATTGTTCCCACTCTTTTTCTAATTCAGCTACAGTATCATTACTACCCATCATCTCTTTTAAAACATCTTCAGTGAATATTTTTCTCATATGTCTTTCATTTGAAACATCAAATTTAAATTCATTTTCAAATTTCTTGTGTGATGGTTCTATAGTAGCAATACTTTGAAATTCTACTGCTTCTCCACAAAGACCATCTTCTCCATAACGCAACTGAATTAATTGGCCAACAGAGTTACGTACAGTTCCATCATAGTGGACCATAACAGATTCCATAGCTTTGATCAAACGTCTTTGGATGTAACCTAGAAAAAAATCATTATTATTATAACTTAGCATGCTAACTTTATATTATACTTGAAAATTCTCGTCATGAAATAGAGAAAATAGGCCTTAAAAATATCTTAAAAACTGAAATATCTATGTACGATTTGAATGCATTTATGTGATAATACTTATAGAAGGTCCTAACAAAATTTAATTATCCAAATTAATGTACATGGTACATGATGGTAATTGAAATAATTTAGAATATGCGAAAAATGTTAGTTTACACTATTTGGTATTTTTTCTGTAGAGAATATGCTAAACAAGATTTTTTTTAATAACCTAATCCACTCTTACCTGTTTCAGCAGTTTTCACAGCAGTATCAATAAGACCTTCACGACCTCCCATAGCATGGAAGTAAAACTCTGAAGGTGTTAAACCAGCTAGATAAGAATTTTCTACAAAGCCTCTTGATTCTGGTCCATAATCATCTTTAATAAAGTGTGGCAAAGTACGTTTACGAAAACCAAATGGTATACGTTTCCCTTCTACGTTCTGTTGACCTACACAAGCAATAACCTAGATATAAACAAAAACAAAAAAAGATATAAGTAATAGAAAAAAAGGTATAAATAAATAATATACCTGAGAAATGTTAATGTTTGAACCTTTAGAACCAGATACTACCATAGCTTTAAGGCTATTGTATTCAGTTAAAGATTTTTTAGCAGAACCTCCAGTTTTGTCACGAGCATCATTTAAAATTCTGTTTACTTGATTTTCAAAAGTCTGACGAAGAGTGTTACCCGGTGTTGGCTCAAGATCCATATTATGTGCTTTTTGAATTACCTCTATTACATCTTCTTTGGCTTTTTTAATTGCTCTTTGAATCTCCAAATAAGTTTGGGGATCAGCAATAGTATCACCAATACCAATTGAATGGCCTTAATATAAACATTATGAACATTTTTGAGTAATATATTTTGATATGAAATAATATAAAGTACCTTCATATAAAAGCCAGTTATTAACCACAGTTTGAATGTTACCATAAAACCTTCCACATACTTCATGGCCCAATTCTAACATACATATATGAAGCAATGATCCAGCTGATGTACCTAAAGTTTTCTTACATAATATTCCCATTACCAACTCACCATGCTCAACCATTACCTAAAAATATGCAAATACAAATAATTACTAAATTAAATTATGTAAATATTTTATTTTATTGAATCAAAAAATAAAACTATTTAAAATAACTTAACTCAAATAGCAGTAAATACTTGTAATATTAAAGTAAATAGTTTTTTAAGTATCTAGAATAATTATGGTGTTTTAAAATAATAAAAACTTAAGTATACTAAGTTTATTTTTAATCTTTAAGAGACTGACGATACTAAAAAGTATTACTTTCATAATTTTCTTGAAAATTAAAATATTTTAAAATAATATATAATACAACTAGATATGCTATCACATTTGTTAAATCTAATAAGTGTACTAAAAATGTAATATTTGATTTAATTGACAAAATTAATCAAGAATATACAAATCTAGATTAAATTAATTTACCAGTATTTTGGAGATAATAGTAAAATTATTATCAATACTATTATTAACGAGTACTGGTTCAATCAAATAAAATTGCTTAATGTAACTAAATTTAGTTAATAGTTAGAGCTCTAAATATAGATGAAATTTGTTAAAAGTTCAAATGAACTATGGTGTTTTAAAATAATAAAAACCAATATAAACTTTTAATTTTTTTTTCCAATGTTATGGAGATGATAGTAGAAAGTCATAACCTACAATCATTAACGAGCATTGGGTTAACAAATAATTGAATATTATATAATTATTAGAAATTTTAATATTTAAAATTTTTGAAAGAATTTAAAAATGATAAGAACAGCGAAGTAAAGTTTGTCGTTTATTAAGTTTACAACAGTATAAATTTGCATTCATAGTTAAAATCAATTAAGTTAAAAAATGTAAATATTTGATTTAATTAAAAATATTAATCAACAATATACAGATCTTGATTTAATTAATTTACTAGTGCTTCAGAGACAACAGTAAAATTATTATTAACACAATTAAAAATAAAATTATTAAATTTATTTTTTCGTAATTCAAAAATTTAGAATTATCATTAATAATTAATTAATCATTGATATACAGACTAACTAACATTTTGATTGGAATATTATTTGATATTAAACATTAATATTGTATAAATACAAACCTTTGTATCACCAGGTGATATCCATTTGTAAGGACCATTATCTTCTTCATCAGGATGAGTGGAATGAGTTCGTATCATGTTGACATTTCCAGGGATAATTAAAGAAAAAAGTTGTTTTCCGGTCCATAATGGTTTTGGTTTTAAAATACAAGGAGTTGGCATTTTTCCATCCCAGATGGGAAGATGCATTAATAAATTCATCATTTGTTCCTAAAAAAATAAAAAATAAAATCTATGTTATATATATATATATGTTAAAATTATTGAGTTGTGTAAGATTCTTTAACATATCAGGATATATTTTCAATTAAACCCCTATCGCCTCCTATAATCATGAAGCAGATTTAATATTCATTTATGAGTAATTAATGAATATAAATTTGAAATATCTCAAATCAGTTTCTATATTTTTAATTTAATATTTTTGGTAACAAGATTACCCAATATTAAGGCCTCTAATGATTAAATTATACATAACTAATCACAATAACAATTAAAAGTAAATACTTTGTAACATTTATATAACACTAAAATTAAAAAAAAAAAAAACAGTCATTGATATTGTTATAAGAAATGAAATGCCTTCTGGCATTACCTAATAAACAATAAAATCATTAACATCTTTTTAAGTGATGAATCAATTTTATACATATATTATTATTATATTGATATTTAATTACTATAAGTAGAAAAAGTAATATAGAAATATTAATAAGGAGAATGATAGATAAGGAAATCGGGTAAATAAAAATAAATATTTTATTTATAATACAAAAAAATTGAATCATATGTTTTGGGCAGTCATTATTATAATGTAACAAATATAACACAAACGAAATTCTCATGTCAACAAAAATGATTTAAAACTAAATGCAAAATCAATTAACAAAATATTTCATTATTTGTTAATGTTTGGTTGTCATTGCAAATGTAACATTAAATAGGCTACTTAAATTGTCTGTAATAAATATAAGGATAAAGTAGTAGTTAATTTATAAAGATAAATATGTTACATTTTTGAGAACTTCAATTAAATAAAAAGATTTATTAGGTATCATGACATTTGATTTGATTCTTTTAGAAAACATTTAAAATATTAAATAATTGTATTAAGAAAGTATTATTTGATTATTATTAATAAATTAACCAAAAACATACAACTTTTGATTAAATTGATTTACCAGTGTTATGGAGATAATAGTAAAATAATTACTTATACTATTATTAACGAGCACTGGTTCAATGAAAACAAAACTATAAAACTAAATTTAATACTTTTAATACTAAGGTATTAAACTTATTAAAGATTATACTTATTAAAGATTTATGACTATGGTATTTAAAAATGATAAAACCTATATTAACCTTTTATTTTTTTACTGTTCAAAATATGATAGCATAAAGTTAAAAAATTCTGTTGTTAACGAGCATTAATTTAACAAATTACTTAATATTGTATAAATTTATGGTTGTAAAATTTTTGATATATTAACAGTATATGATTATTATTTATAATATATATATAAATAAATATGTAATAAGGTCAGGTAATTGGAGATTTATTCAAATTTATAATAAATAAGAATTTTGTTTAGGAAAAACTATGAAGAAAATATAGAAAAATTTATAATACTTTAAAAATATAACATTTTAGAAGACATTACACATGCTTTATTGTCCATCATAAGAAGACATAATACCCACATACGTTTATAAATATAAATTTTAATAAAATTACATTCAGAAGAACCAATTTTGTAGAATTGGGTTAATCAGTGCATTAAATTTAAAGGTTTAAATATTATCTATGTTTTTACAATGAGTTTTCTCAATAATTTAAATAACAGACATGTTATGAGTATTCTTAAATGATAATATTTTGTATATTCATTGTTGGATTGTAAATTAAAATATCATAATAAAATTTGATGTTCTATCATATTTATTAAATCTAATAAGTGTACTAAGAATGTAATATTTAATTTATTTAATAAAATTAATCAAAAATATACAAATCTAGATTATATTAATTTACCAGTATTTTGGAGATAATAGTAAAATTATTATTAATACTATTATTAACGAGTACTGGTTCAATCGAATAAAATTACTTAATAATATAACTAAATTTAGTTAATAGTTAGAGCTCTAAATATAGATGAAATTTGTTAAAAGTTCAAATGAACTATGGTGTTTTAAAATAATAAAAACCAATATAAACTTTTAATTTTTTTTTTCCAATGTTATGGAGATGATAGTAGAAAGTAATAACCTACAATCATTAACGAGCATTGGGTTAACAAATAATTGAATATTATATAATAATAATTGTTAGAAATTTTAAATATATACAATTTTTGATCATTATTTAAAAACAATTATAGTATAAGCTTAATAAGATTTATTGTTTATCAATTGAAAATTAAAAAAAGTTAAATAAGTTTAAAATAGCTAAAATTTAGAACGAAAATGGTTAAATTAAAAATGTTATTTCATTTTAAGAGTATATTAATTAATAATTTACCAATATTTTGATAAGAGTTTAAGGTTTAGAATATTTTAAGTATTTTAAAAATAAAAACTTATAATAGTATTTAATGTTTTATTTTTTAATGTTATGGAGATAATATTACTAATAGATAATAATAATTTTATAAATATTCATGGTAAACTATTAACCAATAAAAGTTAGCAAAACTGACACAATGTCAATATCATATTTAACGGTCATGTGTTATTAATTATTATTGTTTTCAAACGTATCAATAAAGTTGATTTAGCATTAATCTAAGTAGTTTTATTCGATCTAAAAATTAAAATTAATTTTTGAATAGCAAATTTAAGATTGTTTATAAGTTGGCATTCATCAATTGTCGTTTCACTATGTTGATTATATAATCTTTATTATTGTTTAAATAAAGGTGAGAAAATTATTAGAAAAATCATCAAAGTTTAGACTGAAGAAACAATAGACAATAAAAATAATAATTTAGATATGAAATAAGCATTAATAACTTTAGTTGGCGTCAAAAGATCATTCTCTAGGTACAAAAATATTTTAAGCTAAAATCTTTAATGCTCTTTTAGAGGATAGGTTATCAAAGAACACAGTAGTGATTTTTTTTATACAAATTAAATCAGTGAAAATCTTTTACATTGTAAATTACTTTTTATCATATACACTATCTTTAAATCATAATCCTAGTAATAACATACTATTGTTAATGAACATTGGTTTAACGATCAATTGAATATTATATAAATTAATTTATATTTTATTGAACTCATTTATTTATATTAATTTAAAATCATGATCATGTTAATTTACCAGTATTTTTAAAATAATTAAAATTATTGTTAACAAACACTGGTTCAATTAAACAGAATTATAAAAAATAACATTTTTACATTTAGGTAAATAAAAGGTTTAAAATTACTTAACTATTTTAAAAATATATTACCCTTTAATTTCTCTTCCAACGATAGCAGACAGTATTAAAATGCTATTATTAACAATAATTGAGTTTTATAAATTATTGTATACAATATAATAATTTATAAATAATAACATAACTAGAAGAATTACCTTCTCAATAAACACATCTCTTTTTGTCATTTTCCTGATGGCTGTCAATGTATCTTGTACAATTCCCATTACAGGTTTATTAGCTTGAGGAGTAATAATTTGCCTAGGAGTAATATGAATATTTTCTACTTCAGCTCTTGTTTCCATAGATTGAGGAACATGAAGGTTCATTTCATCACCATCAAAATCAGCATTATAAGGAGACGTACAACTAATGATTATAAATAAGATATTAATTAGTATATTTTTTTATACAACAATTATTTTACTACCTTACCTTAAATTCATTCTAAATGTAGACCAAGGCAAGACTCTGACTCTATGACCCATCATACTCATTTTATGTAGAGTAGGCTGTCTATTAAAAACTACCAAGTCACCATCTTTTATGTGTCTTTCAACTTTATAACCACATTGCAAATGTAAATCTGATGGTTTGGGATGGAAACGTAAATCAATTCTTTCACCATTATCACGTATAATGTACTTAGCTCCAGGATACTGTGAATTACCACGACGAACCAATTCTAACATTCTATTAAATAAAAAATGTATTTTATATGATTTATAGCAAATTTTGTAACAGTTGATTAAATTAATGATTCATTAAAATTTAATGAATCATAAGCTGCTAAATCATGTTTAGAGTAATATGAACTCATAATTAGTCCATTTAATATTTGTAGTATACATATTTAGTATATAATGATAAGTATTATTTCAATACTTACTGATCAATGTTAAATGGAGTAACAATCTCTGGAAATGTCATGTTTTGAGCAATAGTACGAGGTACACCAACTTCATCAATTCGTAAATTTGGATCAGGTGTTATAACAGTACGAGCAGAGAAATCTACACGCTTTCCCATCAAATTTCCTCGGATTCTACCTTCTTTACCTTTTAAACGAGCTTTAATAGCTTTTAATGGCTTTCCAGATTTTTGCATTGCTCTAAAAATGTTAACAAAATCTAATTATATCCTAATAGATTTTAAATAAAAATATATATTAAGTTAAAATTAAAATATTGGAAAAAACAATCAATACAATTTCAAATTTGTATAGGAATAAAAATAAAATGTGCTCAGGCCAGATTTATAATTTAAAATCAATAGATTTTTGAATTCAGCATGTAACAATGTTTAGAAAATATATCTACACTATTAACTTTAATTCAAGTTTTTAGTATATATTATAAAATATAGATATTAACAGCCCTTTGACAACACTCAAAACTACAGGCTTTTTGTTGTCGTATATATAAATAAAAAACTTTATTTTACTAATTGCACTTTAAATTAAACAATGTTATAATTAAAAGACTACTTTTATCATGTAACCACAAAAACTCCAAATAGATATATATATTTCTATTTAAAATAATGAAAATCACCAATAAGTAAATTAAATACTGTACAGCAGAGTATATTTGTTTATTTATATAATTTAAAAGGTTAAAGCTGGTAAAAAAGTTAAATAAAATAAAACCATAATAATTATTAAAAATTTTAATGATTTTTTATTGGAACATTAATTTACTATTAAAGCAAGCATTTAAATATTATAAAACTTTATTTTATTTTAATAAATTTTAAATTTACCTTGGTAAGCCAGGACTATCATTATCAACCAAAGTTGCTACATGGTATTGTAACATTCTAATATTTTCAGCTATAATATGTGTAGCAGCACCAGACTGTTCATTACGAATTAATTCATTATTACATTTTATTATGTCAGATAATTTATGAGTTAAATCATCCTGTAACACAAAAAATAAGTTAAAATTGCATAGATAGGTACTTTAATGTCATAGGTTAACTTACTTGATTTCTCATTGAACCAAACATAACAATTGCTGGACGTACAGGTAAAGGAGGAACAGGTAATACTGTCAATATCATCCAATCAGGGCGAGCAAATTTAGGGTCCATGCCCATAATCACAACCTCTTCATCAGTAATGTGCTTTAAAATTTCATAAACTCTTTCGGCTGTAAGCGGTATTTTTTTCTCTTGAGAATCTTCATTGACATGCTTCCATTCTGCTGTTAAATCCAAACCCACACGCCTTATAGTTGGTTGATAACGACCACAACCACCATGACCTTGTTTTTTTGGCTATTTAAAAATTGGAGACAGTAAAACAATTTTTATAATATAATAAATAATACATCTTAGTTATAAATCTTACGGGCATAGTTGTATCATTAACATTATCTTTATTGATATCTAGTTCATCACCTCCTTCACAAATATTTTTGCCTTTACATAGGTCATAAATAAAAGCTAAACGTTTTCTCTGTTGTCCTTTTGATTTCATAACAATTTCTTTTACTTTTGGATGAGTCTATGAAAAAATATATAATAATAGTAATAAAACATATATCTTAGTATAAATAATATAATATTATACTTTGTACACTTCAATAAATACTGTACTTACAGGGCTCACTAATAATTTGGAACAGTAAAAGCAGACACAACGTAGAATTTTTATGGCTTTGGTTAGAAATCCTATGTGAAATACTGGTTTAGCCAGTTCAATATGGCCAAAATGTCCACAACATTCGGTCATATTACCTGTAAATAAATTTGTATGAATAAAAATAAAACACTCAATTCAAGGCAACATTTTTACTAACCTGCACATGTTTGACATCTTGAGAAGCGATCAATAACACCTTGTCGGGGATCCATGAGCCCACCAAGTTTGGGGCGTCCGCCTTCCATCGTCTCTGCAAAACGAATGCCCCCTTCGGTAACAGACATACGCCGCTATAAAGGTAACATAGTTAATAAATATCATAGACTTATAATGATCAATATAATTATGAGTTATAATTCCTGTATATACTAACGCATTCGTCCGCCGATAATATACCGAACTGCACCCGTTTGACAGTTCGGATTGGCGCCTTTGAGTCACTGGCAGCCATAATTATCGAGTTAGTTCAGCGGTCGTGTCAATCCATGAATTATTAACGATTTTCACAAATAGCACGGCACGAGAGCTTAATTTTAAACTTCGTAACGTGGAGAATAATAGTAATTGACATACAATATTCTAATCGGTCCGCAACTGCGGACGTGATGGAAACTGACAAGTGACAAGCTGATTAGTGAATACGTCCACGGTCCAGCGTCCACCATGCGAATTGTAATTTGTAAAATCTTAAAGGCCGTTTAACAATAATAAATAATATCAATTGACATTTATCTTCACGATTACACGGACAAAAATTCGTTTTTTGTCAGTGTTCACGAGATAAACGCGTCAAATGTCAATGGTGTTGGCAAAACGGCAACACAAACACAAAACTTGTAACATGTAACAGTAAGGTTCATGTTTGGGGTTCTATTTGATCTTTTCTTCCATGATCTAATCTCGGGAAGAACTACCCATAGCATCCGGTACTATTGGTACTACTATGAAACTACAGTCTATAATTTGCTACGTTCGACCGTGACTTGCGGGACATAACCAGAGCTACCAGACGATATTCACCGATTCTAAACCGTGTAAACCGGTAAACCTGTTATTGTAACCGCGCGTTGCACGTATCAACATACAAAAAGCAATATATTTAAACAAACAATTTCAAAAATCGCGCCAATTATTTTTATCGTTGTGAAAACTACTGATTCGAAATGACTGTTATGTTAGGGACGATTACGAGCCAGTTTTCTTGTCATGGACTTATAGACCCAAGTTCCAAGGTGCCCTATTTATTGGTATTTTGCATAGGTTATAGTCCATAAATTAATTATAATATATAATCAATAATGTAATAATATATTATATTACTCATTGGTTAATTAACATGGGCCGATGATATTCAGTTCTCCAAAGGTGATAACAATAAAAATTACCTAATGTTTTCAAATTTAAAACTACCAACTTGAAGAGTAAAATTTACGCAAATCTTGTTGCAACTAAAGTACCAACATAATAATAAAAAAAATTCTCAATTCAAATATTATTGTTAGTATTAAAAAAATATTATTATTAGGTTATCTAAGTTTAATGTTAACAATTATTCAACATTTATGTACCACAGTCTACAGTTGGTTCTATTTTAGCTTTTACGCGAAACCGGAAAAAGATAAGGTAGGTAACTGACCTGCGAGAAGTTGATTCAATGAAGCTTCATAAACCGTAAAATATAAATTGTAAAATATGAAATTTAAGATTATTGATATGTCATTCAAAGTAATATTAAAAGTCAAATATTTTCAATTTTAACATTTCGAATAAATGAATAACATTTTTTTCAATAGTAAGTATAGGTACTATATTTATAAAAATAAACTTGACTATATAAAAATTCTAAAACTGTTTCCCTTATTTTTTATTTTGACTTTAATATTGTTATTTGTTTTTCACAGATGTCTTAGACTTTCAAACTATTTAATAAAGTTTTTTAAGGTAGTAATTAATGTAGGAAATATGATACTGCTTAGTACTCATACCATGGTGTTTTTTTTTTTTTTTATAATATTGATATAATTTTATAATTTACTAGCCGACCCGGCACAGCTTCGCCCGTGATTGGTTGTTTATTTTGCCTTCGGACCATGATTTGTAGAATTTTTTATTCAAATATTATTGTTTGATGTGATCGGCAAGTAAATATAAAAAAACGGTAAATGAAAACGGATTGAAATTTTTCTAGCGTTATAAATGATAAAAAAGAAATAATTTATGGTTGATAAAGAATTTTATTGAAGTTGATGAAGAAAAAAAAAGAAAAAAAAAAATTAAAATAAGAATTTTATAAGACTTCTGAGTATATGATGTTTTTTGTTATATTTCCTGTTGAAATTAAAATCATAAGATGATTCGGGTCCCCAGTTCGAGAAAATGCCACGTATAATTGGCCATGTGAAAAGCACTCTGTAGGAAGATCTACGCCAACGTACTTGAATGTTTGTGTAATTTATTATTTATGGCTGAAATTAAAAATATAATGTATTTTATACAGAGTAATTAAACAAATTTTATATACATGTTTAGTATAAAAACATTAATTTTAAATAAAAATTAGGTAGGTGCTGAAATATTTAAACTAAATTTTAATAATATATTATATTATTACCTATAATGTAAGTTTAATTTTAATAATGAAAACAAAAATCATAAAATATAAGTACTCGTATCTTTATGAAAATAAAACGTATTTTTGCTACATACTATAACACATTATGTTTAAATAATTAAAACATAGAAGCAAATTAATCAATTTATAAACATTTGTTACTGTTTAACAGTTTAAATGGAATTATTCTCGATCTGAATAACAACTTATAAATTAACTATTGGTACGCATATCTAGTTGTCAAACGTGAACAAAATTATGTAATATATACTAGTTTTTAAAGTTTAATAAATCATTTTATAAGTTTCAGATGACGTCTAAAGTGTACATTAGAATATTAGATGCCAATACACAGTAGCGTAACTGAGAAAATTCTTGGGGGAGGGAAAATAATTTATTTATGGTCAAAACTTTGAGCTCCCTCCGGGTTTAAATATATTTTTATTGTATGTATTGTATACACTATACAGCATATTCGTACCTAATTTTTTGATTTTACACAAGTCCTAAAACTAATTTTATGGTTTAGATCATAGATTCTTAATTATTTCTGATTCATGGACCCCTTTGAAGTATAAAATATAATCACGGATCCCCCCATTAAAAAAAAAAAAAAATATATAAATGAATAAATGCGGGTAAGACATTAATAATGTCAAATTATTATTATCTTAAAAACGCTATCAAAACAAATTTATTTTAGGTTATTTAAAAAAAATTCACAGCTACTCCATGGACCCCTAAGACCCGAGTAACCATCTACGAACCCCCGATTAAGAACATATGGTTTATATAGAAACAAATTATAGGTAGCAGATACCAGATACCAATATTGTTAAATAATACCAAGTACCTAGGTACTATATGTAGCTTAAAAAAGTAACTATAGCATAAATATTATTTACACATATTTAATATTTGCTGAACAATTAATAATAACCAACAACTAATTTAACGACTTACTCATAAACAAGACTTAGAAAATAAAAGAATGAATAATTATTTTAATGTTAATTTTCTATTTCTTCTTACTCTATTTTAAACAAATTCATCAATTATTTTATTAAAATCAATTATTGTTCAATTGAGTAATGTCAATTGCCGTTTATTAGATAATTTTTTAAAGATGTAATTAATAATTATTAACAAATTACAGTAGACGAATGAGTAAGTATAGAGTAGTAGAACGTTATAGTTTATATAACTATCACACCATCACAGTATACAATGTAATGTAGTAATAGATATGTAGGTGTAAACAAGACAAAATAATAATTACCTCTTGTTTATAAAATAAAATGTAATATAAAAACATTTTTGTATTAAAAAAAAAAATAGTTTGTTAAAATTATTTTCTCACTTTTTTTTCTTTTTTTTTGTATAACATTCAATGTAAAAAAGCGGAAGTTACATTATTATATAGTTGGTATAATTTATTGAGTAGTCCAATGTAATGAATGTGTTAAATTTGAATTTAATGAATTTATCATTGTAAAATAAAAAGAATTAAGGATAGATAAGACAACGGATCAGCCTCTATTACTAAAGATATTATTTAATTATTGAATTAAATTGATTTTTAATATTATAATATCTATCATCTATGGCAAATAAAATTCATGAAGACAATCAATGAATAATGATAATAATAATTTCATTGAAAAAATGTATGTAATATGTATTACTTGCGTAGGTATATTATCTTTGGTTATTTTAATGAAATTTTCTAAAATTCTAGTTTGGAGTAGCAATGAACTCACGCGTTTTAGCCCTGTAGTATTTTTCCCGTGACGATGCATTGCATTTTATAAATGGTACAATCGATATTAGCATAAGTTTTTTCCTTCTATTTTAAGAGGAGGAGATTATTAAATACTTATTATATGAATGTGGTTATATTGAATATTACATAATATAAGATGATAGAGTACGTTTTGAATCACTGACATATGTTTCTAAGTTAAAAATTGTCAAGTTTGAATATTGTAAGTAGGTACCGATGTTAAAATTTGTAATTAACACAATGTTTGTGTTATTTTTGTATGATTTGGCTGCAATGACGTAGTCAAAGGGAAAGCGTTGAAAGAAATTCAACCCTCCCTCATTGTTTAAATCCAAATTAGTAAATAAATAGATAGTAATAAAAATATCTTTAACAAAAAAAAATAAATTCGTATTAGTGAATTTTAATAAGCACTCTTTAGATGAGTTTGGTTTTTGTTATGTAAAATTCTTTAAAATTTAAAAGAATTTCTATTATTTGGTAGTAAATTTGTCGAAATGTTTTCCATAGTTACAGATACATTGCTAGTTCTGCAAAATATAGTAGAGGAAAATGTACATCATAAGCTTACTAATTACGACAAGGCGACTTGCAATAGAAAATTCAGTTTGTAGTGACATTACTTACTAGGTATACTCATTTTATGAACTATTTTCAGTTACTCAGTACACCATAATAAAATTCTTCAAAATATTGATTTGACTAAAGCATGCAAATATATAGATGTAAGAAAAACGCTTGAAAATAATTAAAACGATGAGAAATATTTTAAAATCATGATAAATTTTAAAGCACTTTTATGCATTGAGTCTGCGTAAGCAACTTCTGTTAGAGTCACAAATAGGCAAACAGGAAAAAGCAATATCCCTGCAGAGACAGCTGAAATATATTATTAAAGAAATGTTTATTATTCTTTTCTTGACCATATGCTAAGTAGTTAGATTTTTCAAGAATCACAAGAAGATTGAGTATCTCCAAATCTTACTGCCAAAATTTATCAAAATAAAAGTGATGCTATAAGAAAAATTTGATAAAAATTCATAAGATAAACTATTCAAATGAAAAATTTAAAGTTATGTGAGTATCAACTGTAGATCAATAAATGGGAAGTCGAGATGATTTAAATGTAGTTGAAACATTAGAAAAGTATATTCAACAATTTTCTCTCTATATAAGTTTGTAAAAATGTTAGCTACATTTTCTGAATCCACTATAAGTGTAGAATGATTTTTTTTAATGTTGAAACGTAACATATCTAAGGAACTTAATAGGCCTAGAACGTCTAACCAGGTTAGCTCTTTTAAATATCATAGGAACGTTATTGTTGATCCAATAAAAATTGTCAAAAAACTAGCACAACGTAAAGAAAGATTTAATTTACTTTTATACGAATTTGAAAAAAACAAATACTAATAATATTAAAAAATAATAATAACATGTATTTAATAATATTAAAACTTAAAAGTCCTTAGTTAATATATTTGTATATGTTGCGTAATATTCATCAATAGATTTTTTTTTTGAATTCCCAAACCAATTCTATTTTTTATCAAATTATTTTTTTTATACCAGCCTATTCAATTATAAATAATTGAAAATTAAACTCTCTGCTCCCCTCTTTCATAAAAAATCTATACCTACGCAAGCATTTCAGAAGCCATATGGTATATAGGAGCAAAATTTTCGTATACTAGATACAATATACTGTTTTTCCGTTTAATAACATATATCAATAATTAATACAATTTTATTTTTTAAATTAATTCACCTATGGATTTATTAGGATTTTTTTTTATTATTTTTTTTTTTTATATAGAGTTTTAGTTTTTTAAATTTATACGTTTTCATATATATTTTTACTTTTTCCAATGATCACTATGTAGTGATTCATTAATGAAATAATTATAAGTTATTGGTTTATCTGACGGTCAAGATATCAGAATAGATTAAAATATGTAGCTTTCATTACAACATTATTTTATTGTCAAATTCATTTTTATAAGCCTGTTAAAAGGTAATATATCTATAATAAGTAAGAACTTACTCATCACAATTGAGGTTTAAGATAACCGTTTCACAATAATACTTTCAATCCATTGTTGTCTATAATGTTTATTAATTATTTGTATTTTGTTCAATTTAATTTTACAGTATAGATTATTTTTGAAAATATATATTTAAGTGAAAATTAATGTTACATAATATTTAAAATTTAAAAAATTTAAATTATTTATTTATTATAGCTAATGAATAAAGGGGCGAATTGAACGGCCATTATTTTTTTTTATTAGTTACTCGTTTAGATGAGGTACAGATGTATAGTGACAGATATAATATATTGGTACTATGCAGTTTGTAAAACAATATCCTATCATGCTAGCCCCTGAAATTATTTTAATTTTTTTTTAATAAGTTTATGATTTTTGCATGTTATATTAGATTAAGCCCTAGGCTGATTAATATAACTATATTGTACTCGTATTTTTTATGTCAAATTTATTTCATCTGAGATAGATATTTAAATTCAATTTACTTCGTATTTAACTTTTTGATTAAGTCTTATTTTGTAGTAAATATATAATAAAAAGTTAAATTCGTACAATAATGATTTAAAAAAAAATCAAAATCCAAAAATATTTCATTAAAATAAATTGACGAGCTGATAAAAATTAGTCTGCATGAATTGTTTATAGATAAATACTATATTGTATAAAAACTCTATGCCATAAAGTTATAGTAAACATATTTTATATTTTTATTATTATTTTAATATTGACATATAGTTTTTTATTCGGACGTTTTTTATTTGGTGTACAAAGTGTACTTTGTGTGATACCTAAGTATTTAAAAACAAATTTATATTTATACATTTTTAATAGGTTACTTATTAATATATTTAGTAATTTATAAATAAAAAAATAAATTGGCATTTTTAACATAGAAATTTATTGATAGTCGAATAATTAAATTTCATTATGTTTTTTATTTTGGGAAATAATTTGCATTTAAAATAAATAAAAATGTCTTATTCGAATCTCTTTTTATTATATACAAGATAGGTAAGTATTCATTCGGTCATTGCTTTTCTTCTAATTTTCTGTTGTCTACAGTGGATGTGAACCACCGCGTTAGCGGTTTCCGAAATCAGATCTATAGCATCATAAATCTTAGAGGAAGCAATAAAACGGAGTACAATCCTCCCCCATTGGATGTTTACAGTGTTGTCGCCAACAACATTGTAATATATGAATGTTAGTTGCTAAAATCTTAGGCTATCATACTTGGTTTTTGACTGCAATAAAATGTGAACAATAACGAAGGTTTTAATTTTTTAATTCTATTACTTCATTAACATAAATCTTTTTTTAAAACTCTTTAATTATATATCGATGATATAAATTGTGCTTCATTTGCCATTGAATAGGTATTAATTTTTTTTTAAACCACCATTTATACATAAATTTATACCTTTATACCTATATATATAGGTATATATATTTATTGAGTTCATGAATATTAAATTCTGCGCCTCAGAATAGCCTCCGGACCCTCACATTAACGCTTAACTTTAAAAAAAAAGCTTTTTTCCCTAATGGTCTCATGCTGTTTGCTTAAATAAACCAACCATGAAAATGATATAGAATGTATAAATAAACTACGTTGAGGGACTTCTTCTTTTGCTTTATAAAATATTAAAATGTATAAATATTTAAAAATGTGTAGTAAAGCGTTAACTTAAACAAGAGCTAATATGTTTTTACTAGATATGCCAACACATTTAACTAATTGTGTGTAATTGAAGTATTATATAGGTATCTAAACAAGAAACATTTATTATTTTATAAATATTATTTTTCATAATAATAATATGATAGTTAATCTACTTTATAGAAATATCGAAATTACTCCGTCATTAAATAATATGTTAAATTTGAATCAATTATAAGCCATTGATACGAAAAAACGATTCCAAATCTTTCATAATATATTATGTTATAAATAATACCAGTGTTATTTTTGAAAAGTAATCTTGATCTTTTATCTCTGAATAGTAAATAGATATATTTGTTATCAGAAAAGACCGTTAATGTTGGCTATTGAAACAATTTTTTATTTTTAAAAAGTGCCTTTAAATACTTCATTGATTATAAAAATAATAAAATTAAAAATTAAAATTTTTCTATTTTTCAATCTCTAAGTTTAAATTTTAAAAATAATTATATACTATATAATTATCATATCGTTTTGCTGAAATATTTTTTAATCTATATTTGTATAATTTCTTAATTTTATTAGGGAGTTTGGTATTTTATAAATTTGATTTACTGGGATATAATATTTTTATTATTTTTTTTTGTTTAATTTTATTACGTAAATTATGTTTTTTATTATACTCTTTCCATTCGTATATTTGATATTTATGTGCTTTGTAGATTTATTATATTAGTTCATTACTTCAAATAAAACATTGAGATTACGCTTAAAATGAATATTAAGTTAATTGTATCAAAACAACCATTTTTTTGAAAAAAGTTTTAAATTTACCTTCTAAAAATGTTTTTGTAAGTATTCACCTTTCTCCAAGTATTGAAATGTCTTTAAAAAGTTCCTTTATTTTTTCTCGGATTCGTTTTTTAGATTATTAGTTTATTATTGGAGAGGAATGACAAACATATTATTATTAATATAATAATATATAAAATATACATTCACCAACTGAATTTATATGAAAATAAAAATATCGTATTTTATACACCATCACACATGATATTCCTTCATGCAGTATACATTTTTTTTTTGAACCTAATGATTGATTTATAGTTTTAAATAGTGCATTTTTAATGTATCTAATAAGGTATTTACTTACTTAAGAATTTAAATTAGAATTCAATACAATTTAGCAAGTGATTAATGATTTTGATTTTAATATGAATATGTAATAAAATAATTAATTATAAAAACCGGGAAATTATTTTAGTTGAAATCACTAAAACCTAATTATATGAATATTTCAATATCTTTATAAATAGAGAATTTCTTGTTTAGAATTATTTTTCTTAGGTAACGAGAATTTATCATGAAATCTAATTCAAATACATTCATTTAATAGTAAATATTAAAAGTTTACCCGTTTTTTAAGTTGTATATAATATTTATACATTTTTATAATAAGAAAAAATATACAAATTCATTTCATTTTAATAATTGAGTAATATTGAGCTTTAGTGATGCTAAATCATTTAATATATTAAATATTTTACAATAATAGGTACCTAAAATAATATCCTAAGATAAATTTTTTAAAAATTTTTAGTGCATTGATTTGTAAGTTTTAATTATCTAAACATTATTATATATTTTTTCATTAAAATGAATATAATATTGAACAATTTTTTAGTATTTTAAAATTTATATAAGTTAAAATAAATTTTGAATTGTATATTTTAATTCCTGAATATACATTGTTTGTAATATAAAATGAGCACTTAAAAATATACTTTGTAACTGTGATTTATTATTTTAATAATTAAATCATTGTACATTCATAAATCAATAATATGATTAATTAATCTATCATTGTGTTATCATGAATTTTTTTAATATTATTTACTTGTATTATAGAGTATTGTGAACATCATACAAATTAAATACGTTCTAAATTTAGGCTAAGTTGATTGTATATAGCTATGTATTTTTGAATAATTCATTTTAACTCAATTAATTATGTTTAATTGCTATTATTATATTCTTTAAATTAAAAAAAAAAACATTTTTATATATTTACTATGGTCCATGAGAATTGAAATAATTAATCTTTTGTTGGAATGAATCGATTATCACCATATTGAATTTAAAACGATATTAAGCAAAGATATATTCACCAGTCTTAGTGTTTGTTTTTTAGTAAAAATATACTTGAATTCTATATTGGGTTAAATTTCAATTTTAAAGTGGTTCAAATTACATTTTTAATTCACAGTGTAAATAGGAAATTATTTTTTCAAAACGTAACATTATTTTTGGAATAGCACATTAATTATTTTATTATTTAATATTAAAGTTACACCCAACAATTTTAAATAATGCAGTTAAAATTAAGTTGGAAACGATTGAAAGGAAATTGGATAAAAATAACACTGCACAGAATTGAAAACAAAATAAAGTCAACGCAAAATTATGGTAAATTATGTCCCTAGCGCTATTCCTCATTGAAAGTATATAACATTATCAAAGAATTTTGTCTAAAAATCCTTCCCTATCATAAATTATCTGAGATTTAATGATTTCCCAATATTTTTGATAGAATTAATTTATGTTATTATTTGTTTGATTCGTGGTATTATATTATATCTTATAAGTTATATACGGTTATATTAATTGTTTATATTTAATGAGAATAACGTAAAAATTATTTAACAAACTAGTTTGTCACTTGATAAATATAAGAAGTTTAACGTAATATTTTTACGAAAGACTTTTTTTGTAAAATTTGAAAGTTACTTTCTGGATTGTCAGAAATACAATTTTATACACTCAATGTCATCTTGGTAGTTTTATAACGGTATAAGTCTACTGATATATTATAATATACTGACTCCTGTCTCTGAAAATTATAGGTATATTATTTATTTTAACAGCGAATTATTTTATTTTGTATTTAATAGTATTAGTTGAGAAATTTACAGTAAATACATCGATGTTTGAAAATTTGTACTAAATAGTAAGAAAACGTAGAATACCTAAGAATGATAAAAATTATAGAATGTAATCATAGTAACATTGGATAAAAAACCCCGGCAATTCGTTTATTTATATTTCCCACACATTGATTATACAACGGTATACAGCTAAAATTTTACCCTTTCTGGTGTGTCATATACCTATATTTAAAATATATACACTATACATATACATGCACATACAAATACACATGTATTTTAAGATCAATAAGATGATGTGGTGACAGAGTGTTTGTCATCATAGTAATGCCAAGTGAAAAAAAATGTGGGGGTAGCATGGTTTATTATAGTTGATTGCTTAGGGTGTGAGGTTTGGTTACATTTTATATTCATTACAATTGAAAGGTCGTTAAGAAAAGCGATATTTATGTTTATTTTCATCATTAATCATTCATAAAATATATATTTTTGTCTGGCGTGGTAAAAATATAATCGTTTGTGAACGACCGAATGCTATCTTCCATACGAAATTATTACACAGTATGTTTATATAATAAAAGTTTAAAAAAAAAAAAAAATAATTCGTATATATCTATAGTTAAAATATTTTATTTATTGCATTTTATTCTTATAAAAGTAATTACGATTAAAGATTAAAATCACAAGGTTTTTTTAATATTTAAATGTATGTAGTATAATACAATTATATTAACATTTTATGAAATATTCCATTGTAATTTATGTTATGATTATAACTACCTAAATTATTTTTATTTTTTAACGAAAAAAAAATGTGTATAGCATTCATCACTTACATTTGTAACTGTGATAATATTTTTATTAATGAAGTGTTATTCAACTTTAATTTATTCACATGTATATAATTAAGCATTTTTGGAATATTTATTATTTATATTTTATTTTAGGGCATTTAGTTAAACGTAAAACATCTATAATACAGTACTATTTCCGTAGTTTAAATGTGGTTTACCACTGTAAAAATATTTTTTTAAATCTTCAACACAATATTGTGATGTTATAAATATTTGATATTTTTATTTTATTAATTCGACTAAAAATAATTTAGACATAGTTAAATATTAAGCGAGGAAGTAACAATGTGACATTATGTTGAAAAAGTCCATTTACCTAAAAACAAACAGTGAATAAATTACAGTTGGAAAATACTTTATTATTATTACAATTAGATCGATTGCTAACATCAAATAAATAACACTTTAATAATAATAGCTTTAATTTGTTTTGTATTATTTTATTTATTGAATGATCATTTTATCATTTAATTGGAGATTTGAAATAGAATCCATGCTTGTTTAATTTGTCAAAAGAGTGTTAAATTGCATTTAACTTTGTTGTACAGTTATCAAAAAGTCGTTTTTGATGTAATAGATCAAATTAAATATTTAAATGAAACAATTAAAATTAATCTTATAAGTAAATAAACTTAATACAAATAAAAAGTTCTCGTTTGAATTAGTTATTGTAATGATTTATTTAATGGAAATACCTAATTGAATGAATATACATAAAAAATAATTTAGTTTGTTAATAATTTGACAATTACTACGACAGAATTAAAAATGTACAATTATATTAATCATGTATAGTGTAATACATTAATTTTTAAAAAAGCATATCTACATAGAATTAGACATTAGTTATAAAAGTTATCTTTTAAAATACATTTTATTTTATAAGTTTCAAAACTAGAATAATATTTTATAAATTTTTCAGTGTTAGTCGAGGTTAAAAACTTACTATAGTAAAATAATAAATATTAAATTAATAGTTTTTTTTATTCAGTATAAACTATAAAATTATAGAAGTAAGTTGTACCAATTTATCTAATAATATATTCTTAATGTACCATATAATATGGAATTAAGTTGATAATATAATATGATTTATTTATTTTCGTACATTTTTCAGATTCTTAAAATGATATACAATATAAATATAATACATTATATTATGTATATATATATATATGTTTAATGCGTTTGTGAACGATATACTTTCAATAATATTTGCAGCAATTTATATTGTATCTATTTTTTTTTCTTTTTATTAAATATGGTTTTCCTTGCTTATAACCAGTAAGCAATAAATCGAGAACCAGAGGGGCGCCAAAGAGGTTGTATCCAACCCTCTTTTGTTTACAATTGTGGGAGAGATAACCGGATGGAGAGACTTGAAGTAAGAGGGAGTGAGAGTAAGAGAGAGATTGAAAATGCACGTACAGTCACATTTTGACGTGGGGTGGAAAATTCGATTTTAATTTAAATTTTGATGGACACGTGAAAGTTATCCTGAGTAGAAAGCATGTCAAGATGACACGATTTTACTGTAATATCTATCCTGATAGGGTGGTCCCTGTAGACTGTGGTCGAACAAGAACAAATCGCGGGGTTCTTTTGTTGTGGGTTCTGGACGACAGACGACAGCCAGACATGCCTTGCAATGTTTAAGCAACATTCATTTTTTTTTTTTTTTTAGTTTTCCCTTTAGGCGTTCTGTATGCTTATATATACGTACTAAACAACGGACGTACATAAGCGTTTTTACTTCAGAGTGCATCGGCAGACAAAGACTTATAAGATGGCGTAAACGATTCTCATTTTGATTGCTTAACGAAGAAGAAACTTTCCCCTGATCATTTTATTCTTAAGATTTGCATAATACTGTCGTTGGCTAAAGGGTGAATGATAATCAAAGGTCGTTGTCAGCCTTTAATTATGGAACGGAACGCAAAGGAATGACGGTAGGCGGTAGAATATCCAATGAATTATGATCCTTGGATAGTCATTAATAGGCGTGCTTTACGGAATACACCCGTTAGAAAATGCTGCACTTGTCTTTCAAAAGTTTTGCTAAGAGGACGTATACTCTCTCTTATTTTTTGCTCTTTTAATTTTATGAACATGTTATGATTAACTTACTAAAATAATTTACGAACTCTGAAATGAGGTTATTTGATTAAAATCATAATGCCATGGTTTTGCATATAAACATCTAAACAAGTATGAGTTTAAGAATATTGGTAATAAATACAATTATTTTATAGTAAAAATATAGAGTGAAGACATTAGTTCAAATTAAGTAGATATAGGTACAAAATATTTATTATGTAAAATAAATTAAGAGTTGGCAAACAACATTTTTTGTCAAAATATTAAAATTTAAAATACTTTATTTTTATTTATAACCTTTAAGAATTCTATTATTAAAAATAAATTAATAACCAAGACAGACAAATTAATTTAAGTAACATCTTTTTTATTATTTAAAATTATTGAATAAAAGTACAACAAGATAAACACTTTCAAATTGTATTAAATTAATGTCTTTTGTACATTTCGAAGCCATGGAGTTAGTACAATGTTTAACTTACATATTTATGACTTTAATCTATTTAACGACTTTGTTTATCGATTGTTCACATTATTCTTTTCAGTTATTCGTGACTAATTAAATAGGTACTTAAAAAGATAACAACTAAAATATGTTTATTTATCGTTTTTCAAATTTTATTTTAAAAGGTGTACTTACCTATAAAAAAATAAAATTGTATTTTTTAATATAATTTTATAATTTAGTATAGTGTCCAAATTTTAAATTTCCAATTCGAATATTTCTGACTCAAAAATGATAATTCCTAATAAATTAATTTAAACAAATTAATATTAATGAATTACGTACATATTATTTATATTTTTAAAATATTATAAATTTATAACTTTAAGTGTTATTTTAATTAAAATTTTAAAAATAAATTAAATATTAAAATTGTAAAAATAATAAGAAAAATATAAATACATAGATATTAGATATATTATAAATTACAATGTAGCATATAAATACATTATTAGTCGTTTACATTTTTTAAAGTTTCTTAATAATAATAAATTGAAATAAATGAAGTTTACTACGGTATATTATTAAACAATGAAATGTATTGCAAATTTATTTCTGTACACATAAAACATAATACGTATATTTAGTATAATTTAATTAATTAAATTAGAATTCGTCAATCTCTGTATACAAGTATTATTTTTTTGTTCTATGTATCTTCGTCATAACTCTCACAGTTCATCATGGTACATTAACGCTTCAAATGATGGCCGTTGTGCCGCCTACCAGCCTACCAACCTCGGGGAACTCATTTATACGTTTCATACAGGATATGGGCAAGTCTAAAGCGTATAAGAAATATCATAAATCATAATTCTAGAGCAAGACGTCTGGAAATCATATATTTCCGAAAATAATACAGGATAACGGATGTACAATTTTTTTTGCACAGTAAACATTTTATGACTAACGTTTATAGAGTAGTGTGTTGTTAATTATTATTCATTTTAATAATTAAATGTATACATAGTAAAATTTTAAATCGTTTATTAAAGCAATAGGCACTTAAAATTACTATGTACCTATTTAGTATATATGTATATATAGTATTATACATACATATATATTTATATGTACTTGTGTCTTGATAATGGTACAAGAATAAATTAATTTTAATTATAATCATATATTTATGTACCTACTATTATTCATATTAATGAATAATTTATTTATGATTAAAAATATGATTGTTAGCTGAATATTCATCTTAGTTTAACAAATAAAATATTTTTGTTGGGTTTTCACTCTAATATGTAGATACATATAATTTTTTGAAATATTATTTGTATTATACACTTTTAAGTTGTGATATAATTTAATGATTTTCTACAGCTGTTAAGGGTATACGTATATAATATAATATACGTTGTTAGAATCTTTTTTCAGATTTTTTTTAAAAATAAAATAAAATTTAAACTTTTTCTTAATAATTAATCAGGCATTTATAAATTATAATATTTATTGAATTTAAAAATAAAATATCAATAACTAAAATATCTTAAACGTACTATAAAAATTATTATGAAACACGACACTACACAACTAACTGCTAACCGATACAATAACATATTCAGTATTCACACGTAATTAACTGTAAAGCCATTAGCCAATTACACTCCATGTAAGAGTGACAGTTCGTTGTACACATTAGACATTAACACACTACAGACTATCAAATTCAAATTACTATACAGCCACCTACTATAAAATTTATAAGTTACATATTTCGTAATCATTAATTGTTATAAGTATTTAGTAGGCAATGTAGTAATAATAACTGTCATCGAGTCCTGGTTATTTAAATCTATTTTAGATCCTTAACTTTATCTACTCACGGCTACGGTAATTATATCCAAAGGGTTCCACGACTTTCGATGGATATTTTATATTTAACCGGTCGTTCTTCCGTTCACGTTACAGTACAATAATAAAGCAATACGGTTTTTTTAAAACTGTTAATTATTTGTAAGTAGATAATACAAACCGAATAGATTTTAAACTGATATTTTCACTTTGTTTGATAAAAAAATTTTAAATTGATTAAAAATATGTTTTACTCATTTGCTGATAAATTCAGAATTCTATATTTTTAATAATTTATGTGATATAATTCCTAAAGAAGTGTCATATTTTTATATTAATATATTATAATATATGTGTTTTAACTCTTATTGTATATAAACAATTCACAATTAGAGGATAACTGTTTATAAGTAGTATTAAAATGTAAATTATTCTTGAGTATAAATTTATCCTTTTACCTTAATATTTTTAAACTTGAAAATAATAGTACTAAAGAAAGTGCTTTTAAAAACTTAGTAAACATACTTAATATTTTTGAAGAGAATATCACCAAAATGAGTATATCCACGAGGTCGTATTACACAGGGATGTTTGTAAATTTATATTTCGTTCTGAAGGATTAATTTAAATGATAGATACAAATTTGGTTAAACAGTCTAGAATTATAAACTACTACGGAAAGTATTAATGATATTAAAAAGTCCGTTTCTCTTTTAATACACATATTATATAATACTTCTATGATTATGGCTTTTCGTTAGTTTATAATAACTGTGCACATATAGGTCTGATGCCATGTATTGTATTATGTATGATTATTATGGTATTATCGAAATGTCATAGAAGATCACTAATTGTCTGCAGAACCAAATATTATGTAGTTTAGTATTGTATCCATGACAATTAAATTAAATTGTATTTAACGTTAAATTTAAAGGAACTATGTAACTATATATAATATATATACAAGGCTTGTCAATATTATGGGATGAGTATAATAATAATGTTGTAGTCGTAGCCAAAACTGTCTAGTTAAATCGTGTGCCAAATTTTTGCGCTGTCAACTGGTGGATTGATCGGATTTTAAGCGGTCATAGTTTGTGAAAAATAAGGGGAAAAATATACCTTATGTCTCCCGGGTCCATAACAGTAGTAGTATCAACACCGCAGGGACCGAGTGCGTTTTGATAAATAACCCAATTTTCCCTCTTATGGCAGCTATTAATTAATGGATTAGGCCGTGGTAATAACTCAGTGAGAGTCTCTCAGCTCTACTGCGTTCCAATATGTATATGTAAGGAGTTTTTTTTGTTTTTTTCACCATACACAATATCGTCGCGCCACCGTGTCGTCGGTGACCGCGAGGAGCGCCCATCGCCACGCGTTCCGTGTTGGAGGTTATGATGTTTCGGGCTGAAAAGGGATCGACTAGACCACGGCATTTCCGTGCGCGTCTCCGGCAGCCGCGTACGTCCGTATCACAATTGGGTGACCGGTGAAAGTTCGTGTTTTTCGTTTCGACGTCGTGATAGTTTTGTTGGTTTTTGTGTATTGTTTTGTGTGACTTGTAAATTTTATAATTTTTTTCTGATTTTATTACATATATATTAAGTGTATATTTAGTGTTTAGAAAATTCTTTGAGAGACTTAACCGTGCGGTTTCTCACGTTCGTGTACGCGCGCGCGCGTGTGTATGGATATTTGAGTATTTTATTTTTTAGTTTGATTCAATTTTTTTTCCTTAAAATGACCGACAGCAGCTATAATTCACCTGCCAGGAGTTATGGGTCACCAGCCAGGAGCTTGAAAATGTTAGACAGGGTATACGGTTCTCCAGCTCGGTCATATTGTGGTGATCATTCTTCCGCAACTGAGTCTGAAGGAGAAGAAACATTGGAGTTATTAACTGAAATACCGAGTTCACCAGATCAAACTATTTTAGATGGTTGGCTAAAATTCAGGGACAATAAAAAAGTAAGTAAACTAGGTATTATTGCTTAAGAAAGTTGCATAATTAATTATGGGGAGGAAGTACGACGTACACTTGTCTCCGTGATAGTACCTATAGACACAAATATATACTTGTGCACTTAATTAACTCATATCCTATTGACATATAATATTAATTTATTGTTTTGTCGAATAAAATATAAAATAACAGAACAATTGATAAACACTTTATTTTTATGTGCATATTATATTATAGTGTAATAATACTTAAAATATACATATTATGTTATAAATAATTTCATAATTTATGTTATCAAATAAAAAAAGATAGTTCACACGAGTGATTCGAATACTTTGAATGCAACTTAATTTGTCTTTTATGAGCTTATTATGAATTCGATCATATTAAAAACTAAAATCTAATCAAATATTTTAATATCAATAATTTATACAAGGGTTCCATATTATATTTAAAATTTTAATATTTATTTTCACGAAATTAGAAAGACTATTATTATTTTAATATAATTTAAACAAAAAATTATTATTGATACTAGCTTTTAAATGAAAGTCTATTTATACTTTGGATAAAAAAAAGTGATTTTCATTGTGGCTTAAACTATCTGAATATTGTCATAATTATACAAAAAAAACAGTTTTTAATTAAATTTTCTAACGTTTTTTTAGTTACTAACTATATTATAGTATTTTGAAATATAGCAAATTGCCTTTTTAAAGTATCGTTCGTGTTCATTTTCTAATCTAGAAAGGTGCTGTATAACACTTTGGAGCTTTTTTATGGTCTAAAATATGTTCACCAAAAAAAGTTCATGTATTACTTTTATGGTTCATTTTATAAAAATACCTGTTTCATTCTTCTTTGAATTTCAAAATTACCAAGGATTAATAAAATGTCAAAAGTTAACTGTATAAAATCCGAAAACAATACAGCTTTAAAACGAGAATTTCAAAAGATCTTCAAATAATGCTTTCAAAATTTAAAAAAAATAAATGTTGTGTAAAAATGCTATGAATAATCTATTGGTATTATAAAAATGCATATTGCATATCACATGTTATAAAATAACGGTGAAAAATGTTATGAAAAAATATTTCTGGAGGTTTTTACTTACATTATAAACGGGATGCTTAAAAAATATCTAATAAAATTTTTTTTAAAAGAGTTGTAAAATGCAATTCTATTTAGAAAGCTTAATATTTACAGAAGGTATTTTTAATAGTTTGTTTTTCAACTAATAAAATATACTAAAAATATCCTTACTTATAGAACATAAAAAAAGCTTTTAAATACTGATAATATTAAAAAAAAAAACAACTGTAAATTGTTAAATTAAAAATTATAACTATGATAAAAAAGAAGACTGAAATTAATTTAAAGTATATTTATTGTTTTATTTTGTACTCATAATTTCACATAATACGTATGAGTATATTTATTGCTATTTTAAAAAATTAATTTTTTTCATGAAGTATGGTATTAAATCACAATATAATTTGAATATAACGAATTAATTTATTATAAAAACATTAAGTGGCTCTATAGTGTTTTATGTATTTACTGCATATTATTTTACCTTCATATACCTATTTAAATAGATTGTTTAAGCCTTGAGGTGTTGTTTTAATGTATATGCACTGCTGCAACCTATTAATAGATTTTGTATAGAAGAAGAGAATTGTTTTTTTTTTTTTTTTTGAATGGCAGAATTAAGTATCTAAGTAAAAACAACTTTTGGATTATTAAAATAGCTTGGAAAGTTTTATTCAGCTAGTATACAGATGAGAAATACATCATAAATTTTACTTTTATTACGGTATCTTACGAATTTCCCAGGAGTTCTAGCGACAATAATTCTAAAAAATCAGTAAAAGTACATTAGAAAATGTAGTATATTTTTAGGTAATCTGATCCTCACTATGAATTGTATTGGAAATTTTACCAATTCCATTGATTTATAATTTCTCCAGTACCCATCTCCAATATCATTATTACATACTTTATACTCGTACCATATATGAAATACATTAATTTATTATTTCCTATTATTGTTTATTATTCTTAAAATAATTTATGCATTTGATTAAAAATAAGACAAACACACATGATGACACAAGGTACTAAATAATGTTTAATGAATGCCTTCTTTAATGGAGTATTAGTTATGAAATTTATATTTTAATTTAATTACAACACTATATATTAAGCTACTTTCTGACAAACCCACAAGACGTTTCAAACAAAACTGGTACAGAGATCTACCTTACTTGTTTAAAACATAAACATAATGTATATAATCCATTAAATTCACTGTAAAAGGTGACTCGACTGCGAATTTTCTTTCAAGCCATTTACAGTCGATTTTTATCTGCCTCTTGTCATCAAATTTACTTATCGTATATAATGTATAGATTGTAAATTCTCAATAAATGTTAAATTATAAAAAATAATTTATATGTATATTAAACTAGTTATCTACTATGTTTTAAAAAATAAGTATTAATTAAAAATATATTAGTAAGGTAGATTTATTCATTAAGATATTACAACTTCTAAAGATTATTCGAAAAATATTAAACCATCTTAAGTTATTTTATTGATTTATCTAAGCTGTCGACAACAACTTTCCCCGACGATGTTTATTTTTTCGTCTTTTCTCAGTCAACAATGATAATAATAATAAATATCCCGGAGGTAATCCACAAACGGTTTTTATGTAAGTACGTATCGTCTTGTTCAGCAGGTACATAATAAGAAAGATCTCCTCGTTCTATCTTTCCTGTTATACCTATACATAAAGTCGCTCACAGTATTAGCTTTCCGTCGGTTTTGGTGCATGCACAAGTAAACAAAGCGATTTGTCCTACAAAAATTTCGAGTAAACAAGGGGTTAAAACGTAACCAATTAATTCCAGATAAGTCTTAGCGTTAATATATATAATATTATATAGTATAATGTTATTAATGAGGTCATTTTTATGTTATAATAAATTAATACAATGCTACTTTTTAATTGTCAATAGCTATTTATTAACCATATGAAAGCTCTTATCAAGGCAATAATGTAATATTATATTATATAATGATATTATATACAAATAAACTTAAAATATTAATTCTATTGAACAATGTAAAATTAGTTTTAATGATTTATACGTCTTAATGTTTATTTAATTAAATTATTTACCGTCATTATTTTTATTTTTATTTTTTTGTAAAAAAAAAAAATACATTTAACAAATTGTATAAATAACTTAAAAAAAAAAAAAAATTAATTAAACAAGTCACTGTGTTATTGAAAATAATTGCTTAATTTATGTAAGATTGCAATTTAAATTAATTTAAAAAATATTTAAAAATATTTATATTCAAAAATGAATTATTAGTTAATCACGAATTTTCATTTTTAAATAATCTAGACAATAAACGGGGTTTGATTGATTTTTGTCAACAAACATCGTTAGCTGTAAAATAATTTTTTGCATATTCATAATATTCAATACAATGTATGTAAACAAATTGCTGAATAATAATGATTGTTTTAAAACGTTCGATGATGGATAGTAATTTTTAATATTTTAACGGTTCTTGAATAGTCCTTTTTTCATCATACAATTTAAATTTTTATATTATACAGCATAGCCTTAAATGTGTAATGGTTGGAGAAACATTAGTCATCAAATTTCATGCAGTATTCTAGTACACTCAGGGTTGTGCGCATTACAATAAACTAAAGGTTTTCCATGTATGCAATATATTATATGACATATAGGATGATTCACTATAAACATGTATATTCTCATATTTTACTTATATAATAAGTTTATTCAAAATATAATTTATGGAATTTTTAAATAAACTTAAAGACTGTTTTTGAAATTCTTGAGAATTTTTTATAATACTTAAAAAACGTGTCTTGTGGCAGTACAAATTTCTGTGTTTTTTTTTTTTTAATGAGAACTCTCCTATTTTACTCTAAAATATTTAGTAAATAAATATTTTAAGAAAGTTGATGTACCTAATTTAAAATTCGAGCGATTAGTTTTTTTGTTATTAAAGTTATCCTAATTAAGGATGATTTAAGCAATAATAATGAGTTTTAAAGACATGATAGCTATGATGGTTTAAACAATTTTAATTATCAAGATTAATCTATCAACATTTATAATTTTTAAAAGTAGTCTAAGTATAAGAAATAGTATAATTAATACTATTTATTTTTTTGTGAAAACATTTTTAAGGATTATTATCCTTATGACAATAATTTTAAAAACTGAAAAACTACTCGTTCAAATTTTTATTTTATACATAAATATTAAAAAAAAAAAAAAAATAATAAAAAAAAATATATATATATATAAATAAAAAAATATCCATTAATAGGGGAGATCTTATCTGAAAAACAAAAGTTTGTTTTTCTATAGGGCACTCCTTAAATAGTATAACAATAATTTCAAGAATTTTAAAATTTGGTTTTTAAATATATTTGAAAATTCTAAAAATCAAATGTTGAACATAATTATTGATGAAAAAAGGGATGAGTATGTTTGGTGAACCACCATATATATATATTATATAAATGTAATTATATTCTGGTAATATAATATAAAATATATATTTTCTAACGATTCTTTTTAAGAGAGTGTTTCATTAGTTGATATATAATTTTATACCTAAAGAAAACATATAAATTAAAAAAAAATGATGAAAATCCATTTGGTATTAAAACCCAAACAATATATCTGTACATACACATGTTTTTTTAAAGGATTTTGCATAGGCTTTTTTCTCTGTGATTTGTACATAACAAAAAAAAAAAAAAATATAAATATACATATTTTTTCACGGTCGGGTAAAAATAGTAGGGGTTGGTAAATATATATCCTATAATATGAAAGATATATTTTTTATACCAGAATATTCATAATATTATCGAACACTCTTATGTGGTTATGTTTTAACCTGATTCAGTTCAATTAAATTATAAAATCATATAAAATCAAATCAATCAAAGCATAAATTAAAAAAAAAAAAAAAGTAATGATAATCATTTTCATTTGAAACAAGAATATAATTTTGTATCTACTGCTGTTGAAAACCATTTTTTAATATTTTTAACACACAAATATAATTAGATCAGTAAATCTTATATTCAATTACATTTAAATTATGTAGGTACTCGTTAAATATATATAGAATTATAAATTAGTATATCAGTTTTCGATCCACTAAATATTTCTGTATTTAATTTGATCTGATATAATATAATATAATTAAATTATATTAGTTTAATAGTCGTTTCTAAGACATATATAAATAAAAAAATTAATGACAACATTAAAAACTGTTTGAATACTAAAACATTATATATACTCAAGAGATTCTAAAATGCTTATTTATATATTTTTTTATTGTAAGATTCTTATTTTTTTCCAACCAAAAAGGAATAAAATGTAAAAAAGAAAAGCATTTTACAGGTCCATAACAGAGGTAGCTATAAAAAAATAAATAACGATTTTGTATCTTGTTGTTTTTTTTTTTTAAATAGCGTTATCGACAAAAGTCCAAAAACTTCCCATTTACTTGCTGTTAAAAATATTGACAAGTGGCAGTTTAAATTATTACTCAAACAACTATAGAATATTAAATAAGAATATTATTATAACTTATTAATCAGGAAAACGACAGATGAATAAATTATAATTTATATTATAATATTTTTATATAATTTAAACTTTACACTAATTTATATAATATATAATGTAGGACATAGTTAATTATAATATAATTGTTTTAAAATGTATACAATAAAATATGTATAAATGTGTAACTAATATATAATATTAAAATTTTATTAATACCTAAGTATATTTAGGTACAGAATAGATAACGTAAAATGCTTATTGGGATTCAAACAAAGTTTTTTTTAATAAATGTTAAACATTATATTACTTTTTCAGCTATAATTGTATGTAATAATATATTAATATAGTAACATTGGTATAGAAATATTTTATGCATCTATGGATTATAATGAGCAAGCGGGTAGAATGGCAGATAATTACAACATTTTAATGTAGTTTTACGTGTTTAAACCTTTAGAAACGCATTATTCGCATAAATTTATTTCTACGATGTGAAAATCGATTATCTGTCGTGATGGAAATTTTAATATCCGGATTATACATGGAATTTCTCAAAATCAGCATAACCGTAAAACATGAATAATTTGTATTTAATATTATATTTTATTAACTATTACGTAAGTTTATAAAGTCTATAACATAACGCTTTTAGGATTACAATAATAATTTAACACTATTACAAATATTTGAGATGTATGTATAAATTATCCTATATTTATGATTCAAATTAATTTAATTAAAATATATTTTATACAAAGGATAATAATAAAAAATGATATAAAATAGAATACATAAAAAGATAATATCAGAAAATTCGGGTCAGACTTATAATAATAAATATTGATAATATTTAATTTATACCGGTACATTTTTTGACATGTAAAAATAAATTTAAAACCCTATGGTACTAATTTAATGTGAATTTAACCTATACTATTAGTATTACAATTTAGTAAGCACAAATACACTAAAAAAATAATAATATAATATATTAAAAAATACTATAGATAAAAGAATAAATTAATATTAAATTAATCAACTAGGCAGTATATTTAAGAACTTTTAATATTTAACTTTATACGCTTTAATATAACTTAATAATAAATGTAAATAATTTTTATTGCGATAAAAATTGTACTATTTCTATTTCTAAATTTTGATAAACCCTAAGTCCTTGGTTCACGTATACATTTGCATTCAGTGTCTTTTTGTGACACTTAATGACCTTTTACTTCGTTGTACTTGACCTTCGTTACTTAACAGGATTATACCGGAACTAAACTTTTAGGAATTGTTTTGTCGTATTTTATTTTATATTGGTTGTAACTCAACGATTGATAATTTAACTTAAATTATCATTATTCTCTAAGATATTCGCGGTATGTTAATTAATATCAGTAGTAAATTATTTAATATATTTTAAAAATAAATAAAAAATAAATATCAAAAAGGGAAGTGAATGTTTTGAAAAATATTTTAATTTTTTAATTCGGATTGTTTTAATATTTTAAAAATACAAGTGTATTAACAAAGAAAAAAATATTTAAGAAAACCAAAATGCATTTATAAGATATGACAAGTATAATCCGTAACTTAAAAAAAAAAAATAAAGTATAAAACTTATAAGTAATAAATAGAAATGGGCCCACTTGTAACTAATGTGTATATTATTAATTAAAATTATTGACAAAAAATCTAAATTGAACTGTTGCTTATTATTTTAAAAGATGTTTTCAATGTTTTCAATGCTACAAAAATATAATTAAAATTATCGTGAAGTAGTTTTTCTATTAGGATAATTAGCGAATTACTGATAAAATCGGAAAATAGTCTATACAAATTAGTGTTAAAATCTTCAATCTATAATTTATAAGTTTTATATTCCTTACATGATACTATAGTATCGGTAATCTGACATTAAACTATTATAAAAGTAAGCGTCAGCAAGAAATAATGTTTTATATGGTAATAAAGCTAAAGTGACACACGTAGAATGAAAATTCATCGTCGAGATTATTAACTTTGACTACGTTTATTTTTTATATAATTAGTTAATGATTAGTTTTCGATCTAATTAAGTCGAATAGTGGAATTCATTAAACAGACCTTTCTACTTGGTTATGCGTATGGGCGTTCTGTCTGTCGTGTAATTATTTTGTTTTTGTATAAGTGTGATTATATTTCACTGTATTTATTGTTTAATTTTCGTTCTTATTCAAAATAATATTTTTTGGCACCTGTAAATCTAAAATGTATAGAATATTATAAGACAAGTTTTTTTTGACATTTTTTCGGTTGTGGGTAATAAAATATAATTTTACTCACCTTAATAAAAAATCTAGGTTAAATCTTTAATGACGTTATTTTTCTTAGTTAAGTTCGTTATGTAAATATAAGAAGTTTAAGCAATCAAATTAGTTATAAACATGTAAAATAAGTTAAATCGTATTCAAACCCGATTATTACTTAATAATTATTTTGATCTGGTTTGGACGGTTTAGTTCGATGACGTATTAAAATCAAATGATTTAGTTTTACTTCGTGATCACGGTGGTTGTACAAATGATCAATGAATGGCTACCGACGTATTTATACGAGTATGTAGATGATTTAAGAATAAATTTATTGATTTAAATATATTGTGTATTAATAATATATTATAATAATATGACGATTGATATCGACACGATGTCCACAAGCCAATATTCGCATCAGGTATCTATCAGGCACGAATGAAATGTGAATAATATTGTAGATAACTAGTTATTGTCATTTGTCGGACGGTTAACTACTCGATTTTTATGCAGTACCATGATTGTTCAGTATACACTTACGCCTGTTTAAATTTTCGTCAACACCACGAATTATCTAATACGACTATATTATTGTTCTTGTTGTAGTATTCGTTTTCATCCGTTAGCATTAAGTATGACGTGTTGTAATAGTTACACATTTGGGCGCATAATATTGTCATGTACATTGGCGCTATGGACATCGCGCCGTTCTTTTGGAAGAATAATGTTGGATAGAATATGATATTGCTCGGTGATTTTTGCGTGCGAGTCATTGCAAATAAGTCCTATAATTGTGTGTACTGCGACACACTCTGAAACACACAAAAAATGAAATCTGTACTACGATATTCTAAAGCATGTAGCAAATAATAATTTTTTATTTTATATTACTACTATTTATTTTACATTATTTGTTATAAAAGTTTAATTAAAATATAGTGTGTAGTACAAAATGCAGAAAATTTCAGACCCTGACTGCAAATACGCATCGCGTTCATTGTCGTTTACTGATTTCTCCTGCACCCGATTCCGCTTGCGCGGGTGGCCTGCAGCACCGGAACTTCGCGGGGGTGTGGTTGACGCGTATTAGATGGGTTGTAACGATGACACAGTCGGTCGGACGGGGTTCGAATTAAGTACCCACACATTGAACCGTTGTTTCGGTTACCATTTCAGGCAAACTATTATGTAATACGATATATAATACTATACGTACTCATACAATATTACACACATTTTAAAATAATTAAACTAACATATTATCACGACGTGCATTTTATATTATAGTATATTATATAAAGGCAAAATTATTATAATAAGTAAGTAATCAAATTTTTTTTAACGCTGAAAATCATACGATCATGCGCCATATCGTCGTCATCGTGACGTTTTCCGGCCTGGCTTTTTTTTTTTTGTCACGTACATATTTTTTTTTAAATTTTAATATATTTGTTTTATCTTTCATGCTCAATTAGGTTTATTTATCGAACAAAATTTTCGAACTTCAAATGTAAACTCAAGTATTTGATATATTTCTTAAAAATGTTTTATGCATTATTAGATATTATATTGAATATGTAATATTTTAATTTAACCGTCTTGTTTATGTTTTGTTAACTGAACTTAAACAATCTGATTAAATTATAAATTATGTATAAGTTTCATCCTAATTATTGCTTTAAGAATATGATAAAATTATAATGCACGTAAAGAAATTAATCAAGTTAATTTTGTTAATACTTCATAAGTATCTAGTTAAGTTGATAATATAGTGATTAAACTAATCTTTTATTGAATCATTAGTGTATAATAGATATATGATTAATAATCCACTAAATAAAATGTGATTGTTCTAATAAATTATCTTGAATAGGTATAGTGTAAGGTATAAGGTGTTCTTAAAATGTGTATATTTAAAAAAAGTTTAACTTGATTAAATTATTTTCTTCAACTCTATGAATAAACTTAACTCGAAAATATGGAATAGTTAAGGAATTCGTTTAAGTCAAACAAATTGTCTTCAATCTTACAGAGTACATGATGTATTGTACTTGGAAGATGAAAATATTATTCATATTTTTAGAATTCTTAACATTCCCTAAAGTTCGTTCATAGTTGTGTGTACGTGTGTCAAGTGAATTTTTCAATCAAAATACGTGTCGCATGTGTCATAAATAATTTTTATTTTATAATTTTAAAAAGTCAGTAAAAAAATATCTACCCAGTATCCAGTTTTTATATTTTTGACATGTCATTTAATATCGGTACATTTTATATATTAAGCACCAATATATAAATATTGATGCTATTTTTTCATTTACATTATTTATGGTTATTCATAATATATAAAATATGGATTGTTAAATTTATTATAATGTTTTCCTGTTTCAGTGGAGACACAGATGGGGCGTTATGACAAAACTATCACCAGCTGCAGGTGAGTACATAGAGTTAGTTATTTTTATATTATGATTTATGAAACAAAAAAGCAGTGTGTAACTATATATTTTAATTAATAAGGATGAGTTTATCAACCAATTATCGTTCAACATGCAAATATTATAATGGAAATGCATTTCTGGTTTTTATATTATTCACTCAAAATGTTTGTTGATATTTACAACCATTGACGATTTCAACCTTTACTGCCGTTTTATACAGGAAAGGTTGAATGTTTGTTTTTTAAAGGGTCAAATATGTAATGTTGGCATTTAATAGGGTAGTATGTATATTTTTTGAAACGTATAGTATCATAAATAAAATTTGTTTAACGAGATACTATAATTATATTTATGGTAAATTATCTATCATTATTTTATAACGAAATTGAACTTAATTTTTGTTAAATAATATAATTAATGGTATGAAATTACATTTTAAAAACAATATGTGAACACCACATATTATAATGCGCGCTTCTATATTTTAAATAGGATCAAATCACTTTTATATAATAATTGTATTTAATTTTGTACATAATAATATTATAATATTCATTAATAAAAATCATTATTTAGTGCACAATTGCTCCAAAATCAAGAAGTCATTTATAATTTTAGGATTATAAATTATTATTCTTAATTTAATTATTTAACACTTATGCGTAACATATACACACTATAATCAAATAATTTTAATACCATTTTTTTTTTTTTTAATGTATATTAAGTATAAATAAAAATTAAAATCTACCGAATTTTCGAAAATAGTGAATACTCATTTTATTTTCGGCTTCACAGCCGAATTTTCGACTTACCCATAGTTACCAATTTATTCTGACCATAAAAATATCTCTAGTGTGTTGCAATTTCCTCTACCGTCAAGTCCAAAGTAAATAATGATCCCGTGTGTTAACGATTGGGCCAATGAAGTGAATAAGTATAGAGGGTGAAAACGAAAAAAAAAACAACACGCGAATACACCATTTCTATTTTATTTTTCTTATAAAAGTTCCCCTTAGACATCAATGGACCAACAATGTATTTCTCCTCCTCTTTCTACCAAAACATTTGATGGAATTGGGAAAATACGACTAAAAAAATCATATGATTCATTGGTTTAATGAGTGAACATAATTTATTAAAAATAAACATTTATGAGGTATTGACGAGGTACAAATAATGTTATAATGTTTAAATTTGTGTATATTTATAAAAAAAAATGATTATGTTAAAATTATAATTAATGAGTCAAAGGAGAGATATTTTGGTTTTTTTATGATAAATTCAAAACAAATATTAAAGAGGGGACGATGATATGTTAAAAATAATAAATTTACTACTATGTCGGTGCATTACAATGCACTGGGCGTCATTTATATCGCTTAGTTTTTCCGTAGGGGTCTTAACAATAATAACACGCGGGGCGAATCTGTACTAAAGTGCGGAAATTTGCATAATTACAACAATGCGTGTGTTTTGCATTCGGCGAGTGTCTCGTATTATTTAAATTAACAAATACACCGTCGCCAATGTTGGAAACATTCTTCAAATAGGCATCTTCCTTTCCTCCACATCGCTTTTATTGCGTACAGTTATATATTATTATATGTTGCGGTGATATTTACGTTTATAAAGACAAAAACCTTTTACTCGTATTTCGTGTACAGAACAAAAATAGAAAGAATGAAAGTAATAAGCATAAGCATTTTAAAATTAATATTATAATTAATACAAAAAAAGTGTTCAAATATTAATTTTATATCACGCCCAAAAATAATACTATAGTATAATATTTTTTATATTATTTCTTATATTATTATCAGTCAAGTTTGAGCGTGGATTGAACTTTTAGTGTGTCAACATATTTTTTGTTCAGTAGTTAAAAAAAACAAACTGTGAATTATAATTAAAATTTAATAAGAAATTAGTGAATTTATTTATTTTGAATCAAAATGTAGCGATTACAGAGATCGTTACATATTTCAACTACATTAAAACTAATGTGAAGAATGTGCCTCATAACAAAAGTCATAATTTATAAAACAATTAACCAGTAGAATTTTCAAATAAAATTAAAACGCAAGTTATAATATTTTACAAAAATAGTAAAAAATGTATATGGTATTATTGACTTATTTAATATATTTTGTTTTAGGTATTGTGCCATAATTAATATCATAGTTAGGTAATGTATTACATTGTAAATAACTATGGAGAACATTATACTATTCTGTTGTTTTTGTTAGATAAATTATATTTTCTGTATATTAAGCTAGAATGTTACAACAATATAACAAAGTTAAACACAATATTTTATGACTACTGCATGAATATACACGAAGTTTTTTGATAGTTATTTATTTTCTGTATTTATTATTATATGTAGAGTATATTTTTTACTCCGTTTCTTTATCACTCTATTGTTTATTTTGATTTAATATATTTTCTCGACATTCTTATGAATTTTAATTTTATTATGGTTTTAATGTTTGGTATGTCTTAAATTATATTCCACGTATACATTTTAAATTTAATCGTATATTTGTTTTACATAATTTGTTAATTTTCAACATAAGTGTTCGTCCATCAATTGAATAAGGCTCAATTCAATTATTAAAACTATATTATGCCCTTATTGATAAATATCACGATGTTATATTATACCTGAACTCAAGTGTTGCTAAATGTACTTACGTATAGGTAATTAAAAATATGAGCATCATTTAATTGTTGTCAGAAAATTAAGAACCTGAAAAAAGTAAAAATAATACAATCAACACTTCGTTGCGAGCGTGTGTGTATGACATATTTTCATTTATTTTTTGTAAATATTAAGCCGTTTATCATCTTTACGGCATGCTATTATATGGATACAATCGGACAGGTTCCCTCCGTAGTTTGTGAATTTAAACAAAACAGATTACGCCGTTAGTCCATTTTTTTTTATCGTTTTTCATTATTTTTGTTAGGCATATATAGTGCGAATGACTTCCTGCGTTCGTAGACTGTCGGACGTCGGTGGCGTCATACATCGACATCATTGTTTAGCTACATAGTAATCGCCACCACTGCCACCGTGGAAAGGCAAAACATTCTTTTTGCGAATGTTATTCGCACGACTGGTGATTTAATAATGTTTTTTATTCGTTTCGCGCTCCGAGGCCCAGTAGTTTGTCTGTCGCGCTCGTAGAACATCTAGCTGGGGAAATTGTGCCGGTGCCTCTGATTTCCATTTCCCCGCAGTGCCGTTCACTGTGTACGGTTCGTCGGAGTTCGTGCACAACTTTACTTTTACCGTTGTCCCATTACAGTTGAGTCGTTTGTCGTACGACAAATACTACGACGATATACTACTATATACAGTAGTCGCTGTCCGGCAATGAGCGCATTACGACTTAAGGGTACATAAATATACATATACAGGGTGGTTATTTTATTGTAAACCATGAATTGCCTGAAATTTCTTAGAATATACAAGTAGTTTTAATTTTAAAAAAAAAACCCGTTTAAGATAAAAAGGTTTATAATCATTTAAAGAAAAGAAATTGAAAATACCTCGGATTTTTCGAATTATATTATTGACTAAATCTCGTTCACCATCAATAATTTTTCCCTAGCCACGAAATTATTCTAAATTTAAAACGACAACTAGTTTTCTTTGAAAATTCACTCGTCAAATCGTCGTGCTAGAGTAGTAATATACCTATATAACATTCGCACGGAAAACAACTGTGCCAAATTTAAACGTAATTTAGTTATTTTCCAATGTTATCCATCGCACTTGCATTCATATGGGCCTACATTTATGTTTTCGCTCGTACTAGGACTTTCGAAAAAATAAGCTCTAGGACTGTAATGATCTAAGATATCGACTGGTTCACGATAAAAGAACCACCCCGTATGTGCAGGTACATAATATAGCGACGACGCAACCATTATATTATTATCTCCGGTGTGCCACGTGAACAATTTACCACGTCCCTAAACACCATTGCTGCCGTCGCGCGTACTGCCGAGCCTGCAGCGTGTTTTTGGATTAATAATAGGAAATTTAGTCGTTTGGGAGAAGCGCGCTATGGGCGATACGATCGTGTATAATGTTAATATAATAAATTATATACTATAATAATATTAATATCTCGAGATACGTGCCTCGGCCATAATGGACAGACGGAATTCGGAAACAGAACGTTTATTAGAACCATGTAGGTATACGACGTATAATATGCGCTTAAATGTAAAATAAACAGCGGTGTATTGGGTAGGGGGAGGGTATACAGCTCCCACTAACTTCTCTAGTTTTAGCGTATTCTCACTAAATGTATGATGATACGTGGGTATTATCATATGTGTACCCATTAGAATTTTCGATGACTTAAAATAAATAAACTACAATAATTAGTAATATTAAATTTCCATAAATTAGTTATAAGTCATAGATGTGCTATAGATATCAGGTGATAATCAAAATATATTTTTGAGACCCGAGCAAGCCACGAACAAAAACGTATCAGACAATTTATATTTGTTCTTTAAAAGTCACGTGTAATGTACAATTTTATGATTCAAGTTTTAGAAAAATACTACAATCAATATTTAAAAAATGACCTTTCTCGAGTACTTATAACTACTTGTATCAATCTAATTTATATGAAACATACTTAGCGATAGCCGGATTAACTGTTCAGTTCACATAACATTATACGCTGTCGAATCACATTCGGTATAACGATATACGTAATATGTTTTTATTATTACTATTTAGTACATAACGCTGGTCGGCAGATTTGGCCGGCGGCGGATGACGGACAAAGTGCATTAAACGTCGTCATTGGCGTTATTGCGACGTGTAAAACGGTTCGAACGACCAATTTATCGATTAAATTTCGCACACACACACATCACACATTATACAGCATCGCTGCCGTTTGTGTTTTTCCTTCTTTTAGTCCGTTTTTGGTGATAAAAAAAAAAAAAAAAAAACAGAAGAATTCAAAACAACGTTTCAAGGGATGTACGTATATAGTGGTCGGTATTTGCCCAGAGCTGCTGATGGAGTTTAGCGATTGTCCGCGTCATATGGTCTCACAACTGCGTTGTATATTCTATTATATGTATGTGTGTGTGTGTGTGTGTGTGTGAGTGGATAAATGTTTGCTGTACGTTCGGTCGCCCAACGCCCTGCCGCGCGCGCGATCGTGCACTGTTTAAACAGACGACTATAATAATATATATATATATATATGCTGTGTCGATATTTTTTGCGCCGCCCGGCCGCCGCGGAATTATTTTCCGATTGTTTACCGGCCGTGTTCGGCGTGGAATTACGGATATACCATACTAACAGTATTGTATATCGGTGTATAATAATATATAGCGTAGGTAACATTGGTATAATCCGTACACTATTGCAGCCCAATACCTACGGTCGGTATAGACACAGTGAACGCGTATATATTTCACCGCCACGGCGTATCTGTGGCTATAAAAACGACTGTATATATATATATATATATAATTATTATTATACGGTCTTGCCGCACAGAACCGTTTATTATTGTCGTAGTAGGTCTATTCCGCTGTTAACGCGTATACCCACCTATTACCATTAATTATTTATTATTTCGTGATCTCGTTTTGAATTTCAATCACGGTTTTTATGTACGGGCACGATAATTGTAATTGCCCTTGTGCTGTGAAAATAAGATGCGATTTTCAAGTTATTGCGTGTACGCGACTCGTGTCTCCGTAATATGGATCGTTCAGCTTTGCTGGTAGCAATATGATGTATGTAATAACAGAGATATTATTAAACACGATCATTTTATCGACGAACGAGTAATAACAACCGATGTGATGTTTTATGAATCATCCAGACATTACTGAAATTTAAATTATTTTTATTGTGTTGATGTAACCGACTAACTGTGTTTGTTTGACTTAAATATATAATACGTATTTTGCTACTACGCCCGCGGAAAAATAGACGTGACAAGTGGTTTTAGACTTAATGCAAAACTTTTTTAACTTAAAAAACTTTTCTTAGTAAATTAAATATTTTTAAATTATTTCTATATAACATTTAGTTGTTTAAAACAAAATTAATTTATTTTTAAAGAAAAATAAATTAATATTTTAATTTAAAAACGATTAATTTTTTTTTTTTTTTTATAGATTTTTATGAATTATAATTAGTATAATAATTATAGTCTATAGACATTTTTATTGCAATTTTATAATTTTATTATAGTCATTAAAAAGTGGTCATATTTATTTATTTTTTTATTATTGTACTCCTATGTATTCATTATATTTCTGAAGTTATGAATACTTTAAAGGTAATATTAATGGTGTATCCCTTTTTCTGTTAAAATTATCTATATACGAATACGCATAAAACAGGGCGCGAATAACAACTATAACGAACCGTCCAAAAAATGGATTGTATGAAGTAGTTATCAGTAATTATGATTTAACGCTATTTAAGAAAAGGTGAATAGAATTTGAACCTATTTGGTTTGTTGCATAATAAATTAATAAGCAAAAAGGGTGTGGGAATGATTACCTACTACGCATGACTAATCAGGCGGAAAAAGTTATAGGGAATCCTTGCCCGATAAAAGGTAGTTTTTATGTGTCCCCTTTTAGTTCTCTTTTGATATAAAGCCATCTATCTGGAATTATAGTGGACACTTTTTTTTTTGGACTCTGTCCTTTTTCTCTGATGTGTTTAATAAATTACTGCAGATTGGATTGCTCGACCTCACTGAATACTTAATGTAATGTACAATTGTCTCTCAATTCTTTATATAGATAACGTACCTACCAAAATGTTCATTTTAGATTCTATTTCTTTCTCTTCGCGTTAATATTTTTATTTATTTATCAGAATTGTGTAATGTATCTACACGTTTGGTATTTTATTTCATTCCATAAATTAAAGTATATGATTCAAAATATCCTTACAACAGTAACTCCCCATGTTAAAAAGTGTATTGAATTTTTTTTTTAAAAATATTTTGTGTTGGATCCTGTGATGAAATTGAATTTTTTTTGTATAGATTGTACATAATATATTAACATTTTATTCAATTATTATATATTTATATTATATTATTGGGAATTTTTATTTTTAAATAGTGTATTAATAATATCCAAATTACGACTAACAGTAAATGAAGTATATATTATCTAGCAATAATTTACATACAATACTGAAATATTATTTATATTATTTGAACTTTATTTTATATTATAAAATATCTACGATATATCCAATAACATTTTAGGAATGACGAAGAAGCTATAGGTTTAAAACATTTTGGTTCATGTTTTCTAAATTAACTATTTATAATTAAATACATTTGTGATCTTAAATGATATACTGCGATTATCGGATGTTCAAGTGTATTTAAGTATGAACCGCCTTAGTAAAATTTTTTGTTTCGAATTTATTTTATAAGTTATAAGTATAATACCTATAGTTTTTTATAAACTACAATAATTATATAACTAATATGATACCACACGTGTTTATCTACATACGTATGTTAATAGGGTACTGGTTTATTATTTGCCCATCTGAGCGTGTGAAAATGTTATCCTCACCATTATTATAATCAATATATCGCGTTAATGATCTAATAATTCAATAAACCTCGATAAAAACATTATATTACTCTAAGTAATTTATTCGTATGGGTTATCAAATGACCAAAATCTAAATTTGTTTTAGACCAGGATTCATATTTTTTTCTGTCAAATAGATACCTAATGGTAATTTTTGATAACATATATTAAAACATATCGAGGAACAATAAAAGCTAAATTATGAAGATCTATTTCATATAGTTTAAGTAGACATAACAGAATTTCGGCCTTCATCTTTATTTAATTTGGTTTGCAAAATAATAATAATCATTATAATACAAATTGATAGATTATATTAATACATTATTATATCTATTTTTCAAAAATATATTATTATTATTACTTATATTTATAATTTTTGGAAGTATTTAATAATAAAATAAATTATTACCACTTATTGTGGACGGCGAGGTGATGAAATTTGCTTGCACCCGTGTGATAATAAATCAGTATACCGTTAATAGATTATTCAACACGAGAACAGCTTATATATATATATATATACTTATTATCCGAAAACGTATATTATGGCTATTCTAGCTCTTTTTTAATGCATAGTGTAGCACATTATTCTATAGGTACTTATTTGTAGACGGTGAAAAAAGGTTTGATTAAAAATCGACGTGAATTTATTGGATGGCGACAAGATGGACGCGGAGAAAACGGACAATGATGGTTGTAAATAACGTGGGCTACAGGTTATTGAAAATATCGAGGTTACAAGCAAGCACTGAGTAGGTACACCATACAATGACATGGACCACGTTTACCATCATTTGTAAAACTTCATTTCAGAATATGATTGTATTTAAATATAAATAGATGTATACTTCAATAATTATTATTTAATGAAACCGGGATACCACTGCATGTTTTCGTGTTGAGTTACGCATATTAAATTCGTAGACAACGTGTTTTCGACATTTTGTTACCCACATATTAAATGTATCGAATAAGATATAACACAGTATAGTCAATATCTGATTCAATATTGTTACAGCACGCTACCGTAAATCACAAGTTTCTAAAAATAATAATGACAAAAATAAATAATAAACGTTGATTTTTGAAATTTTTACTGACTGCTTATTTTATCATTCTCTACTTATGGTATAATTTTTTTTTTTTTATAGAGATCGATATAAAAATGATTCACTGGGTAATTTTTTTTTAATTTAATACTAGATTCCAAATAAATAGTTTTTATATCTGTATAAAATTATTAAAATTAATGATTTATTTTATATGTACTTTATGTTCAAATTTTTACAAAAATTTTACACCTATAACAGTGACCTACTAGAAAACTAATGTTTAACTCAGTAGTAGGTTTAGAAAATCCAAGGGATTCCTCGGTAAAATATTCACAAAACGTGTTGTATGACGATTTTTAGTATAATTATTTGTTAAATATTTAGCACACAAAATATGTGCATTGTATATTTAATCAACAAACTAACAGAATAAAATTATAAATATCAAGTATTATCGTGTATTATAATAGGTTTATATATTAACCGGTAACACTTATTCGCATTTTGGTGTAATGTAACTTGTGATGCGTGAGTGTACAGCTGATAAAAATTTTGTCAGACCTGACAATCGTTAATAGATGTGAAAGTGTGTTCGTCACACAGTCATGGGTTTCAAATAACCCCAAAATACTACCGCAAAAATAAATTATTTATCGTAATACATTTTTTTTTTTTTATTTAAAATTATTTCTTATATATTTAATTTTATTCATCGATATCTTATAAAGGGAGGTAGACATCACGCAAACTCGTCGTTAAACCATTACTGTAATATATATAATATGTATATATATATATATATATATATATATATAAAAAACAGTTTTGATTCGATAAACTTTCAATAACAGCAGCTTTTAGACGGCCGCCAGTTACGAACACGCTCACTCGTCTTTTGTCAGCCTACCGCTTCCACCTCCACTGTGGGCCGTCGGCATTTATTTACACACGTGGTATATATCTATATACATGCATTATATAAAATGCCAACGAAACGGTCGACGTGGAAAAGCCGGGACGATATCGTCATCAATCACTGACACATGCCATTTCCAAACATCATCAAGGTTTCCACCACACGCTCTACTAACACAGACGCAGGCGCATATACACTAGTATACTCACACACGCTCACACACATACGCTAATAAATGTATACTATACAATATAATAACGCCGACATCCATTATTATAATAATATGTATTTTTGACGATATGCACTTTTGAGAGCTGTTAGACTTTGGAGGTGGTTTGTAGGTATTCGTCCATCATTCATATTCGCTCCGCTGTGGAACTGAGTTAAGATTAATTCGAGATACATTGTAAAGGTATTTTGTTTTCCTAATGTATAATATGATATATATATATAACTTAGTGATATACAATACACATTACATATTATAGAAAACCCCATATAGGTACAGGAAAACTGTTGTCTATTCAATTGCACATATTTGAGTACCTATAAATTCCTTGTTTAATGCTTTTGTTTTACATATAGACTTAAACAAAAATAGTTTCCCTCTTGCTTTATTATTTTCCATCTATTATGTATGCATACAGTACATTATATTTAGTATAAAATAGACAGAATATACTCATTTACTTTTGCACGGGACGGAGAAGAATTTAAAAAACGGCCCGTCACTGATATTTAAAAAATATGTATAGGTACTTCGTTTTGTTTCACTTTAGTATTTATTTATTTACTTCGTCAAAAGTTTTGTTTTCGTACAAGTGTGCAATATATTTTTAGATATGAATATGAAATATGTTTAATATATAGTATATATGCATAATATGTCGAATAAAATTCGGGGATTTTTAAATATGATTTTAATAGTTGAAAAACTATTGTCATTTAAATAAGTCTTCTTTCATTTTCTAATAGAAAAAAAAAAGAATATTAAAAGTACATTCAAATTTTATATACGTACATAGATATGTTACAGTAATAGTATATACAATAATTATTCCTTAAGATATTATTTTTAATAATTTGAATATTTCATTTTATTATTTTTATTAAAAATGTATACATCAACAAATACAATCTATAGAGTATTATCTTTTGCAATTATACTATTCCAAAAAGCTATTGTGTTCCTCAATGTTAAAATTAATTTAAAAATATGAGTTGTATTTGGTAATTATAAATATAATTGATGTAATTGGTATCATGTTATTTATGATTTTAGATTTTTTTTTAAATTTTTGTTTAAAAATGGGATCAGCTTTTTAACTGATTTGAGGTAAGGTAATGTACGTTACACGCTTTCAAGTGTTATCAACCAAAAGGGAAGTTGTTAAAGTTTTTGGGTTATCCGCTTAACAAGTCCATTTATGTCTGTCGGTGTAAAGGAATGGTAGGTGAGCTCGTTAAGACAATGACGGACGAGCATTTCGTCAAGAATTTATTTCCTAGCTGAGAGACAGTTTTTGAGGCTAATTCTGTACGCCTGTTATCCCCTTATATCTCGCATCACTCGGTAATACAGTTAATAACATTGTATAATACTGTTTCTACTGATAACTAAAACGATTTATCAGCACAATGACCATAGCTGATTCTAGCACATGAATTTTTGTTATTTTTTCTGGTTTTTATATCCCGTGTTTAACTTCCGATGCATACTTTACGGCTCGTTAATGCAAAATTCACTGAATTTCCTGAGTCACGCATCAATTGTTTGACCGGATACACATCATTCATATGCGCCTCAAAATCCTTTTATATCCAAAGTTTCACCGGAATGACATCACGATTGCTAGGAACCAATAAATTATAAACGGCCATGTTCGCACTATTGTAAAGTTGTTTTGAGGGTAGATTTTATGATCGAACTTGGTTTTACTGTACTCCGTAGGAATATTATATGAGTTATTATTTATATCATTCGGTATGTCAAACTTAGTGTACGTATGGTGTCGAAATTAATTTAACAACGTGTACAAACTTTTTAACCACTTTTGAAATTTATTAAACTGCAGATAATCTTGAGAATGATTTGAAGTAAAAGTTTCAAACTATAATATATCAAATATAAATATAAATAAGTTTTTTTTGTAATTTATTAAATTGTTATTGAAATATTAATACTATTAATATCTCGTCATTTTTAATTGACGTTCATTAGGAGTAAGAAAACTAGGATGTGCGTAGTTCAAATGTTTCAATTTATCATAATATTTTACTTTAATTTATATAGCTCAAGTGCGTTCCTAATAGTTCTACCGATATTTTTGCTAACATCCGGTTACCTGAATAATTCTAAATTATATTGATATTATTTTAATATGCGTTCGAGAGATATTGATAATTTTTTTGACAGTAATTTGAGTAATATTTTGAACCATTTGTATGTAGAACAGAATTTTACAATTACTGAAATTGTAAATGTTAATAAAAATCACTTTGGTGGTGTAAATCAGGGGCTAAATAATATAATTTTTATTTTTATATTGGAATGAAATTAGCTTATAAAAATTTTACGGGCATAATAAAAATACTATAAGGATATTTTGAGATGTATTAAGATCTTTAGTGGTATTTAAAATTTGATTCCAGTCATGGGTGTGTAAAGGTTTGTTGGTCGTATGACTAATTGCTTTTTATTCCATAAATACAAATGATAAAAAAAATGGTTCAATAGAAAGGCATTTGAAAATTAAATTCTAATTTATAAAACAATTTTGTTCATATATCACGTAATAGTTTATTCAATATTATATTATCTATTATGAAGTGCAGCATTAACGAATTGAGAAATTTTAGTCTTTTTAACTTGACAATGTTGTATTAATTATCTTGATGAGCGGAATAATATTTACCAATTAAGATACTTTTTTTTTTACTTAACAATAATAATACATTATTAATACTAAATAAATTATATTTATATTATAATACTATTTCATATTAAATTATAATATTATATTAGACTAGAATAGATATTAAGAATAATTTTATTCTTATCGTATATGCTACTATTTTGCCTACATAGTACGCCGTGATCATTTTTTTAAAAATAATTTATAATTTATCTTAAAAGAATAATATTATACTAATAAAAATAAAATATATTTTCATTTCTATTTTTTTTTTTATAAATAATTTGAAATTATTTATTTATTTATTCTTGTTTTTGTGTTTGATTATTTTAAAACTGCTACAATCAGTTATGTATATCTACATATTTTATAATTTCTAGATACTATTGAATAAAATATTTATATAATGTAAATAAATTATTGATTATTTCATTATAAAAATACTTTAGAACATAATTTTATTAGCTAATTTGTAAATTTTCATTTGTATTTATTTTTTTTAGTTATAAATATAATTATATTATGATGCGTATGAAATGCAATGATATCTTGTATGTTACGTAATATACATACATGAAAATGTTTCTGTAATATATTCTGATTATTTCTTATTTACGATTTTTAGTAATTAACGATAAATATTGTTTAAAAAATATTTTATATGTATCTATATTTTATTATGAATGCATAACAAAGATTATTTATACTGGAGGATTAATGTGAATTTCTTATATTTTTAGTATTTAATTCTAATTTTTACACATTAAAATCAAATATAAATTTTTAGAGTTTTATCAGTAACTTTTTTAAAATAGCACCAATAATTTATTGCTTAGAAAAATATATGTAATATTTTTTAAATGGTAATTTTAAACCTATAAACAATTTGTAATAAAAAAAATATGTTTTGAAAAATCTAGATTGATATGTTTGAATAATTTTTATTTAAAAAAATAAGTAAAGTACGCATATTTATAGTATATTACCTGATAAAAAATATGAATTTTCTAAAAAATACTCTACTTTATTTAGATAAAATATTATAATAATAGAAGTTTAAGGAGAGCTGTCCTCTGTAAAGCATTTTATCGAGTTATGTATATTTCATACAGTAGGTTTACTGTGAAATAAATAAAGCTACATGTAGGTACCATTAAGTTTATTTTTATCATTCTTGAAATTTGAAAAAAGCTTATCTACACATTTGTTAAAAATTTTCATTTCTTCTGATTAATGGTTTCAAAAAATGTTAATAGGATTTTCAGTTAGTTTTTAGTATCATATGTGCAATATTTTTATAACGAGATGATTTGAGTTGATCGTATACAAAATACATTCATGAATTACAAATAAGGTCATAACGAATGTTGTGCTATGGAAAGTGCATGAAAAATTAATCTTGAGTTAAGGTTTTTATGATTATTCGTATTTTGCTTCTTCAAAAAGTAATTAAAATTATATAAATTAAATGATAATAAACTCTGGAGTATAAAAGAAGTTTTTCTTTATTAACGCTTCTTATTTTTACACCACGTATCTCGATCATTGAATGTACGGATAATAGGAATATACCCAGATAAGCTAGTGAATGGAGAAATCACGTTCAGTGTACTAAATGTTAATTAAATCTTTGTTCGGACTGTTTAATGTAAAATGTACAAGTAATTTTAAATGAAAAGTGAACGTATTATTTGGCACGTTCGTTATAGATCAGTAATATAGTAATATGTTATAACTATGTACAAACACGTTTTGTATCCTTAATGCACGTGATGAACCTAATAATATTATGATTTTAGTGTACTAAAATACATTATACGTATATCTAAATCGTAATTAATGAAAATTTAATTAAATCAGTATAACTAATATATAATCAATTATATACATTCCAATTACGAGTTAAACAGATAATTATTCCGGTTTTACAATGTCTTTTTAATTTTTATTTCTTTTGAATATTAAATATTATTTTTTATTATTTATTACAATTTGTTGACGCTATTACAAATAGTAAAATACAATTTTTTTAATAATTAAAAAAAACTAAAACTAAAAATGAAAAAATAAAAATAGTTGCGCCAACATCATTTTATGCCAAAATGAATTTTGTATTTTGTTATAATTAAAAAAAAAGAATAACTAATTTAACTAATTAAAAAATACTTAAATTTTTTACTAAAAGTGACCTACTTAATGGACAATGATAAGGCACACTCAACACTCATAGCTAATATTCAGTATAGTGACAAAATGCAAAGTACATTAGTATTTTAAATTCACATTTTTTTTTCAAATCATTTTTTTATCGTATTATGAGTAGGTTTTATTGATATCTCACCTTTTCTTTTGAATTTAGGTTAAAAATTGTAATTATACGATATAAGTACTTAATGGTTTTGATATCAGACTCGGAATTTCATGAGACAACATGATAAACATGACATTTGCAATAATTTCATAGAAACTTTTTAAAACTATTATATTGGAATTTATTCTCATAAGTATCGCAATAATAATAATAATAATAATAATAATAATAATAATAATGATACTATAAAAACCATAAAATATTACATGTAGATGAAATTTTATTGGACGTAGATGTCTACAATCAGACTATTGCATAGTATTGCGTAGAACGCGTATGTTTACAATTGGCTTGTTGCGGCTTATCACCCTAAAGCGTGTCCCCTGACGATCCACGTGCGGGGTTGCTGTTAGCCTGTCAAATTAACGTCACTTTGCAACATCCCTTCCATCTAGTCCCTGATCTCACGGCACCAGATGTATATAGCGAAGCAGTGGTTTTTTGATATAATAAGCAAAACAGAAAACAATACCCGTGGTGCAACTGCCATATAAAGAGTGGGGTAAAGGGCGGGTTTCCGGTCGAAAATGTCAATCAATTTACTGTTGTCAATCGACAAAAGGTCGACATTTAGCTTTTGGGTGATGGTGTTACGCCTCGAAAAATGAAGAGATGATATAAAAAAAAGTGTATAATATACTCGCCTAATGAACATGCGCACGCATTAATAATCACCACTGCTGGCTGATTCTGACAATTTCTATCAGAGGACGTTGAATTGATTATTTTCACAATTCATGAACTCCTGTTATGGGGTATAATGTGCATCCGTCTGATCACGTATATATACTTACATACTTTTTGCCTCCGCTATCACGTACACTACATGTATATTCAAGTACTTTTTTGTTTTTTGTTCCTGTTCCCTCTTCTGTGTTATAAAAAAAAGCCATGTATAGCGTTGGTTTCAGTAAAAATTTGTTAAAATAATAACCGCCTAAGGTGCCGGGTGCTGTAAAAAAATTATTTAACCTTTTTTACGCCACCCATTGTGAATAATTATAATTTAAAGATTTATTCGCCACAAATAATGTATGTGGCGTTTGCTAAAAATAAAATTCATTAAAAATAATTTAATTTAATTTTTTAATTTTTTCTCGTTAAATTATAGTGTTATTTTTATATTAGTACGATACAATCGTTTTATTTTTACTCGTATGTACGATTTCTAAAAAAAAAAAAATTATTAGAAAAGTCACTTAGAAATATATTACTTGTCTATTATATTAATTTCATTATTAGTTAAATATTTAATTAAAATTGTTTTGAAATGAGATGATTATTATAAATTTTAAAATTCATGACATGGATTACAACCTTTGTTTAAACATTTTCATCGACAGTATATTATAAATTATAATATAAATTGGCTACAGAGTTTTCAAATGTTACGATTTCAAAAATAATACTGTAATCTAAATAATATTACTCATACACATTTTTATTTTTAAGATACCTACCTCTAATAAGCATAAAAAGTATCTGTAGAATAAAATATCCTACATATTTTACTATTTAAAAACTGATCGTAGTATATTATTAAAAAAAAAAAAATACACATAATATGTATAATATATTACAGTGTCATTATATAAATATTATTAATATTTCTATATTAGTTTTGATATACAGTGAAAAAATTGTATACTATAAACATTACTTAATATTAGTTTGTTGTTAATTCGTTAGATAATAAAAAAAAGATTGGCACAACAATAAGCTTTAAACAAAGGTGATAGAATATTTCAAAAAATTGTTTCAAATGTAAGATACGAAAATAATAACTTCTAAATAATGTAAGTTGTTATAATGTATTTTTTTTAGTGCTTAAAATATAACTATAAAATAAATAAATAATTTTTTTTCATTTTCAATAACGTTCAATAATAGTTACGAACGAAAGTCCTAAGTCTCTTAAGCTTAATTATAGATATTTTATGCTGTAATTTTAATTTTTTTTCCGTAAAATATGTATATAGATACTTTTTATTAATATGAAAAAGACATTAATATTGATATATTTTTATATTGTTCACTCCTGTTTTAATATTACATATTACTCATTTTGATTAATGTCTAAAACCTTAATATTATGTATATTTATAATGCTAAAACACTAACTTTTTCTAATAATATATAGAAGTTCTTTTTGATAATATATACATTTTTACATAAAGATCATATTATTTTAAAAATAACACGGTATATTATAGTTACTTTATATGAAGTTCTTTCTAAAGTAATTAATTTTTGACAATCAGGTGACAATTTCTTATTGTAATAATTTGTAATCGACGAGTACATCATTAAATTTCTGTTACTGTAGAATAACAAATAAATCTCATTATTTTAAATAGCAGTTATCTTAAGAAATTACTTTTTAATATCGTAATGGTTTTAAAAATTTTATATTTGCCTACTATAAAATCCGTAAATTCTATTTGTTATTCGATTTTGCTAAATATTTTAATACAATTGGTGATAAAATATTAATGGTATGGGAATAATTTATGAAGACTACTAAAAGCTTCCACTATAGAATGCTGAACACGGAAGGTCGACAAATTTTACGGTGTAGGGATCTTTGTTGTACTTTCTTGATTAGAATGCCGAGTACCACACAAATACGCTTTTATTAATTATTTTCAAATAATTAAAAGTACATTCTATGAAATTTTATTTAAGCCAAATCAACTGAAAAAAAAAAATAATAATTTATCACCCAAATTTTACTAAATTCACAATTTATTTAGAATTTTTTTCAATGCGAACTTACAATTAATCAATATACTAAAGTTTATTTTTTAAATGTAAGAGTTATGTTTTAATTTGTACAGTTGTTAAATGAAACGCACAGCAAATAATAACAGACAACTTTTAAACAAATACTATTGAAGAAAATATCAATAAGTATGATTTTAATTAAGCTTCACTCATAATATTGTCTTAAACATCATGACATATTGTTGTTTTTAGACGAACTATAATACTCATTAAGGCATATACAAAAGAAAATTTTAAAACAAACAGTTACTAAATAGTCTAAATATAAATATAATTGATTTAAACTTGAGAACAATATTTAAAACTGTCTATTGCCTAAAATATTTATGTATTGATAAAAAAAAACAACATTTTGAAATATAATCTACATTTGGTTAAATGCACTTACAGTATTTAATTGAATACTTGAAAATATACTAGCTATTAATCAGATTAATAATCAAAATATATAAAAAATATTGTATTACTTATCTATTAGTTTTTAATTAACACTAGAATATGCAAAATTCCATAAAATAATGGTTAAAAAAATATATCTATAGTCTATTTTAGTTTATGAGTAATCTAATTATATAAATTTTACTCTATAGGAATGGCGTTAATTGTATTCGTATTAAGATTTACTACTATGTTTTCCAGTATTAAGAATAATGTATTTTTTGAATCCCAAATTTAATTTCCCCGAGGAATGCACAATGGTTATATATCAAAAACAGATCCAGTTTGATTGATTCAAAGATGCCATCAGATGTGCTTGGTTTCATCGTATACTTTTAATTGGCTGAAAATGTTAGAAATACTCCCCATGTTATGTATTGAGTGTGGTTTTTGTGTATAATTCTTAAGTGTCTTATTATTTTTATTTTATTTATGATAGTTTGCAGCCTTTTGTTGCCTTTAAAACAATAAAATTGTCATGTTTACATAACATTTTTGTACTACGAATTCTTGATATAATTTATTTTATTTCGATTTTTAGTAACCCGTAATGTGTATAGGACATAGATTCTGGATCAATAAAATTTTATTTGAAATAAAATAGTAAAACTTTCACATACTTATTATGCAAAATGTTCATATAAATTATGTGTATAGTTTTATTAAAGTTTAACAAACTTTACAACTTCTATCAACAAATGTTTTTATCTTTTTAAATCAAAACTTCTGGATACCTACCAACTGCAGTATAAGGGTTAAATTTTATAATCAGTTTTCCACCGTTTGATATATTAGTTATTCAAATGTAGTAAATATATGAACTAGAAAAATAAGATTAACTATAAATATATCATGATTTTTTAGACTTGGAACTTGCATATGAATAATATTGCATAATTACTTTAGTTAATACTAGTATAAACAAAATAAATAAATATTACAAGTTAAATTTAATATTTCATAGGATCTGTATATTTATTTATTTTATTTTATTCATAATTAAGTGTACTTTATTATTTTAAAATTCATTAATTTCTCGATAGAAATGAATATTCCTTATGATTTTATATTAAAGTAAATAAAATATACTTAATAATAAGTTTACACAATTTTAAAAGAAAAAACATACATGATTAAAATATATACAAAGCTGACTAAAATAAAATGTATTACTTACTAGAATATAACTATTATAAACTAATTTATATTTTAAAAGTCATATCAAATTACTTTTTATTTTATCACCATTGGGTTAATAAATATTTTCTGTTTATTAAATAACATTATAATTTAGCCATATTAGATTTTATATATTACAACGGATTCTGTAATTCATGTAATACTTATTATTTATTATGTGCTTTAGAGATTTTATTTTTGTAATTCTGTTAAATTTTTTATAAAAATCCACAGAACAACCATAAATTTACTAATAAAAAAGTACAATAATATATAAGGTTATGGTGGTATACTTTTTTTTCATAAAGTATGTTTTGATTTTTTCGTAATTATTAAGAGAAACATTAATTTTAAATATTTATTAGCTTTAGTATAGTATTATAATGTGTTAAAACAATATTGATAATATTATTTAATACTTGTATGAATTATATAGAGTATAATTTATAATACCTATATGAAAACTTAAGGCTTAAAATTATTTATTAATTATAACTTTTTTGAATAATTTAAAATCATTAACTATTTTCATAATCTAAGGGTTTTAGTTCTGAATTCTATAAGTGTACTCAAAATATACGCGTGTACAAAATAATTGTTAATAGGTTAACGATTAATTAATATTTATTTTATTTTCCTATCATGAAAAAAAAAAAAAAAAAAATATATCCAATTGTGTGCTTCGAAATATATTTAAATGTGTTATAAAATATTATTAATAACAATTAAGTAAAAAATAGTAAGTGAAGTACACTCGAGCTGGAATAATTTTAAACTCATCTAGAGCTAATCACAAACTTTTCAATCGAGAAAATGGAACTATGCTGCTACTCCTTTTAGTACATCATTACAACTCATTACTATCATTAAAATCTTACATTATTTAGATAACTAGTTTATTCATAATTTTCCCATCCATTAATTTGCTACAAATTTGTATTCTCATAGCAATATGTTAATGCTGTCGTTGAAAATCATTTATTCGTAATGAAAAAAAACATTGGTTTTATAATCTACAATAAATTATATAATATTATAATACATACAGATATAGTATATTATATACATTATACATTGTACCCAAAATTTTATATATTTATTTTTATTTCTTCCCAATAAATTATAGCTGATTCTCATTTTTCGACAGAGCCACCATGCTGTCATTACAATTCGGATATATTTTTTGATTATAATATATATTATAATACCTAACACATTATTATTATTTTTCCTCGAGCTATGTCGTCCCCGCGACACACTTCGTCGGGCAACGCGGTCTTTTCACGCGGGGCAGTGTCAAACTAGCGACAACAGCTGTGAAACCGGACGGACTGCGCGTCTACATATATTATTATAGTTGTGCCCTTTTAACTCCTACTCACCCACCACCTATAGTTACCACACCGCCGCGCTTTCTTTACCCTCCATAATCGTTTTCGTTCTCCTCGCGCCGGGTGCCATAACGCCGCAACCACCCACCTCCACCACCAAAATAACTTCCCTTCACTTTTGCGCCTAAAATCTACCCCTCATCAACTCCCACTATTCGCAACAAAATATCTACCCCATGTGGCACGTGTGTGTGGTTCAGCGCAGAGTCACCAATAGTTCGATTCGACGTACGTCGGCGGTTGCGACGAAGTACGAATCGCGTTAACGACGACACTTATAGTTTAAAATATGATAATATAATATTATACATTGTACATTCTTATAGTTTGTATACATAGAAACGAACGTAGTGGTGAATCTACATATTTTATATTTATTTGATGTGTATTCTTAAATCTCTTAAAAACATGTTTAACATTTTTTTTTTGGTGGATAAAATGGTTATAACTTACAATAATGTTCTGTTTGTCTAAAAATCATACATAAATTATCATTTTTAAAGTTATTTTGTACCTCCTCTTCATTAGTCGTAAATATGTTCTATAATCGTCTACGATCAGCACTTTGTAGTATTTACGACACGTATACCGTGATTTTCATCTGTGGTATTCATTTTTTTTTTTTTTTTTTGTTATATGTAAAAATATGCTTTTGTTTTATCGATATTAAATTAATTAACAATATTTATTATTTAATATATTTAATTATAAAGCAATCACCAATCGATTATACCTCATATTCTTAAGATCTGTATAAAACACGATTTATAATGTATGTAAATTTGAACACATTTAATTTAATTATAATTGTTATCATTGGTTACAGCTTCCATAAATAGGTACATATTAAGCTTATATTTTTATTCATAAAAATGTTTTGAATTAGATCTTGTATATTTTAAAATAATCAATATTTTTTTCAATAGGTGCTTAAATATGAAAAAAACTTAGAAACATTTATCATTATTTAGAATATTTCTAAATTGAATGATTAAAAATAAACTAATTGTCATAATAATAACAATATTACTCGTAATAATAATAAAAAAAGAATCAAAATTATATTATATGTGTTATTAGTTATTCAATATAAGTACGAGCGGAAATTAATTAAACAGTGACGAATTTGATTGTATAGTAAAAGTTTAACAAGCCTTTATGTTTATATGTAGATATTTATGACCATACTGACACATTATAAGCATTCATAATTTTAAAATGTCACAAAATATAAATTGAAAATAAATAGATGACAAAAATATTGACTCTAATTTTTATACCTATATTTTTTACAATCATGTTCTTATTGTTTATTTTGTAATTTAATTAATGGAAAAAGCACTGGAATTAAAAAAAATCTAGTCATTACGAATGTTTAAAATCTAATAAAAAACTAAATAAGATCGTACTTGCTCAGTCACACAAGCAATACAGGTATTAGGTACATAATAAAAGTTAATTTTTAAATAGAATATTCATTTATCTTGATTATTTTTTGATTTTAAATTAAAATAAAACAATAATTGTAGGTGGATACTTATAAAAAATTATAATTCTTTTTTTTATATAATGATCCATATTTTTAATTTCATAATATTAAGCAAAATATTAATATTTAAAATCAGTTTTTGATAAAATAGATTTTGTTTATTTTTTTTATCATTCAAAAAAGAAATAATCATGGATACTTCAAATTCTTGTCTTATGTTTATATGATAATTTTTCATGCGTAATAACATTTTTAATTTAAATAACTATAATAAATTTTATTCAGCAAATAATATAAAATTTATACTTATAATTAAAAATATACAAGAAATATGTTTGTTCCCCTTTAAGCATAGGTTTGTAGGTTTGTTTGTTTGTTTATTTTTTTTTTTTTGAGGAGGGGGGGTATATAATTTTGAGTTTGATAAATTATAAAGAGTAATAAAAATAAGTATAATTATGATAATAGTTTATTTATTTACTCTTTTTGAATTATTTATTATCATTTAAAAATTAAATTTTATTTTATTTTATTTCTTTAAACGTTGATTAAATTTTTCACTTTGTAAAAAAGTTTGAAAATTGAATATAATATTCTACATAAGTTGTTCTCATAGCTATAAACAAATATTTAATTAATATTATGTGAACAATTTATTTTTATAAATATTTTAAGTTTATATTTATATAAATTACGTTAAAATTACAATAATTTTAAAATTATATTTCCATTAAAAATTTATGAAATAATAAATGTTTATAGCTAAGGCTTGAAAATGTAGTATCAAATTTATCAAAAGTAGTTCATGCTGAAACTAATATATCTAAAAAGTATATTTATTTTTTTCAAATATAAACGTAATTACATAAATGATGAATAACAAAGTTAATTATTTTGTAATTATTTAAAAACATTATTTGAGTGGATTTAAAACTTTTACGTTTATTATAACTTTTACTATAAGTAATGACATTTTCAAAATATAATGATGTAATAAACATATCGTTAAATTTAAATTTAATACACCAATAGCAGTAAACCACTTGATATTTATTCTACAACAAAGCAGTATCTGTCTGCCTATTTTTTTAAAAACTGATTTTTAATTCTTTTAAAGTATTTTTATCTAAATCTTAGATTATGACAAATTAAATTATACTTATTTTACTAATGATTTTACTTTAACTATTGAGTATATAATACCTAAATATACATTCAAAAAGAATTATATGCTATTTTTTTTATAAATTTGAATTTAGCATAGGAATTATATAATTTATTTTCGCATTTATACTGATTTAACTTAGATAAGCACAATAATTATTATTGCATTAGTAAATTAGTAATATTTCAATTTATATTTTAAATAAAATTGTTAATGATTTATAATTTATCATCATTAAAAAATAGTTCTAAAATCTTCTAATCTTCTATAGGTTATATATGTTTAAAATAAAAAAAAACCGATGTATTCTATTCGGAGAAAAAATATCTGTGTAGAACAAAACAGTTACCATCCAAAGTTTGGGAACAAATATACGTTTTCAAACTTGTTAGGGTTAGTATTATATATCTACTAATTCTTAGTGTTTCACATAGAAAGTTGTAATAAAGTTGTAAAAATTCTATTAGTTTTCGAATTTTATTCGAAATTATCCAATTGTTGTTTCGGTTTCGTTTCATATTTTTGGTTTAGTTTTTCAATTTTTTATAAATACAGTATAATATAACTATATTATTGAATATTTGTGTTTTATATTAAAAGCATAATATACCATTATTAAATTTATTTACTATCTTCAGTTTTTATTAATTCTATAGTATTCTAATAATTTTATTTAAAATGTCATCATTTACTAATTTAATCATTTCATAATGATTCAAATTTCTTAATTATTAAAAACACTATTTAATTAATGATTGTGTAAATATTTATTGATAAAGAACTTTTTATAAAGTTATGATTTTAACCAATAAGTACGAAACAATGTCGTCATAAGGCAATATAATTAAGATAAAAATTTTAAAATTTAGAAAACTAAAAAAAATAATTGTAAAAACCAAATGTACGATTTAGATACAAATTCAGTAGATGAAACTATCATATTCCTATTATTTAATAATCATTACACGGTTTAAACCTAGTAAAGTTGTATATCTAAAACGAACAAATACATACATATGTACATATAATCAAAATAATAAAATAATAGGCCAACTACAGGAAATCAGATTATCCTTAGGAGTGTATATTTAATATTCTTACATGAATATCTCTTAATGATATCCATAGTTTCATTACTTTGTGGTCGGTTATCGTGTTAAGGTACATATTAAAGTATATTTTTAAAATAATATGTTTAATCTGGGATTTGAAATTTAAACCTACAACTCCTTACGTCAAAGCCGTTAACACAGTCATCCGTGATCTTATCATCGTTTGCTTTTGCCCGGTACATATCTATTTAGGTATATGTCTGTACGTGTTGCATGATCGAAAAGATAAGACCACATCAACAAGGATGATTTGGTTACTTATAAAATATTAAACATTCAATTTACACTTCGATGTGTTCTTCTTATTTGCCTGTGTTTATTTCTGAAACTTTTCCTCGAATGTTTTATTTATAAATAACTTTGTTGTTTTGTATAGATAACTATTTGAATAGATATTTTAGGTAACTATTTAATGCATTATGAGAAATATACATTTTTTTTTATCAAGATTGAATTTCTTACTCTTTATCTAAACCTACAATTCCGTCAACTAAAACATATTTTTTTTGTAATAATTGACATATTTTAATATAATTTAACTTATATAGTGTTATTGTTTAAATCTTATACAAAAATATAATTAATAGTTTGAAAAAGCTCAATATTTAAGATTTGAAAAATAAGCAACCATTATAGTATAGATTTTATTGATTACGTTTTTGGTGAGTTCTCTTAACGTGATAAATACACAAACATCGTATACACTCGTATTATTCTATCAATACTAAGATATTACGATGCGTGTTATTCTTACTGTATAAGCGCACTATACTTTGTTCTAGTAAAAACCACTTGAAGGGATTTATTGTCGTAATGATGTAGAATGAAGTAAAGTTTATTGCATTTTGAAAAGCAAATCCTTATAAATGTACAAGAAAATTCTGTTCTGTTTTATTGTCCTTCCTGCAGTGATGTAAGAGTGTATGCAAGGTTGTTGTGTCGATGTTAAACCACCATCAAACTTTTTTAAGCTTACCGCGTGTATATGTCGCTTTTCTTCATTTCTCCGGATGGAAAAATATGTTACACACGTAACACCAATATACATAAAGTAGAATTTCATTACGGTTGAACTCCTCCGACGGGAAATCAACGAGTATAGACATTTTTATTTTTACTAAAATGTGTATATTATTTTTCTTATTATTAGTTGAAAATTATATATAAATGTATTTTTGTAAGAAGTATTGTTATATTACATAAAAGTATTAAATGATGGTAAACGAAATTCACGATTTTGGATGTTGCCCAAAAGCTTTGCGCCTGTATAATTCGAAGGGTCCACCGTTAAAAACAAATAAATAACACGAAATAGTGATGGCGATGTTACCAGCTAGGGCATAATCGAATAATTCTCAGAGGGATGAAATAAAATATCCTCAGGGATTTCATGAAAAACACCGGAATAAAATTTTTCATTCTTCTTTCCTTGTTACGAAAACCAATACGGTAACAGTAAACATTTGTCAACTGGCAAATTACTCTCTTTTGTAACGTTCAATGTTATTGTTTTACTTCCATTTCAAATGAAATAACATTACACATTCACTTCATAAACAAAATAATACATTTTCAATTTATTTTAAAAACTTATCCTTCGAATTTAATTTTTTTAATAATTATATTCTCATTCAACACATTTTTATTAGACCAAAGTGATATGAAATATTAAATTGAATTTGAACGAATCGATTTAAATTTTTTTCAATGTTTTAAACTTTTAAGAGTTAAAAATTTGTTTATAAAGTTTCATTTTGTTTTTAATATCTAAAATTTTATATTTTAAAATAACATTGAGTTATGCTAATATTGCATTATTTGATTTTAATTTTAAAATAAACGATTATGATTTTGAACTAAAACTTATCATTATTATACATTTATTTACTAATAATTTTCATTAAAATGTTTATTTATAGAAATATTGCAATTTTAAATATAAGAACTTACATTAGTTATATTAATAATAATATGTTGCTTCAACCATATACGTATTCATTAAATTTATAATCTAAAAGTAATACTCATTAAAAGAAAATGCACATCATTGTTATTTGACGATTTTGAGTTTTGACATATTATACGAAACTTCAACAACGATCATTTTTAGTATGTGATAATCTATCATTGCTTTAAAATTAGTAAAAACAATACTACATTGTCTTGCGTCAGAATGTTAAGAATAAGATAAGAAACTAATTTTTAGAGATTCTATCTTAAATGTTGTTCTATAGAACTACCCATTGAACTTATAACCCTATAAAATAGTAGTCCATCCAAAATAATGGTCTACTCGTCATATATGGATGATTTTTCCACTTTATGTACAAAATTTTCGAATACATAGCAACACATCATTTTTGGTTTTCTTTATATTTTTTTTTTTTTTTTGCTGACAGTCTAGCATTATTCATTCGTGATGATTTTCGTTTTTCAATAAAAGAAGAGCAAATGTTCTATGTGTATTGTTTTTGAAGAGGGGCGCATAACGGATAATAATTCACCATGTCCAGCGGGATCCTTCCCGGTCTCGTTTAAATAAACCAATTAATCGAAACGTTATGAATAATGAATTGACAGTAACACGCTATGGGCTACATTCGCTGGTATTGGTCACGCAAACTATTCCGTTTTTTATACAGGAAGTTAGGAACCAACATAGAACGCTTATAAAAATTTGCTTTATATGCATGAATATAATTTAAAATATAGTAAGCCAGAACAAGTATCATTATATTCTATAATATTGACCTAGTATTTATATAGTATGTCACTAAAATCTAATATTGTTGTTGCTATTCCTGTAGCTTTTATTATTATTATTTTTTAAGTATTTACTATTTTCTATTGTCAATTAATAATTAACAATAACAAATACAGATAATAATTATGAATATTAATATTTTACAAATTCCAATTTATTTACTCTTACTTATTTAAAATTTACGAAACATAAGGGAAGTTTCTATGCTGAAATCGAGTACACAGTAAATTAATAATATTTTGATATATATTAGTATTGTATACGTATTGCTGTTTAAATTCGATTTATTTGTTAGGAAATGGTAGTAATGGAGTCTTAGTATCACGATAAATTGGTGAAAATTGTTTCTTTACAATAAGTCTTTTACATACATTGTTATTATAAAATTTCTTTATTTTAGATAGTTTTCCTTCCATTATACAGACTGTGGAAATAATTCGAAAACTTCGGTTGCTTAGAAATATATTCTGTTAAAGTATCGTTTGTTTTTCCAGTCCTTTTTTTTCACCCTTGCGGTGAAGAGCTTTGCATGTAATTGTGATTCCAAAAGGATCCAACATGATGTGGGGTTGGTTGAGTGTCACAGTGGAATAAGTGATGAAGAAAAAAAAACCTTATTCTGAGACCAAGATAATGACGTTACTTTGGAACCGTATGTTTCATAGACAATGAAGTTTTTCCCCATCGTGTAGAAAACTTAAGGTGAAAACTCGATGTTGTTCTCGCGTGATTCGTGAAAGTTTCGTTATAAAAATAACGTTAGATTTAATGCACGTTACTGTACTTTGGATTACAAAGTTACTGATCGAAAGTTTAACGGAATTTTCTGATTAAAAACAATACTCATAAAATATTATGGTTCATCCGCATAACAAAATTGACCCAACTAATCAATTTGTTTTATTTGTTTTATATTGCATTCATATATTATTTTCTCCTCAATTTTGTTTCTTCCTCGCATTAATTCAATAAATTATTTCAAGTGAAATTGATCATCATTAATTTATGCCCATTTTAGACTACCTCCATTACAAATATCGAACCCTTTATTACTACAACTCACAAGGATAATAATTGATTTTCCTGTTATTTTTCTCTTGAAATATTGTTTATTTAATTTTAATTTTTATATTTTAATGAAAATTTAAAAACAACACTTCATTAATATATATTGTTTATTAAAATTATACGCACTCATTTGCAATCTTTTTTTTTTTTTACAAAAATCAAGGTGCATGTACTTTTTTAAATTGCAAAAATAAAAATGTCTTTAAAAATATTATACTGGTTAAACTTATTAGTGCTGTAGCAAAATACATTAATTTATATGATGTGGGTAAAGTAATAAAGTTACATAAAAACTAATAATACAAACTCAGTTTTGTATTACTGAAAATCGATTCCTTTTATCTTTCTTTAACACCTAAAAACTAAATTATAATAATATAAATCTATGAGGTAATAAATTATTAAATGTATTAAATTTTCAAATTTTAATGAAATATCTTTCTTTTGAGTTAGAAATTAAAATAATAATTATTAATGATAGTCAGAGTTAATGCAGTACATTGGAATTCAATGATTAAATATAAAACAAGTATACAAATATACATTTTTAAATATTGTAATCACTCATTTAAAAAGAAGTTATTATTTTTGATAACCGATTAGGTAACTATTATTTTAAATACAAATGATAATTCCTAAGATTCAAGAAAGTATTAATAAAAATAATAACAATAATCATGAAAGTAAATTTATTATTATTTACAGTTTAGGTTTAAGATTCGTTATTGATATTTTATGGTTATTGTATTTTGGATTCATTGAATAACGATTTTGAGAGATTTCAGTTTTGTTTTCAATTATATTATTTGGTATACGAATATTTGTGCACATAATTTTAAAATAATTGAATTCTATTCATAAAAAACAGTTTTAAAGTAGATTTTGAATTACTAAAGTATCAATGGTTAATGCTTAATTTTGAAAAAAATAAATATTTCTTACCATGCCTTTTAACACCGATGTTATATTATAGAACACACTTTATTATATATATATATATATATATATATATTTAATGCAAGTGTAGATATATGTAAAAATAGATAAAACATAACTGTTATAAATATGATGTCAAATAAACAACTTAAAAACTGTGTTTTGCTTCAAATATTTGTGCACTTAGATGTTTATAATAATATGTATTTTATTAGTTTTTGATTTTACTTGTATAACGGGCGCAATGAGAGGGGGATAAAAATGTATTAGAGTATGAGTCTTTGAAAAGACACCAAGGGAAATAAAAAGTAGGGGCGATTCAATGCTTTGAAACCCAAGTATTTTCTAAATGTGAAACGATTGGTGGTGCAAGAGATTAACGAATGGTAAAGATTTTCCCAGTATAACCCCAATATGTAAGGGTGTATGCTATGCAATTTAATTGTTCCCAGATTTCACATGGTGAATACAGAGGAATTCAATATAAGCGATTGGAATTCACTTCCTTCATTTTATAACACTTAAGTATAATGCCTTTGTATAATCTTAAGAAAAATGCATGGTGATTATATATACTTCATTAAATTATGTGAAAAAATAATTAATCAAATTCAAAAAGGTTACTATAGCTGCATAACTACATGCGCTTTAAAAAAAAAAAAATTGTCTTATAATTCTCAGTAAAAAGTACTAGTACAATAAAATTCACACTTTTAGATTAATTTAAGTATTCTGTTATACTATACATTGTTTTATTATATAAGATAATGTAAAACTAAACAATTTAACAAGCATAGCAAAATAAAGTGTTTATATAATAAGTTAATTTCTTAAACTGCTACTGATATATGACATTTAAAAAATACATCTATTGATGTTTTCGGGTTATTTATTTATTTATTTAAAAAAAAAATGTATGTGTATTAGTAATTTATTATAAAAATATAGATAATTTTATATTCAAACAAAATGGTCATCATTTTTTTTATTTTAAATATTTCATGCTTAATTATTATCTTTTACTTATTCATTATTTTTATACTGAATAATAAATGTTTTGGTTTTACAATAATGCGATATTTTTTTTTAAATTTTGTGTTTATTATCGTCTTTCGATGCCGTTAAAATATTTGTATTTTTATTTAAAGAAAAAAAAAATAAAGAATTATCTAGTAGAAAAAAAATTGATCTAGTTATTACTTTGTGACTTAGTTAATAATATGAGAAGTATACACAAAACGTATACTATTTAGCAAAGATACTTCCTTTTTATATTTATCACCTAAACAGTTGATCACTTGATTTATTATATATAAATACTTTGAGTTAATATGTAAACATTTAATTTTATTAGATTTTAAAGTTGGCATCTAAATATACTTGATATATCTATACATGTAAAAAGTAACATTTATGTATTATATTATGAGAAAAAACATATTTATGTATATATATTTTGAGGCAATTTCGGTCACTATGATTTATGGCCGGACAACTTTTGCATTTTGATCTAAAATAGTAAAACTTGTATTCCATTCACTTTAATATGCATATTTTATACAACTCACGATGCATAGCAATTTCTCAAACTTAAATATGGATTCCTATGTTACGTTATACAGTTTATTGAGTAAGAGTCAAAATGTTGTTTTATTTTTAAATTTTTTTAATTATTAAATATATGGTACGTATCTATAATACATTTTTAGAAAGCTATTGAATTTCAATTTTATTTATCTTGGAAGTTTAGACTATGTATTTACAATTTATTTCTAACTGATCTGCATAAATATTTTGTGTATTTAATTTTCATTAGCAAACACCTATATATTTTTAATATTATTGATCTATGTAGGATGTATAATAATATAATGAGATAACATATATTCTATTTAATATTTTATAATCTGTGGAAAACTGTGCCGTTAAGAGTTCTGAATGATGTAATTATTGAAGACATAATACAATTGTTTATAAGGAAAAATATAGAATTACAAAAAAGTATTATAATTACGAACTAGCAGTTAGTCTGCTGTAAATACTATGGATAACTACATATTGTACTTAGATGATTAAAATAAATTAATGAGTTCCAAAAAAAAAATAATATTTATGCATTAAATAATAAGTGAAAATAATTTATTTTATTTTTTATTTCATTATAGATTTAACTTCTTGTATTCGTCTTAAAAATAAAACAACAGATAATTTTTAATTTATTTAGGTTTTTTATTTTTATCATAATATTTATGTTACAATAATTTAACAGAACATTTGATTATGACATCTTCACTTTACCAAAATAACTTAGTTTTTTCTTTGAACACTTTTATTTTTTTGATCGACTAAGTCATTATACGTTCATAAACTAGATGTATGTTTTTAACCGTTTGAACAACGAGAAAAAACTTTATATATCCTCGTATTGTATCTTGTATAATTGTCTTGGGAGTCATAAGGTGGTTATTTCTCAAGTAAACGTACTTTTTCTAATAAATATTTCTTGTTACAATTCAATGGTAACGCTACGCCTAGATAAAACTAATTTGAAGACTGGTAAATGGTTGTCTTTAGTCTATGGAAGTTCATCGTTTATTTTTATTCATTATTACCACGAGTACTGAGTAGTAATTATGATGTATTATTTTTGTTTTTAAATAATGAAAAAAAAGTAAAGATGGCTTTAAGTTTTATTATATTGATGACAATTAATACCAGACTATGTAAGCTAGTCATTTTGTATTGTTTAAACTAATCTTCATTATATAATAATAACAGTCATAATGGTATTTTAAGCTTCTCAATTATTAACTCTTGATCAGACAGACAAAAATGTTTTATCATTTTATAGAAAATTGTTTTTTTTTTTTTTAAATAGGTAACATATAAATATACGAATTTAACATGTCTATGTTTAATTTTCCTGCGCTATTATACTTACATTAATTTGTTTGTTGGTTAATTATGTTTTAATTTGCTTATTAAAGACTATACATTACTCTTATTTCTAGTTACAGTAAATTCATTAAATATTATTTTCATTCGTATTTAGAAAATTGAAAATTGAATATTATATTCATAAAATTTAAAACAGAAATAAGTTACATTTTTTTTTTTTTTTATATTAATTTTTATTGAATAAAGAATACAGCATAATAAAATAAATGATAGAAAGTACTCATATAATAATATAAGGGATTGGACAAAGTATCGACAAAGATAGTATTAATTTAGGAATGACAATAAAAATTCCCCTCCGAATAAAGACTTAACTGAAATAAATAACGATTAAACAATAAAAAATTATATTCTACAAACAATGAATATAACTACAATTAATGTTGCTTAGACGCTCTTAAAGGGGATTCACAAATATTGGTTGATATTTCTCATTACAAAATTACAACGTTGACTTATTTTCAAAAAGCAATTGCAAAAAACTTTGTACCTATTATTATATAGCAGTTTATAAAAGGGGATGATGTATCAAGTATAAAACTACTTTTGAAAAAAAAAAAATAGAAATGTGTTTTGCGAAGCCTAAACAACCAAAATAAAATTCTATCATCTCTGTAGTTATAGGAAAGAAAACACTTCTAGGATGAAACTTCTACGTCAATTTTTAAAATACATATAACATCATATAATAAATTTGCCATACTATACTTTTTTAGTAATTTCATCGAAACATCGCATACAACTTTGTGCCACCCATAAACTTTTTTAAACACAGGTTTTCCATTTTTTATTTGAGAAGAAAATAAATATATTTTTAACCCCAGTGGCAATATATTAATGAAGTTAATAATGTATGTTGCGCACCTTCTTTTTTTTTTTTTAAATATAATTTTGATATGCTTATACTAATGATAAAAAAAAAAAACTTTTATTAGTTTTGACATTTCTTTTGTGATATTAAAATGAAACGAGTCGATTTTTCTAAAATTATATAGGAGTAAAAATTAATCAATAACAAATACATAATTCATGCTCAGCAATAAAATGTAAATTTTGAAAATATATGTAAGTTTCTAATTTAGTTAGTTTTAATTTATTCACCACGAATACATTTTTAATATTTCAACGTGCCTATGTAATAGTGTTAAATAATATATAGGCACTAATCAAATGTAAAATAAAGCACACAATTATATCGGTACAACTCTAATTGAATATAATATTAATAATAGATACTATAGAATAATTGATTATTTGGTAGTAGATAGTTTTAAAATTCTAAGATTTTAGACCAGAAGACTACGGGTTAAGTTATTTAGAAGATTTATCTGCAACTATATCATAATTATTTTTTCTTAACAATAATGGTATTTATAAACTAAGAATAAAAGCACATCTGCATTTTTATATTAACAAACATTTATTTTTGAAAGTCATAAAAAAAAAAAAAATTAGAAAGATGAGAAAAACTTTTTGAACCTGGAATGCAATATTAATTATAAGTAACATATTTATTATAAGTTAATTTCTAAGGAACTTAAAAACATTTATATTTCAGTTTTAAATTTAAATAGATAATACCAACATATTATTCGACTATCATTAATTGCGTGATGCCTAAACGACATTTTTTTTTTCAAGTAATGCATGTTAAACTTTAAAGTTTTAACAAGATACGGACATTGATTATCTATATTTCTTTTGGTTTTTCATTAAGTATTTAATATTAAAATATATTTCCGTTGAGAAGATTTAATAAACCAATAGTGTTTGCTTAGATAACTTTAATGATACATTAGTTTTAATAAATTACAATATTCGGTATTATTAACCTTTTAGTTTATACTTAATGTTAATCAGTTAAGTTCATTCATTTTTTAATAATTCTTGTATTAACTGATTATATTTAATTTTTATAATTTTAAGAACTGATTTTGAAAATATCAATACATTTTTTATTCTTCAATGCATTATATTTACTTTATACAATTTTAAAGTTAAAATAAATGAAATAAAATGTAAGGAATGCCATTTAAAAGATGCTTTTTATGAAATTGTATTTTTTTTTAAATATTATAGTACTGTATATGCCATGTTTGTTTTTAAAAATAATTACAATAATAATTAATTTAAAAAAATTAGTTCATCTATAAAGTTATCCAATCACTCTCAGAATGTAAAAATATGATGTTTTTTTGTCATTTTCAATTTAAATTATACAAAATAAATTATTATATCATTAAAAAAAGTAAATATAAAATATTACTTAATACGCATGAACGTTTTAATTTTACAATATAAGTTTTTTTGGTAACTTGCTGAGTTTTTCGGATTTTCTATTTCCAATTTTCTTACGTGGCTATGTTTTCTTGTACGTGTACTACTTACGTCAATACTATTTTTTATGTGAATAGGACCTGGCAGCAAAAAAAAAAAAAAAAAGAATAAAAAAAGTATTTTGTTGCAGAGAAAAAGTGTGAGCGAGATCGAAAACAGAATCCCATAAAAACGTGACCTATGGACCGATAAAAATCGGATATAAAGTTTATTTGAGCTGTTTGATCTTTTAATCTGCTTATAATAGTTGCTGACAATAAATCAGCTTTCACTGTGCACGTTCACGAAAACCTAACGGAATCCGATCTTACGGCATGTCAAGTTATTTTAACAACCACCTCATACATATGCAATGCTTAATAATTAAATTGTGAAATTCAATTTAAAAAAGTTGTAATTTTAAACGTTCTTCAAACAATTTTTTTCTAAAAAAAGAATATCAAAATGTGAATTAGTTGTTAACATGTTGGAAAATCAAATCGATTCTATCATTTTATCACAGAATGTATAATAGTACTTATTATTTCAATGTCGAAACTGTTTTAAATTATAAAATATTAAAACTTAAAAGTATAAACGGTTTTGAGTGGATTTTAGTTAAAAGTTTTAATTAGCGTAAATTGAGATTTTTTTTGTATTGTTTTCATGTTGTGGTATTTTTTTTTATATATATGTATACAGTGAAACCTCCCTTAATGGACACCTCTAAATAGCAGAGTTTTTTCGGGGACGGGGAGATTTTCACTATTTATGTATAGGAAAACCTCTAAATACAGGACACTCTAAATAACGAACACTTTTATGACACTAATATTAATAATTTTTATCTTAAATTAAGAATTATTTTGGAATACCTGAATAAAAACTTCAATTATTAAGTTATCTCATGTGTACATTATTAAACTGTATATGAAAATCTTATCTTATCTGTTCAGTCATTGAAATATTATCGCGTCAACGAAATATTGTAATTAATGCATTGTCCTATGTGCATTTAGTTGTGTTTGTAATGCCAATATAGGAACGTTTATTGTAGTGTGCTATGGCCAGCAATAGAAAACGATTAAACCTTAAAAGGAAAAATAGACATTCTGGGATTTCGAATATCAAATACAAATATGGGCATTCTTGGGCATTTTTTAAGATGTTTTTAATTAATGTAAAAATAAAATAAAAATTTAGTTGACTAGTTTTTTTTCATAAATGTTAGTTTTATCGTGTATTTAATTAATGTAAAAATAAAATTATTGAATTTATTTGTTTATTAAAAAAAAAATGTTTTCCTCTAAATAGTGGACAAAATTTCGGCGACCGAAAGTGTCCGCTATTCAGGGGTTTCACTGTATATATTTATATATGTATTCATAAGAACTACGGATATATTTCGAAAACTGCTGCTTAAACTTTTGTCAAATGGTTTGAATCAACAAGAAGTTTTGATTTTTAATCACATGCTATGTATTAAATTAATTCATATTTCACTAACATATAATGCATTCACGAAACTGTAGAATTTTCATATTCTTTGCATTATTCGAAATCCAAAATATTTACAACATTTCATTTATAATCTTAGTCTTATTTATTTTAATCTACTAGCTAAAAATCTTTTGAAAAACTAGTAAAGTATTATTATGCTTACTCATATTATGATATATTATTTAATCAGATATATATAATAATAATAAGTCGTATGAATTATTTATTTGAAGGTTACCATATTTTTTAAAATGCTGAATAAATAAATTGTATATAACCGATTATTTTTATGGCTAAATTTACATGGTTCAAGAAAAATTAATAATATGACTTATGTTGTTTCAAAAATATCAAATTTTTTATAATCATTTAAGTGAATATAATAGCTTTACAAAATACAATAACTTTATTTTTAAATATTTTTCTTAATTTGTTGAAATTTAGTAAAGTTTAATTGTATAATAAAAATGCATGTGCTATGTTAATTATATAACTTTATTATCCACCTTTTATATGAACTTTAAACATATTTTTTTGTAATAATAATTACGTAAACTATATTCGTTTGAAATATATCACGAATATGTCACGTCATAATTTTAAGACAATTACTCAAAGTTAATAACTACGGTAACCATAAAATGAAAATAACAGTAGATTAAATTAATATAAATATATTATATTATTTAGAAACTAAAAAAAAAAAAAAAAATATTATTAATTTATTCTTTTAATTGTTTTCAACTAATTTTTAACTTTTATCATTTAAAGTTTATCGAATTCAATAAATAATAGTTCGTTTTTATGCTTAGTAAGATTTCCATATTAAATTTTAAAAATATGTTAAATTTTAAATATAAAAAAAAAATAAACCTAGCTTTAGTGCATGAAATTTATTCAAATATTTTTATTTTTATTTTTTTTTCGAACTTAGAGTTCTGATAATATTGTATTATACGTGAACTTCTAAGGTGACTTTGATAAAATGATTTGTTTCTACATCATAATTTATTTTATTCTTCTTCCTTTATACGATAAATAAATAAATTTATAGTTTTAATTAAATTATATAATATTCACTAATATTATGTTTATTTTGTAGTAAACAGTATTATTTTTTAACTATATCAATGTCTTATGTTATGCAAAATATGAGTTAATTGTGTAAATTATATTAATTTTTATTAATTATAAAATATTTAAATTATAATTATTACTTGGTTTTAAATGTTTGATTCCAGTAAAAATTGAGAAAATATTATCGTACTCAAAACGAATACATTCTATTCTATTAATCAATGTTTTTAAATCTATCGTCGTTGCTATATGATCTATTTAATAAATAAAAGCTTAAACGTTCATTAGTGATTCAACAACTGTTAAAATATGTATAATAAGTTAGAATGTAACATAAATTATTGGGAAATCTATTTTTCTTTAAATATTACTTACATGTTATTAATCTTGAATATAAAATTTAGCATGCAAGATAAATTTATCCGTTGAAATCATTTGCTGCCTAATATGTACGCTAGTTAAAAATTCAACTTTTCGTTTCAAATAATAATAAATTACTTATTGTATATTCTTAAAAATCATTATTTCGTAATAAATTAAAAAAAAAAACTTCATAGCTACATATTTTTCGAGTATAGGTACATTATGTTCACCACAATTATGTTAATCGAATTATTCAGTGAAGTATTGTAATTTATATTTATAACGCTATTTTATTTTTATTTTTTTTTATTGCAATTGTTCCCGTTTGTATTCCCATCAGTATCTGGATAATCCTTTTAATACATTAAATGTGATAAAGGGATCCCTCACAAGACCTAAGAATAAGAGACTATAATCAGCTTATGGCTAGCGCACCACCCTTCATACCACACAAAAAAAATAGCATCCATGAATTTGCATAAGTATTGTCATTGTGGCATTATCATTTATTGTGACAAATGGAATTAGCAAGTTTTACTATTTTTTTTTTTTTAAGGTTTTTTTATTTGAGTAAAATATGATAATGTATGCTTATGTGTTGCGTCTCTCATGATGTTTAAATCTGAAAATAATTGTTTTTAGTACTTAAAAAACATTTTTATTTACTCTTAACATACACTGATAAATTTTGAATATTATTGAAATAATGTTAACTTACATATTTTCCATTACTACGTACTTTTTTAATTTTTGTAAATTTGTACTCGGTTTAATACAGGTATTTATATCAACGCGTATAACAGAATATAAAAAATACATTTAAAAATAAATTATTAATTTTTTCTTTCAATTAAAATTCTATAAAAATCATATAATACATCACATTTTTTAAAAGCAATTTATTGATTATTAAATAATATTCAAAAACAAATAATAATTAAGTAAAATAATATTTAATATTATGTTTATTGGACTGAAATAGTTTAATAAATACTGCATCTGGATCATATAAAAATATTTTGTTTGTCGATATCCTGTTTAGCCCACATAATGTTTACAATTACGTGGTACTTTAACCAATTTATGAGTTACAGTTTTTTACATACCAACATTAACAGGTTTATATTTATATCAATAGGATTTAAAGATATAAGTGATCATCAGCTTATTTATGGTGATTTTCAGCTTACCTAACTGTGCTTTACATATTACATAATTTAAATCAAACCATAGCTTAAATTAATTTTAAAAAAACTATATTTTGTTTTGTATTTTATTAGTTCACTATAATCCAACATTGATTATCGATTAGATTTTAATTGCAATCAATTTATTTTTAGTTGAATTAAATACGAAATTATATTTTACCTATAAAAGTTAACTACATATAATAATATCTTATATATAATTTTTTTTTTAATTTTGTTTGTACTTTACAGGTTTAAAAACTTATAACAGTAGGTACACGGTATACTTTATAGTTAATTAATTCAATAGTTTACAATAACTGTGTCTATTGAAAGATTTATAATAGGTAAAATAATAAATGTGAATAAAACAAATAAAAATTAAATAATACGTATAATTAATTTTAATATAAAGTCACATTCGGTATAGTCAAATTTTATAATTTATTATACAATAGTTGGTGAGCTTAATAACAAGGTTTTTGGAAATGATATTACAGTTAGTAATCTATTAATTTTTTAAAATAATAAAACAAAAGTATAAATAATATATAAAAATAGAATTAATGACAATTTTATAGCAACAATATCGTAAATAATACTAAATGGTAAGTTTGTTAATACAATTAATTCGAATAAATAAGAAAATAACAATTTAAAAATTATATAAATAGAAAAGTTATATATATATATGTAGTAGAACCAAAAATAAATATTTTTTCTCTTATTTAAAACAAAAATAGAAAATTATGAATGAGTTAAGGCTAATAAATTGATTATTGAACAATTTTATGCAATGTTTAATGAGATATGATGCTGAATCGACTACTTTCTATATTAAATTTTATTGAGTAATATAATATATACATTTATCACCTATGTTATTACATAGGAGTTGTCCTATAATATGTTTGTTATAATTTTAAATAATGTGACGATAAACAAAAAAAATGAACATTTTATGAATATTTAGGTACAATATATTAATTTTTAAGTTCGATCCGATAAAATAATATTGCTTTCTTGTATTGAATTTTCACTTGTTGTGTTGAAAAACATTTAACCTCTCTTTTGTACTGTAGCTAGTGTTAAATTTACGACCACCAACTATTGTGGGGCGTTTATACTTCATTGGAGTGTTTTAGAGATAACCAATGTATATGACATTTACAATCTGACATAAGAGAGTGATAATGAGAGATACAATGAAGATTTATACTGTCCTCTCGTGCGTCACCATTGTTGCTCATAAATCCGCCTTGCATTAACCCATATTGCTTTTACGATGGTCTAATAATGGAAATACATATTATTATTGCTCACAATGTATTGATATAAAAATATAGACCAATATAATAGTATCCCAACATAACGAAAATTAATAATAATATACAATAATACACTTTTTAATATAAACTTTAATCGATATAATATTCTAGATGAATTCAAATTATATTTCTTTAGTTGGTTGGCTGAAGTTGATATGTTATTTTTGAGGAAATAATTTCTTCTTTAAATTACAAACATAGTGTTTTTTCTACATTTATAAAATAACTAATAATACCACCGTAAAAAGACACTTAGACTTACAAGAAGTTTTTTCCAATTATGAAAGAAAATCCTTATAAACTTACTTAAAATGGTTAAAAATTAGCAAAAAATGACACATCAACTTCTGACTTTAAGTTATATGATTAAGCAATCTATTATATGATTGTAGTTAGTATACTTTTAATGATTCATTATATATAGGGCGATTCACCATATATGCTCGTGCCTATTTTCAAATTTGATAATGAACTTTGATTTTTAAAATTTTTAAGTAAACCCGGCATAGATCATATTTTCAAATTCTTGCATTTTTTCTTTACTATTAAAGAGTGTTCTGTAGTGATAGAAATGTTTGTTATTCAAAAAAGAACCTTTATTTATATTAATAGTTATTTGGTGGATTTTTTTAAAACTATTACTGTGCATTGGAATACGACAAAGTATTAAGACATTTATAAATTTTTTTATTTTACCAATTTTAATTTGCTATATTTACTAGACAACATACTGTAAACTTATACACTTGATTAAGGTTCGATCAAACTTTAAAGCCATGTTAGACGCACGCTATTGTTTTTAAGTCTTTTATGACGTTACATGTAAAATAATGGAAATTAATAGTTAATTTAAATTTACATAGTAAACTGGAAATTCACATAAGGGTTTCTCTATGTTTACATAACTACTATTTACATGTGTATAGAATGATTAGATATTGCAGTTGACAACTATAAAGTTATTGATTGATTTTTTTAATCAACTTGTTTGCGGAATAAAATAACTTTTTTCAAGTTCTTTAGATACATGCACATATTTATCTAATTATTAGTTTTACATAATATGTGTCATAAGTTATAATTCAAAATATATTATCCTATAACGTGAAAAAATAAACATTTTCTTTATTTTTTACAATAGTTTAATTTTTTTGAAGAGTTAAATAAATTTGATAAATTATGTATGATAGTCTTAATTGTTTAACTTTTAACATAAGTTTTTTAAATTTTATCAAAAATTAATTTTCACAATTTATTTTATGAAATATATAACTTTAAAATATTTTATCGATATACATTATAACAAATTGTATATATCTAAAAATAACATTGAAAAAAATTTAAAATGGAAAATAATTGACTAGATCGTTTGTACTACAATTAATTATATTTTAGTGCTAAGAATAATTGAATTTAATATCTTAATATAAATATTTCATTCTTTTAGTCATATTCAGTTATATCGTTTTTGTAATATTGTTATATGCATATTCGTGTAATATAGAATTTAAAAATTAATTTGATTGTATGGATGTTAAGTTTATTTTAAAATCCTGATATTAACTTTAACTTAAAAAATTAACTTTTTTAAAGAAATGTTATGTGTTATGTCATTCTACAATTGAAGTAGAACAATTCATAAACGATTAATATAAATAATAGTTATAACTGAGTTTTTATCAATTTAAATATTTTTTAATTTAATCAAACGTACCCACATACACATACACACTACGCATATATATTTATTTGTGGATCAATTAGCAATTGGCACTGACAGCAGATTTTTGACGAATGGAGCAAAGTATTTGCGAATAAGAGGAATTTACGAACAATAGAATCGTATTTTAGTGTTGGTTAAAGGGCTGGGTGGAAATCTCCCGTCGATACATGATAATAGGGGTAGAGAAGGGAGACATATAATATGAGTCATTGCCATTCCAAATTGCTGCTTAATAAGGCCATGTCATTAGGCTTCTGACCTTTTGTTCCGACAAGGGGAGGATAGGCTCTTCACTAAAATGATGTGGTCTGGCCACTGACAGGATTTTCGTAATTTTTTTATTCAAGCCACTGGTATAGACAAGTAAAAGCTCTGATACAAATCATACGTTATACTATTTAGTATTTCGTTTAGCTTTTACTATTTTTATCTTACACTTATTAAATGTTACACAGATCTTTAATTTTTGGTTTAAATTTACGGTTTTTGTTTTGGTATAAAATATGTGGTTGTTTTAATTGTTCACTAACATTTTTATTCTGTAGGTACCTATAGATATTATACTCGTATATTTTGTATTATGTAGTTATTAAAATCAGTTATTAAGTTTTTATTTTTTTTTATTCAATTGTCTAGAAAAGTAAAACTCTTGTAATTAAACAAGTTTCTAAGTAATAAAAAAAAAAATAAAAATAAAATTCATGCCATAATTATCTCAGAAGATTATTAAGTAAAATGCATTTTTAATCTGTAGTAAAAATCTAAATGCGTCATCGTTTTACTTCAGGGATGATATAAATTTACGTTTTACTACATAATATAATGGAAAATCTAAGCATTTCAAGTAATAATAAATTATGATTTTATTTATTTGTTTTACTTGAATTAAATATATTATTAAAAAATAAAAGTGTTTTTTGTATTTTAAAGAACGCAGACCATAGGCATTTTATTCTAAAATATTTCATGTATAAATGAGTGATGAGTTCAACCCTATACTTTTACTTATTTATTGTACATGATCTACACAGTGCACAGTGTATCAACAATTATATTTTTGTAATTAATAAAAACATTATGATAATAATCATGGTTTGTCATTCAATCATGCTAATTAAACTATCATGGTTTTAAATTTTGACTAAGATTTCAGCTAATTTTAGGAAGGTAATAAACAAATACTCCTTTGAATTGCTTAATTATTTTGATCAGAAGGTTTAATTATTGAATATTGACATACAATCGCTGTTCGTATTGTAATGTTAAAGGTTATATTAACATTTTTATTTTTGACATCAAGGAAATTAAATTTTTAAATTAAATACTAAAAATAAAAATTATATATATATACCTTATAAGATAAAAAGTGAAGATTATTAACGTTGAAATAATATTTATAATGATAACTCAGTTATCAAATAAAAATAAATGGCTTTCTGCATTACATTTTGTTTATAATGGCTTATGACATTAGTCATTAATAAAGCAATATTAACATCAAACTTGATAATATGCCTATTATATTGTTATATTTTTGAAGTTATAAAAAACTATTTTGGTTTTAATCAAAAAATTTAAACATACAATATAATATACGCTTGAGAGACTTAAAATAAAATGTTTTAATGCTCTGACTATTTTTTCTATTATGCAATTTAATAAAGTACAACAACATTTATTAGTCTGTATATACTTTATCTGAATATTAATAAGCGTGCTAATAATTTATGTTCATTTTAATGCTCTTCTGATCGGAAAACAGACGACTAGGCAATACACTACACATTGCTTCATATATATAACACACTGAGAGATCACCCACAACATGAATAAAATATAAAAATATAACACATTCATATTAGCTTAATGCTGAATAGATTGTGACAAGAACATCATGTCTCCTGAGTATTGTAGTGGTTGGTTCACGAAAAAATTGTTTAACATTGGATTTTTACTTCCAATTTCTGTCGCATCTTACCTATTGTATTTTATTGTCATATCAACGTAACTGACGCCATTTTTATAAAATGATTTCACATTCACTAAGGAATTACACAATTTTTCTCGTGATATTCATATTTCAATATAATATGTGTCATATAAATCATTGTATTCTTGTTTAAGTATTTGTATTCTCAAATAGCGATTTTGTGTATGACAAATTGCGTATTTAATGAAGTAGGTATGCGTCAAATACTTGAAATAGGATCTCATATTATATTAAACCAAATAAATGTTATAACACGAATATAATATTGATGTATTAATGTATTATCAATTGATGATTAAGGTTAAATATAAGTTAAAAGTTTATATTGGTATTGGTGGATACTGAAGTATGTATTGAAAATTTACGATTAAGAGAAAACACTTGTTAAAATATAACTTCAATTTGCATTATATTATATTTTTGAAATTCTGTTTCTTCTTTTTAATTATTTATGTACGTAAATATTATTTACAAGCATCATTAATGCATAATAGTAGATCATAATTTATTATTTAACTTATTAAATAATATTTTTCATATTTTAACAGATATCTAGTAGTGAAAATATTCCTTATATAAGTGACGGACTATGGTATATGATAATCTTGCTTAAAAATATCGAAATATTAGGTTTTTGTATGATATAGATAATATGTAAATATTTTTAATTACTGTAGAGATTTTTGTGTTTAGGTTTAAATGTATACTTTTTGCAAATTATCAAAGTAAGCTAGTAGTATATAGGTATCTAGTATTAAACAAAGATTCTATATTTTAGTATTATTTATATATTTAAAATATATTTCCTTTTGCTCACAACAAGAATGTACAAGATAACTAGTTAAAGTATAAATTATTTATATTATCCATATATTTTAGTTATTTCATAGTCAACTGATTCAAGATTCTTACTGTAACATATATAACTGTATATTTAGATATTTTAATATTTATTTGAATAAGTAAATATAAAATAGTATTATTTATCCAATAAAGATCGATAATTATTATTTTATTTGTCATACACATACACATATAGTGTTTATAAACTGACAAGGTTGATAATATTGAGTAAAAAATAAGATTTAGATTAGGTATAAGGATACAAGTGATATAACATTTGGCTTGTGATCTGTGGTTATTTATTAATCATAAGTTAAACACTTACTAATTGTTAGTACAATGCATGTTTACCGTGTAAATAGATAATTTTATATTTTGTGCTTAACATTTTGTATAACATTTTTATAAACGATTTCAAATAATACTTAAAATTCAAAGTGAAGTTTTTAATTATATTAATAAATATGTTAAATAATTTACTATCGGAGTTTTCAAAACTGATGGCAATCAAATAAATTATTGTATAATTTGTAATTAACTTTTTCTATAATTATAATTTTAATATTAAAAAGAATTTAAGATTAAGATAATATTGTTTTGCTTATAAATCCTAAACTTAATAATAATTAATGATAAACAATTCTTTTCTGTACCAAGATGAGTGGAGCAAGACGAGTTTCTATATCAATAACTCATAACACCTAACCACATTGAGTTAATGTTTTCTGCAAAAATTTTTTATTTTTAACGATTTTTGATATGCCTATTATTTATTTTCAATTATTAAGTAATTTATTTCACTATATACTAAAAGATTATTCAAACTTTATAAAAAGATAATTGACGACTATTATGTTCAACTGCCCGAAGTCAGTCACGGTTTTGGGGAGTCATTCTCCGTAAAAGTCGTTTTAATGTTTTTTTAAATAGCAGAAAAGTCTATTTGGATTAAAACAAAGGCCGCAGAAACAATAAAATACCACACAGTACGGAAAATAGAGTTACTAGGAATAATTATTTTAAATAATATTACTTTTTCGATATTTTCTAATTATACGAGATAGTCTTACCTTTCGATTTTAAATGTTTAACATTTTAAGAAATAGAAAAATACTGGGATTTACAACACTGTAAATTACTCTATCAGTACTCTTTTTAACCAATAATTGTATACCCCTCCGATAGATGTCGCTCTAAGTAACAAAGTTTTGAATATTATTTATTGTATGTATTGTATTTTACGAAGTTATAATAAATTATTAATTTATACAGATCTAATTTATACTACGATCACGTTAATAATATTTAAAAAAATATTATTATTATTATTATTATTAATTTATACGTATGAAAATTTAAAATTCTTAATCTTAATTTTGTTTTACAAATTGATTACAAGATTAACAAACTAAAAAGATAATAATTATTAAAAAGTAGTAAAATTTGTATTTATTTTTATTTTTTATAAATTTTGTAAATGTTGTTTTGAGAAGGCTTAAAATTGTATAGAATTAATAGACATTTTTTTAAGCCGAACTTTTTGTTATTAAATTTGTCACCATGAATAATATTATATGAGATACTAACTTTTGTTAGTATATAAATTATGTATACTATATTTTGAAGTTTGTAGAACAGATAAATTATTGTTTATTCGCGATAGATATTGTATTCATTCTAGATGCTTAAACCATTAGAATTAATTAAATATTACAGAAGGAAGACCCTTAGTTGCGTAATATAAAGTGTTGGGGGTGGCAAGGTGGGTTGGTTGGTATTTACCGCTGTCTGACATAAAAGCAGCCTAATGAACCAGTTGTAACTGAAAAAACATTGTAATATTTATTATTTTGAAGAAATATAATAATATTTAGGTATAGAAAAATTATTGTCACAATAGTAATTAGTACTTAAAATTATAATTATATAGTGTTTTTGTGTGTGTGTGTGTATGTTTCCATATCAAGGAACACTTTAGTATGTACGAACTATTTTACTGTTAATTATTTTTTTGTTGAACGGAAAGACGCAAATATTATAATATAGGTATTATAGGATATTATATTAGAATTACAATAAATAGGTACACATTTTTATAGTAATGCGGTAATTAAAAACTAAAATAATATTATAATTTTACATAATTTGGTTTCTAAAATTACTTTTTTTATTCCAACGCAAATATCAATAATTATTATATTATAATTAAAAAATTAAAAAAAAAAAAAAAATAAATAACAACCATTTACTTATTGTTAAATACTTGAAAATATTTTAGATTATCATAAAAATCTGTGATTTTCATATTATTTTTTTCGTGTGAAGTATTAATATTTAATTTGTTTGATTTATCTAGAAAAATCTATGATTACGAGTATTTTCAGTTACATGAATTGGTTAATAATTTGTCCCTCACAGCATATAAACAAATTAGGTGGAATTTTGCCATACATATTTAATTATTTGAATTAAGTATTGATATTTTTTTAAATTGTGTTACGTAGTATTTGAAGAAAATGTTAATATATGAGTGAACACCGTCTTATTTAGAATAATATGTAATTAAAATTCGGGATTTAACTACTATTTTAGATTAATACTAGATGGGTAAAACAAGAAGATGGTTTTGTTTTATTGCACACCCAATATCCATAAATCGATGATGACTGATAGTTAGACACTCAATTATCATTATTTATTTTAATTACTATTGTAAAATATAATATTATATACACAAAAAAATACCCAATAAGTGACTTTGTAAATCCGTTATCAAACCATTGACTTTCCCTGCAGATTATCGATTTTTGGGTACACCGATAATTTTACACTTTTTCGGCTCACTTTCCAATTGGGTTTTCATTTAAAAAATTTACTCTTTTCTTACACCAAGCCATTATAGAAGAGTTTCAAACACCAGAATCAAGCTACATCAGCAGCATAGTATTATAATAACATATAAACATTGAAATGTTTAGACATTGGAATGTTTCAAGGTTTTATACATTTGTCAACCAGAAATCAAATTCAATTTAAAATATCAAAATAAATTACTCTATTTAATTCAATGTTATCAGAAAAAAACACACATGATTATAAAATCTATTCACTCCGTTTAGAATTTATAGTATAGGAAGGTACCTACTAAAAATATAAGACAAATTAATAATGCATGATATTTTTATTTATTAATTAAATTGATTGTATTGACATAATACATATAATATTTTTAATTATTTAATTAACATCCAATTTTCATAGTCGTAGTTCTAGTTTCGGTATAACTAGACCAACATGAAGTTGTCGATTCAAAAACTGATTTTTCAAATACATATTCTACTTCTATATCCGCAGTCTGATCTATTTTGATCAAGTAATTTGGATTATATCCAGAGCGCAATAATTCTTGATTTATACTGTTCATAGTATCCTGGGATGGAATTCTATCTCTAGTATAAGCTAAAACTTGGTAAACTTGTTCCGAACCTGTAAATTAAAAACAAAAAAAATTAGTACAAAAATATCTACACATAATAACACATTATATTTTATCCAACTAAGTAAATACTAACCGAAGAAAGGGTTCTTGTACTGGTTTGCAATGCACAACAATAAGTAATCGTCATCTTTGTATCCTATAATACTTACTATAATTTGGTATTTGTCTGTAATTAGATTTATATTATATTAATTATAATACACTATAAATTCAAGGGAAATGTTTTGGTCTATAATTAATTTAAATTTAACAATATTTACACATGTCTGAGGGTGATTTGCAAATCATTCCATCTAATGCAAGTTGAGTCAATTCTTCAATTGTATCTGGATAATATCCTTCGGAATACAATGCAAAAACAGATGAACTATATGGATGATCTGCTGGGTAAACTGAAGAAATATA